>NC_135784.1:278984982-279310538 GCF_051106095.1 Pogona vitticeps
TCCACCATTCCCAGCAGTTTTGTCTTTTCCAGAGAACCCTGCCTTCTCATGGTGTTCCCGAAGCAGATCAACCTCAGCTTCAACATTTTTGCCTCCAGAGATAGTTCAGGCTTGATTTGATCTAGGAACCACTTGTTTGTCTTTCTGGCAGTCCAGGGTATCAATAAAGCTCTTCTCCAGCACCTCATTTAAAATTAATTAATTTTTTCCCTTTCAGCTTTCACACCCATACTTGGTGACCAGAAATGCCAGGATGTGGATGATCTTGGTTTTTGTCTGCAGTGACACATGCTTACAATTTATTATATTTTCTAATTACTTTGTTGCTGCCCTTCCCAGTCCTCTGATTTCATGGCTGCAGTTTCCATTTGGATTGATGATTGAACCAAGGTATACAAAGTCTCTGTTTCCATTTCTTCACTGTCAATGTTAAGACTGTGTAGTCATGATTTTTGTTACCACAGTACTTCACATCCAATCATGAGAGACAGATCAAAGAAATGAGAATACAAGCAGTTTCACAGTGATCTCTATATATAATATGTCAAGGAAATTTGATAAAGGATGAAAAATTTGGGATGGATTCTTAGATCTCTGTATATAAACTAGCTGCCTTGTGGAATGTCAATTCTATGGATTTTAGCTCTAATATAATTTGAGTACTGCAGCGATCACCCTGCTTTGGCTCAGGTAGAAGATTATTGGCATGTACCAATGAAAGTTGTTGGGAGGCGGAGCCAGAGAAACTAGAAGGTAGGGGTGAGTCAGAGTCTAGTTGGTTCAGGGAAAGACAGAGGAGATAGTTTGGGTTTGAGGCAGAGAGAGTGTTTAGGGAGTGATTAGTCAGAGTGTGACCTGTATTAATTAAGATAGAAGAGGTTAAAGTAAAATACTGAAGTCCTCTGAAGATGCCGGACACAGAGACTGGCGAAACGTCAGGAAGAACAACCTTCAGAACACGGCCAAAGAGCCCGAAAAACCCACAACAACCATAAAATACTGAAGCTTTGTGTAACTTTAAGAATGTGCTTAAGAATTATTCCTAAAGCAACTTGCAGTCACTAAACCTGTTTCTGTTTAAAAGTTCAGTACTGAATGGACCTCAGTCTTTCACAGGAATTATAGGTTGATAAAAAGATCAACTGGTGGCAGTGTGTTAAAAGGCGTGCTGGGATACTCAAGTGAGCTCTTTGGTGAAACAATCAGGGGCCATAGGGTAAATGCCACAATTGGTGTCCAGAGGCAGGATACGAAATAATCCAGTGATGCCAAAGTTTAAAAGTGAATTTTCTAGAGTTGTGGGTACCTCTTAGTCAGAAGTCTGTGGTGAAGAAGTGGGTGACCTGCTAGAGCTTTTGTGGAATAGCTTAGTGGCGGGGCTTCTAAACCTAGATCTGGGAGAACTAAAGATAGGGAACCAACTGTAAAGGAAAAAATCTTTTTTTGTTTACCTAAGGATTTGAGAGACCCAGTGGGCTAGCTTGAAATCCAAGGCTCTGAGAGATTAGGGAGCAGTGTGGATAAGAGTGGAAGCCCAGGTCAGAGCAGATCTGAGGTGATAGGAAAATAAAAGCAGAGCCTTGAAAATAAAATTATTTTGCTGTCTGAGAAGAAGATAGCTCAGACATCAAGAGACAGTAGTAACTAAAAAGTTGTGATCTGGAGAACAGCCAGGGAGAGAGCTGCTGAGTGAAACACAACAACATAGTTACTGGAATTAACAGCAGAAAGACAGATCCTTTTGAAAAGCAGTACAGATATTAAAGACTAATTCACTCAGACTTAAACATGCGACTCAAATGAAGCCCAAAAGGGAGTCAAGAGGCACAAAGTTTACCTTAGGAAGTGGAGGGAAATGGAGACCCTCTTGCTCTAGTGGAACAGGAGGGAACTGATGAAAATGCCTCAGAAAAACAAGGTGTTCTAAGCTCCCAGGATTTTGAAAAATGGAGGTTGGAACAGGAATTTAGGCTTAGAGTAAAAGCCATGGTAATAGTTCTTGAAATGGAGAAAGAAAGGGCCAGAGAAAAGGAAATGGAATTAAGACAAAGAGAAATGGAATTTCAGATGAAACAATTGGAATTAGCTGCACAGAACAACAACAACAACAACAACAACAACAACAACAACAACAACAACAACTACTACTACTACTACTACTACTACTACTACTACTACTACTACTACTACTACTACTACTACTACTACTACTACTACTACTACTCTAGTGAGGGAAATCTCTCAAAAATCGTGTGACCCTAAAGCGTGCATTCTGGTTACGTGTGATTTTAGAAGTTTGGCAATGACTTCCAGTAAAGTTCCATGGGAAACAAATCATTGGGAAGAGATGGAAATGAGATTTTAAGGTTTTGGCATCCTGCTTTTGCTGTGAGGGACAGAAAAGGGAGTCTTAAGATGGATTGATTGGCAGAGTTGAAGGGACTGTGGGAGATAATGAAGATGACAGAACAGCTGGTAAGCATCTTTTTAAAAAAATACAGTGATGCAATGCTACTACATGGAAGTATCACAAAAAAAGGAAAAGTAAGCAGGTGCATTTCCAAGTGAAATTGTGGGTGTGGGAACAGCAACACTCCATAACCCAATGGCAGGAAAACAGGTTAACACTCCCTGTGATGTAGATATCCACACACAACCTGTGTTGTTAATTTACATCTTTGTGGTCTTAGAAGTGAATCTGCAGTGTTTAGGACAATCAGAGGTGACTATGCATTCACTGCAGATAACAGCTCCATTTGCTCTACGGTCAGAACAGATTGGCATTTGCATAATGTGAAGTGAGCAGAATGAAGCAGCAGCAGGCAATTTTTGTTTACTGATATTGATATAGCCAGTGGCAACCCAAGGAATGAACTTCCTGACCCTAAAGCATGCATTCTTAAGGTCAGAGCTTATTATATAAGCTGAATAAAGGTGGGATCCCATGCCAAGATGAATAAATACCACCAGTCAAGTCAACCCTAATATATACCATATAGGCTACAGCCTTTTTGCATCATGTCATGCCTGTTGATTTTGACTGTTGTAGACTTGCTCCTGTTCATTTCCAAATGGTACATATGTATATAATTTATTTATACATATGACTTATTGCATGACTACTGGCCCTCATTTCTTACCCTGCTCTTGCACCCTCCTTGCAACTCAGCTTTGACTGTTTGACCTAGACTCCCATTTGTTCTTTACAAATACTTGTTGTCTTAGAACACTACAATGCGGGAGCATGGCACACATGGGTAGAGGACAGAGGGAAAAGAGCATATTGGGATTGTTTATTGATGAATCTAACAACAAAAATTGGGAGATATGTGGCCATTCAAATGATGTTAAGTCTCAGATTCCCATAAGCCCAACCCAGCTTGGTCAAAAGTGACATCTCAATTCAGCATTCTTACTTTAAAATGTGACTGAATAAGATAAAAAAATATATCCAGTTTAGTTCTACATATCCTTCCTTAATCTACATTCCATTTCTTAGATAAATTCCAACGACAGTGGCATACAGAAAAGTCTTTGCATGAATGAGTATTTTTCCTAAGCTTCATTAACATGCCTTTTGAAGTTATTGTTGCAGCTGGCGAGTCCTGTGATCTGAGTGCTCTAGGCAGCTAAATAATAAGTGTAAAGATAAGAGAAATGGAGGATCAAAAGAAATCAAGAACGAGAGAGAAATTGTGAAAGCTGATGAGGCAAGAAAGACCAAAACATGTCCAGCTGTTGTAAAAGAGAGCCATCTTAAATTTATCCTGTAAAGTCTTATGCAAAGTTACATATATTTTTAAAATGTTTGCTACTCATTCCAATGAATAGGTGTATATTCTGTCTGAGACGACATACTTTATTACTTATTCTAAGTTCTTGTTATTGTAATTTGTCATTTTATTAACCAACTATGAACTGTGGTTAATATTGTAATAAAGAAAATCAACATTGTTTATTTAAGGAACAAACCATCAGGGGACACACAATCAACCTATCAGTCTGTCTTTCAAATGCAGACATGAAAATTCAGCTTGCAGTCTGAATTAATCTGGTATGCCACAAAACAGACAATAATATCAGTATCTTGATGGTTATACAAATCCTAATAATTTAAATGGATATTTCAATTACAACTCAGCAGGTACTTGTTCGTATCAATTTAAAATGCCACCTATAATTCCTATGAAAGACTGAGGTCCATTCAGTACTGAACTTTTAACCAGAAACAGGTTTAGTGACTGCAGTTGCTTTAGGAATAATTCTTAAGCACATTCTTAAAGTTACGCAAAGCTTCACAAAGGCTACGAATTAAATATTAGAATAAAGGGAACATTGACATCATCCCATAACAAATATAATAAAATCAGAAACAAAACAAAAAAGCAAAGTAGGATCAAAAGGACTGCAGCCTTCCAAGATAAACTTCAATATATCACATAGGAGACTTAGAATAAATAAGAAAACTAACTACCCAAAGGGGAAAAGGCAGTTAGCACAGTTTAAAAGGAAAAGAACTATTCTGGAAATATTTTCATGTATCTTACCAAAGAAGGAAACAATGCGAGAGCAGCAGATATAATGTGCCTAGTATTCAGCAAGGTTCTTGAACTTATCCTATTGCATGACAATCTAATACAAGACCTATGCAGCTTGTATAATTAATTACTCATCTGTTCAGTCCCTACTCCCAGGTTGAGAACAATGCATACATTACTCAAGGTGATGCCTAGGATTTGTTCTCAGTCTGAGCAACAACATGGAACACAGAACTCCATCACTGTATGAGGAATCTCACATGCAAGATTCCCATATAATTTTTAACTGGGGATGCACTGAAGGATGGCAATCTACACTTTCATCTCTATGCAAGCTCTCAATAATTATTGTTATACATGACCTCAGCTAAGTCTTCACATATGTATCTGCAGGGGGAACAGAAGTACAATTTTTAAACTTTAACCAAAGTTATGTTTGTACTCAGAAACATTTTGCGGATTTACTCTATTGCATACCTGTCAAGATCCTCACTCTTAACAGATATTTAGTGGACTGGCAGCACTAGAAGCAAAATTATTAGAACTTGACTATCCCATAGTCAAAGCTTACCGGGTTGCAAGCTCTTGATCCAGGAAAGCCTGAATTAAGGCCTCCAGAATCCCTACCTTTCATCCCTGAAGGAATGGACCCTACAATTTCAGGGATCCACCACCCACATTCACTGATCAACAAAGCTAACATACCTGCAGGGAACCTTCACAGAGGAGCCTTGAATCCTGAGCAAATGGAGACTTGCAGGGGTAACCTTCCCCTGGAAGTATGAATGGCTTCTCAAAGTACTTTGCCAAGGAATGGGATTGCACAATATCTTAAAACTGAGCAATGTAACTTCTGTGGAAGCGTTTCATGTTTGTTTAAAGTACACAGTGCAAATACAAAATGTGAAGAGTGCTGTTACTCACAAAACGTTGGAAGCAGCTAACATTTACACTTAAAAATTTAGCTCAGCATTATCAACAGTAAGGTACTTGAGGAAACATTTCTATAAGGTTCACTCTAAAATTAATGGCTATTTATACCTATAGATTCACAGCTGCTTAGATAGGAAGATATTTTAAAACTTGCTGATCAATTTGGAAAAATCTGAATTCACTAGAGAATAAATGCCCTGCTTAATCTTTTTTTAAATAAAACACATGCCACAACTTTGCTAGAACATACCTGGAGGGAGATCACAACATTCCATTTTTTAAAACCAAAGTTAATTTCAACTTTGATTGAAATAAGTAACTCACAAAAAACATCAAGATCACTTAGGTGAACGAAGAAATAGAAAAATACCTTTAGTTGTCTCCAGTTCACACTGCTTAGTGTTTTATTAGATAAATTACCACCATTTAATCACTTCACATAATTTTCTAAGGAGAAAAATCAAGTATACGTATATACATAATGAGAACACACTTCCTTCAGTGTTCAGCACAGTGTAAATAATTTTTTAAGTTCAGTGGCAAACCCTAATTTTGCACAACACATTATTGTATTCAGCAAAAAAGGTATGTATTATTTTCCTGGTTCAGCACAATGTTAATGGGATTTCCATTTCTTTCCTGTTTTAAATAATGGATTTTCTGATAAAGCCTTTCTTCTGCTGCTTCTATTCTTGTAGATGTTAAGAAAGGTCAAGGATTTGTTCATGCTCAACTCTACTCTCATTAGATGACTAAAAAAAGTGTTCCTGGTTTGAAGAAACACAGGGGCTCTGTCATCAGGGCAGAACATATAAATTATTCTGCTAAAGAAAGCCAAGGTTATTTAAGCTGTGATCTTGTATATAATTACATTCACATACCCTGAAAAATCAATGTGATGTGTGCATACTGACCATGTAGGAGATTCAAGGCACAAATGAGTAATGGTATTTTAATAGAACTTGTCTTCTCCTTTAAATGTCTTAAAGGAGGACTTAATGTTTAGCTGTACGTACCACAAGTAGGACACAAGATGGATGCAGCCAGAGATACAGTCTCTGAACCCTAAACTATAGGGAAATCACACATCACCTAAATAAAATGTAGGCTGCATTTCATTAACTGCTTTAAGATTTGGCACCTGCAGGTTTGTGCATACCAAGCATTCAAAACTGACACCTTTTTACATTGGGTAGATATAAATTTTTTCATAAATAAATACAGAGCAAATAAACTATGAAGCTACTCAGTTAAAAAAGAGAATTAAAAAAAATACTGTTTCTCCAGGCTTCATGTACATCAATCAGATGGAGAATCACTTGAGTTTAGGCTTGCACACACCCTCCGCTTTTTCCCCATTACCTCGCTCCTTTTTTTGGTTCATGCAAACATTCCCATCCCTCCAAATAAGAAACCTGACACAAACCATGATTTCCAGTTCAAGTCCATAGACGAACTGTGGTTTGTGAAAACGACATTTTTTGACTTTGAGAAAACAAGCTGGGAAAAGAAAACATGCAGTGGCAAAAGATAGGGGGGAAAAGAGTTGGTGGACTGATGATGACTGGAGTATGGTTAAAAGGCAACATGGCACAGAGACACTATATGTAATTAAGCAGAAGCTGCATGGGAAACTCTTTGTTTTACTGCTCTGTGTTGAAAGCACAACCCCCCTCGTTAGCCACAAATACTTATAATCTGTTTCACATGGTTTTTAATCAGAAGTAATCATCTGGGTGTAAACATAATCATGGCATACACAATCCATGTTAAACAGGATTTAAGTTGAATTCACATGGTGACATATAACACTTTGAACGCTGGTTTATTGTTCTAGTTTGCAGGACAAGAACTGTTCAGCTATTTAGATGTAATAATAAAACACAGTGTGTCATCATCCAGAATGCAGGTCATTCTGAGCATGAAAGGACAAAAGACTGGAATTTGGAAGTATACATGCGTCAGGGGCTCTTTCCATACCAGTTGTCAAACCACCAAACCATGGCTGCTTCTTTGAACAATGGATAAACATGATATAACAAATAAAAACACACAAAAAAGGTTACGTCAAGAAACAAACAGTAAAACCAGGCAATCTCAGAACTAATCAGTATCACAGTCTACAAATATTCCAAGTCCATAGGAAATTCTGACATACTTCAGAGCACAATTCCTACTGATCCAAGGTAACACAAAATCTAATTTTACAGTTCTTTCTCCAAGCAAATCTGCTACAACATTCCTCTGGCAATTTCACTCGAGTGAGGTCTGCACATTCTGGTTCACAGGTTTCAGTTAATCTGCAGGAGTGTCAGGCATGTAATTTTTATACCCAAGTAGAAAACCACCAAATGTTAACTACTTTCAAGTACATACTTTTTCATTTTGAATCTTTTCATACTGAAAATTACAAACTGCTCACCCCAGAATTCTAAAACTGCAAAATTATTCTATAGATTGTTTGTTAATCTTTTACACAAAGATATTTATTATTTAATTTACAATAAAATATCATAGTTAAGTGTTTAAAAGAAATGTTATTTCTGAAAAGGATCCTGGTAGATGTTCACAGAGGTTAGCTAGAACCAAAAGGTTTTGCATTGCCTTTTATGTTCTTATCTCTCTCTCTCTTTTGCCACAAATTCAAAAGGCACAAGCAGTGCAAGGGGGTAACTGTTGACCCCATCGCCTTTCAGAAGGGACACTAACATCTGTCATTTTCTCAGCATGGGAACAGTAGGAAAATTCCACACAAACCCTGTGTAAAAGACAAAAATATTGCCTTATTAGATAGGGATCTGGTTTTGCATAGCAAAGGGAGATTTTCCAACTGAACTATGGGATCAGATTCTGACTTCTGCCTGCTAAACTCTTTTAAAATTCTGGTGCTATCCATGAAACAGCTATCATTGTAAGTCTGATATGTTCAAAGAGAACCTCACTCTTTATTTCTAAGCAAGAATAGTTTTTAAAAAATCCTTGCAGCCTGCTTTATAATGCTCAAAACCATTTATCTTTAAGAATTATCTTAAGAATTATTAGGGTCACTACAGTTTATAAATCTATATTGTAATTAGGATATTGAAATCCCCCATATCTTTAAGAGGATATTGTAAAGTTGGAAAAGTTCTAAAAAGGTGCAGCTACAATGATGAAAGAACTTGGTAATTTTTTAACACTTGCTTCAGTAGAGATGTCAAAAACCTAAGACTGGTGAAGAATTTAGATATGCACCATCCCTGTGAGAAAGGCAAAGAGATTGGATGCATTTAAATTCAGTTAAAAAAAAACAGTGGAGGCAAGGGATATCTGAGGAAGTTTCTAAAATTATGAATATCGTTTTAAGTATTGTTCAATGAAATATTCTGTTCTTTAGCTCCATCAGCACAACTGGGGTGGTATCATCAACATCAGCAGATTACCACTTAAGTTTCTGTTTCAATTTCAGGTTGAAACTGGTTGAATGACTTTATCTCATTGTATGCTAGTCCCTGGTCGTTCTAGCCTTCTCTCAGTTCTTTCTCCACCAGGACAGGAGCCTTGCACATACACACGATTTCTGGGACTTCTCCACTGCTCCTGCACCCTCCCAACTCTGCAATGGCCAGCCTGATAACTAGTCCTGCAGAATAGCCTGTTTGTGAGATTTTACTGGACTAATAAAAGTATCACTCACCCTTGTTTCCACTTTCAAGTATACATGCTTCTGTATACCAATTGTTAGAAAACACAACTGGGAGAATTCTGGTGCACTGACCTCCTGCTTAAGAGATTCTAGCTACTAGAGGAACAGAAAAGTGGATTAGTAAAGACTTTGGGACCTTTGTTCTGATCCAGCATGGTTCTTTGTGATTCTTATGAGAGGCCTGCCATCTTTGCACCTTGACTGTGGACCTTCTGGAGGGATATGGCATGCCACTGTTACAAGGTAGAGCAAGAATAAGCTCACTGGTCTCTTCCAATGTCCTAAAAACATTTCACATCTGTGGCTTAGGGATGGCCAACTTGTGGCTCAAGGGCTCCATGGAGCCCCCAACCAATTTTGTGACCTAGAAGCTATACGCACATGTGAGCATGGTGGGCGCCACATTATCACCTTTTTGCAGTGCAAGAAGGTATGTGGCCTATAACAAGATCAGAAGAGAAGATGAATTTGCTTCCAATATCTGCCAAAGATGTCTATCTCAATCTGTCAGCATTAGATGTTGTAGCTTTGCTGAAGCTTCCCATGTGTGAATCTTATGAAACTCATGCAAGAGCACTAGGAGTCCCATGTAGAAGTAAACTGCAATAATAGTAAATAAGCACAGTGTATAAATAGTGATTTAACTATTCAAAACCCAAACTGTTCATTCCTATATATCTTTTTAAAAATTCCTCCATTTGGTTTCACTCCTGTTTTCTCTGTTTTAAAGATCTGAATAGAAACAGATCAAAAATGTGCTGCCTGAATCTTGACACAATACAGAAAGCATATTACTGTAGACTTAAACCAAATGGACACACTTGACTAAAATCCCCAAATTCTGGACTTCTTGCCCCAGTTTAATTTTACAGCTATAACTAGGGGGAAACCAGGGAACCAGAAAATCAGGTGCTTCCACCTCTTCAATAAACAAATTATAAGATTTCCTTTTGACTTCTGCATACACTTCTTCATCATGCTCTGAACTGAACATTACCAAATTCAGACTTGGCAGATTGAAGGGGAAATGAATTCCATAGCACAGGCTTCCTGGTTTCTGAATATCCCTTCCCTCTCTACTATGACCCTTCCATATACTAAAGAAGAGAGTTCGGCCTCTCATAAAATCAATTGAAAAGAAGAAAAGAGAGAATGGAATCTTAAGTATGCAAATAAAAATTGCTGTCTTGTGACAATAAGTCTATATGGAAATCTTGAAAATTACTTGTGTAACCTTGTGTAACTCTTTACCAAGTTCTTGTCGCCCCCAGAATTTGCTACTACTGGCACTACCAAAAAAAAGAGCAACTTGTTGCATTAGTTACTATGTTACTTATTTTATCAATGTTACTTTCATTATGTTAAGAAAACACTTTAAGACTGATCACAGAATAGCATAATACAGTACTTGATGAAACCTTCTGTTCAAAATACTTCCAACACTACCAAAAACTGGTACTTTTAAAAACTAAGCAGAAAGCTTTACTACTTAGGCAAGGTGAGAAGACAGCACACCTCTCATAAATACATAAGAAGAATCATGCTGGATGAGATCAAAGGTTTCAGTCTCTCTAATCCAGTCTATCTAATCTAAACAGTCTATCTAACCCAGCATGAGAGAGAGAGAGAGAGAGAGAGAGAGAGAGAGAGAGAGAGAGAGAGAGAGAGAGAGAGAGAGAGAGAACTCCTCCATAAATTCCATTGATTCAAATGTGCCTGCTCTAGGTGTAGAGTAAAGTAACAACTAGAATATCCCTATTTGAAATAGCAAAACTTTTGCAGCAGTTGATTTACCAAATCTCCACTGATTCATGTACCTACTCTGATTTGCTATCCTAAGCAACAGGTTGTCAGCCACTATTGAAATGCAACTCCCATATGCCCTTTTCAAAGAAAAGGAGAGTTTCTGGTTGTGAATACAGTGGTGCCTCGCTTAACGAGTGCCCCGTTTAACAACGAAACCGCTTAGCGACGAAGAATTTGCGACTGAAAAAGTAATCGCATTGCGATGTTTTAAATAGGAAAAAATTGCTTTGCGATGATCGGTAAGCTGTTTCGCTTACCAATTATCGCATAGCGATCTTTTTCCTACAGCTGATTGGCGGTTCCAAAATGGCCACCGGAAAAAAAAACATGGCTGCCTGCTGTGTTTTGGGACAGATTCCTCGCATGCATACCAGGCAGCAAAAATGGCCACCGTATGGAGGATTTTTGCTTAAAGGTGAGTTTTTTGCCCATAGGAACGCGTTGAAGGGGTTTCAATGCATTCTTGTGGGCTTTTAAAAATCGCTTAGCAATGTTTTTGGTTAGCAGCAATTTTTGCTGCACCGATTAACATCGCTAAGCAAGGCACCACTGTAATTGTATTCACTATACCTTATTTCCAAGAAGAGATCACAGTCATTATCTTTAAGCAGAGCTTGGCTACAACAAAAATTTTCACAGCTATGCAACAACCTCAGATTTCTAACTATCGAAAGCAACCAGCTGTCCCAACTTAAAGGAAAGTGGCTAAATATCATTTAAGACATGTGATCGTAAGAACCACATTTTCTCCCGAAGTTTCATGCTTTGGGAGCAAATAGTATTTCTTCTCTTTTGTGAAGATTCCATGTTACCACCTCTTTGAATAATCAAAGTTTGAATTACCAACCTTTTCTTAAGAAGAAGAAAATACTAGGCATCAACTGAAATGCACTCTATGTAGGGCTGCCTTTGGAAAGTGTTTGGAAACTCCAAAGGGTCCAAAATGCCACCGGCAGATTGTTAACTGAGGCTGGTTACAGGGAACCTAAAACTCCCCTGTTACAACAGCTCCACTGGCTGCCAATCTGTTTTCAGGCACAATTCAAAACGCTGTTTTTAACCTACAAAGCCCCAAATGGCTTGGGTCCAAGACTGTCTGCTTTATGGTATTGACAATAAATACCATAAATACATTTTTGTTTCTTGTGTTTCTTCCATCTTGGATTATTGTGTTTCTTAGTAATATATACCATCATTTTAAACTGCAAATTGTTATGTTATGTAGTTACCCGCCCAGAGTAGTCTATATCAGTGGTTCTTAACCTTTTTGAAAGAAACGCCCCCTTGAGCCATTGAAGAAGTTATCATCGCCCCCCTCCCCACGGTGATGATATCTTATTTATTTATTTATTTATTTATTTATTTATTTATTTATTTATTTATTTATTCATTCATTCATTCATTCATTCATTCATTCATTCATTCATTCATTCATTCATTCATTCATTCATTCATTTAATACACTTAAATCCAATGACCGCTGAAAACAAAATTCAATTCCAAGAAAATGAAATGCTCCCAAAAAGTAACATTTAATTATTTAGTTGTAAGCGAATTTTAAGACGCAAAAAGAAATATAAAAAGGGCATAAAAACAAACCGCAATGCAGGAACTAAAAATTTCAAGACAAAAACTCTGAAACTAAATTAAGATTGGAGGAAAATATATATTCATGCACACTGTAAAAAGGCTGCAGCCATCTTCACAGGTTTAGCTTGCTCCAACGCCCCCCTACTGCCCCCCTTCTGCTCCAGCGCCCGCACAGCGCCCCTTTTCGTTCTACTGCCCCCTGAAAAATGAAATCGCCCCCTGGGGGGCATTATCGCCCACGTTAAGAACCACTGGTCTATATGACTAGATGGGCGGGCTATAAATGTAATAAACAAACAAACAAACAAACAAACAAACAAACAAATATCCTTGGCCACATCTCCCTCTATGAGCCTGCCCAGGCATTAACATAATCAGAGGAGGCCTTTCTCTCAGTCCCAGCACACTCACAGGTACACTTGGTGGGGACATGGAAGAGGGCGTTCTCTGCTACTGCTCCCAGACTTTGGAACTCCCTCCCATGGGAAGCTAGTTTGGCCCCTTCATTGCTGTTCTTCTGCAGGCAGGCAAAGACCTTTCCCTTCAGTTAGGCTTTTCCTTAATGACTGGTGGTCTGAGAGGGGTGTTTAAATGGACTGTTGTGCTCTGCTGTTTTAAATGTGTTTTAATATTACTTAGTTACTATTTTGATAAATACTTGTTTAATTCTTTTTAAATGTTTATATATTTACTGTTTTTAGCTTTTAAATACTGTTTTAATGATGTAAGCCACCTCGGGTCCTTTTGGGGAGAAAGGCGGTATAGAAATATTTCAAATAAATAAATAAAGGGGATAATCTAGGGATGCGGAAAAAGTTAATCATATGAGAGAGTAAATGTTGCATGACGGAAACAGGGATCCATGGTGAATCCTCCACAATACATCAGTGTAACAAAATAGACCTGGAGGGAGGGGCTGAAGTACATCTATGATCACCATATATGTTCAGTATAAGGTAATTTGCAGAGTGCAGAGGAACCCAGGGAATCACAAAAACGGCCTGGGGATTTGTCTACCACAACTGCTGTATGGCTCAGTGGCTTAGGTCTCTAGTTGAGGAGCCAGAGGTTAGAAGTTCAGTTCCCTACTGTGTCTCCTTGAGACAGGCTGGACTGGATGATCCATAGGCTCCCTTGAAGCTCTGCAGTTCAAAAATTATTATTATTATATCTTTTTTTTAGATTTTTAAATTTATTTATTTCTAAAGAATGCAAAGACAATCAACCATATTGCAAATATTAAATACAAAACTATTCCCCATATTTCTCCAAATCACATATATACCTTTCCCCATCACCTTTTAAAGAAATATTGACCAACAATCTATTATTATTATTATTATTATTATTATTATTATTATTATTATTATTATTATTATTATTATTATTATTATTATTATTATTATTATTATTATTATTATTATTATTATTATTATTATTATTATTATTATTATATCTAATACAGTGGACCCTCGACTTACAGACGGCTCAACTTACAGACAGCTCGACTTACAGACTTCTCTGGCTGCAAAATTTAGATTCGACTGGCAGCCAGAGAATCGACTTACAGACCAGAAAAAAACCCAAAATGGAATAAAAATAGAATAAAAACCACTGGTTATGGGATTAATTGGTTTTCAGTGCATTGTAGGTCAATGGAGATTCGACTTACAGACTTTTCGACTTGCAGCCACCATTCCAATACGGATTAATTCCTTAAGTAGAGGGTCCACTGTAGATTCTACTGCTTAGCTTTGTGCTTTGTAAAAGACTCCTTCATTTAATCTTCCTTTAATTTTTCCTAATTTTTATCATGTGACCCCAATCCTAACATTAAAAGGTTTCCCCTCTCCCATTTTTGCATACAATTAAACTTTTATATATCTCCCTTATGATTGCCCCCTTACTCAATGCATTTTTCACTCCAGCAGGATCTTTACAGTTAAGACTAGATTGTACTTTGACAATTCTGAATGACATAACTTCATCTCTCCTGCTAACCAACATAGAGGAAACAAAGACTGTGGCAAAACTAAGAAATAAAATATCTCTAAAGATACTAGGAAACAGAAAAGTTCTCATTCATTAAAATAAATAAATCAAGTTCTTTGCAGCACATGTAACATACAAATGAGTGCATTTGAAAACCTTGTTCTTTCAAAAGGACTAGATAAAATCTCACCATAGCTTCTTAATTGGTAAAATATTTAAACAGCCTGGGGAAAAAAGTTACTAGAAATCTAGCCATGTTTAATCATTAACATTTGCAGACTCCAGCACTTAACTTATAAACATCTTGAAACTGACAGTACTTCTTCCTGTTATCTTTTTTTTTTAAATTCACCATCTCCAACCCCCTCAACCCCAAACCGCCCCACACACAAAGTTGCAGTAGAAGGAAAATGTATTTTTGTATTCTGATCCAGAATTTTCTAAAGCATAATTTTAGTGTTAGAAGAGTGATTTAAACAATATAATTGTCACCAGCAGGCATGCAGATTCTGCTGGCAATGTTCATGTAAATTCTCTTTAAAAGGGCAGACTATTCAAGAGCTTGGAGCAAAACCATTTGTTTTCATAACCTTGTTTGGGTTTCAAGAGGCATGCCAGACCAAATGGTAAAGCCATAAAGTTTAAATTACACAATAAGCACTGCTTATAATATGGGGAAAGGTGTTATATGTTAGCACCAAACCGTTTCCATTTGGTCAGCTAGAATTCTACTGCAGTTTGGCTCTTCACCTCCTGGAACTATCACCACCAATGACCATTCTGTTTAGACAGTACAACAATTAGGGAATGCAGTGTTTAAAAAGCAGTATTTGCATTTGTTTATTTTGCCCTTCTCTCTCCATTTTTTTTTGTCAATTAGACTACTTACGTGTGGGTCTCCACTGATTTACTTATACTGTACTTTTTTTTGTTCAGTGTTGAGAAATTGGGAGCATTTAATAAACAACAACAGGAGTTAGGACTAAACACTACCTGCAGTGAACAAGCATACTAGCAGGTGCTCAGAGTTATTTACACGGTTGCTTTTGTGGATGCTTCCGGAAAGGCAAGGAAATCAAGATACTTCCCCCCCCCGCCCCCAAAAAGGGACTTCAAAGGGAAAGTCTGGCAGAATGAAGTTTTTGGTACAGAATTTAACGGCAATTTAAATTCAACCCAATTCGATTTAACTGGAATGGTGGTGTTCTGACAGAGGGAAAGAGGGTATAATCCCAAGTGATTTCATTTGTAAATGGATCAGTTTGTTAATTCTTTTATATGCTTGGGCTCAGTCTAGACGTGGTGCAGCCCTGCTGTGGCCACTTCCATTTCACTGCTATCTTCCATAATGATAATCCCTCACATGCTTGCATGCACCTGGTAGTGTGACAGGGCAATGCGGAGGAGGTAGGGAATAAAACAAACTACAGTAGGACCCCCACTGGTTCCAAGCCCCCAATGGATACTGAAAACCCTAGATAATAGTAAACACTAGAGGGCGCCAGAGAACACACTATGTATTCTTCACTAACAAGTACTCACAGAACAGTCTCTGGCTCCCTCTAGACACCAATCCTAGTAATACATGTGAAAATGTGTTTTTTTTCTGAATTTTTCCTTTTAATATTTTTAATATTTTCAGACCATGGATAAGTGAATCAGTGGATACCGATCCTGTGGATAAGGAGGTCCTACTATACCTCCTTTCTCTCTCCATTACTTAATTGCTAATCTCTCTGCTGCTTTCAGAGAAAATCTGAGGTGAGAGTACCTACTATGACATTTCTGTCAGAGCTTGGAAAAGTTATCAAAGAACAAGGAAAAGGTCCTTGAAATTTCACAAATGTAAGAGCGGGTGATACTTTTACTGGTCCATAAAAAAAATCTAACAAATTTAAAGCTTTCATGGAAGAATCCCACCATCAGGCTGAGCACCACCTCTTGATGTATAGCGCAGAACATTTCACATTGATGGTGAATGTCTGTGAGAAGTGATTTCAGACACCTCTGGTTTCAAAAGTCCTTTTGAGGCTGTGGTCTCAAGCAACATTCTTTGCAGGATGGTTGGAATTTCCGCACCCCGAGACCAAAAGGTTGCCAATTACTCTGTGGTTGCAACCCCCTGCCACACACTCAGACCACCTGCTCTGAAACAGTTTCTTTTTTGGATAAGTGCTGGTGGTGGGGGGGAGCAAGACAAAGACTTAGCAGCTTCTTGCACAAGATGGGGTTATAATTGGGCTTATTTACAACTCCCCAAATTCCCCCAGCCAGTATGGATTTAGGGGGTTGATTCCTGGAACCCCTTGGGAAAACTCTGGAGAGCTTATTCATCTCTAGTTAAGAGGCAGCCACAGTGCCTGTTCTCCTCTATCCAAAGGTCTGGATACCTTATGAAGGATAGGAAGAGGCAGAGACAGCACTCATTTACATGCCCTTCAGAGACTGTTTGTACCCCAGAGTTCTCTAGCTGTTTAAAAAAGAAAGCAGAGGGAAAGAGACAAGGAAGGGCAGTGGACAAATTCGTCCACTCTCAAATTTAGAACCTAAGGAGATTTGGCAGAAAAAGGGATAGATAGGGAAACACACAGAGCAGTCAAATCTACTTTTAAAGTAATTACACATTTTTATAATTTCACTGTCTGTAAGCAGATACAAATAGAAATGATCTCACAGGAAAAACTGAAGGCCTCATGTACATTTGACCCACTAATACAAAAGGGAGGAAGGGAATCAAATTATTTTTCTCCAGTTTCATTTAAAAGAACTGTGAGTAAATGTCACCTGTAACTACTTAAAATATAACATCTTGGTGAGTCTAAATAAATTACCCTGTGTTTTTGCTTAGCACATTTAGAAGAGTGAGTAGTTTTCTAAAATGTTTATAAAACTGTATGTTTATGAACAGCACACATTTCCTCTATCTTCATTTGCTGAGTTTCTCCATTATCATGGCTTTGTACTTTGTCCAACTATAGAGTGTATGCTAGCACAGAAGTATCTTCTATGTTAGACTACTACCATGTTTTGCTGTCAAAAGCAACAATGTGTCATTATTTCACAATCAGCACTGAAATATTAATGGAATTGTGGGTGATGTCCTGACCTTTAAAAGATTATTGTAAGGTAGAAAATATCTCACTACAGAAAAATTGTTATACTTTATCACATTTTGCACGATATGTGGAACAAAAATAGAACATCAGACAACTAACAAACTCAATAATTTTTGTATGGGCAGATAATAATCACCAATAACAAGCAAACTGAGTTATTTCAGTTTGAAATGTGAGAAAACTATAGCATGCACAACGGTGAAGATGAACAGCTAAAACTTGAGGCCATCGTTGATTTTACAGACTTCTGGGTCAAGCATCGGGGCCAGGAGACATACATTTCCAGGTCACTGGATAAGTGATATAACATAATTCTGGCATTACTCTTATTCCGAATTGTCAACAGGTACTCAGAAGTGTCAGTAAACATTAGAAAAGTGAAGTCAGAAGTTAGTGCCCTGGAATTATCTTCAACAGCTTCTTGAGAACATGCCATTCAGATTTGGATTCACAATTTTCAAAAAGTACAGTGGTGCCTCGCAAGACGAAAGTAATTCGTTCCGCGAGTAGCACCATCTTGCGAAATTTTCATCTTGCGAAAAGCAGTTTCCCATAGGAATGCATTGCAATGCATTTCTATGGGAAACCTCGCAAGACAAATGAATTATTTTCATCTTGCGAGGCATCAGTCTTGCAAAAAAAAAATTCGTCTTGCGAAGCACAGCCATAGAAGAAGCGGTCTTGCGAGTCACCAACACGATCGCAAAAAAACATTCGTCTTGAGGGTTTTTCGTCCGGTGAGGAATTCATCTTGCGAGGCACTACTGTATTTATCTGATGTTTAGTATTAGCTGAAATAAAAGTTTCGTATTGAATACAAATCCAAGGTTAAAATAAGTTAAGGATGTGACTAAGAATATGCAATTAAAAATAATTAAACTATCTTATTTGTCCAAAATGTTGTTTATGTCAAGAATCACTTGTTCTAGATTAATGTTGTGGCTCTCAGAGAACTCCGGAGTTATACCTGAATACCAACAACCATTTTGTATATAAAATGTGGAAAGATGTATTTATTTTCCAGTACTGTATTAACAAAATTTATTTGAGATTTCTATTTGTTAGCATTCATGGAATATATTTTGAAGAAAATGTCAGTGATAATCCCAAGCATCATGATAGCAATCCTAAGAAATGCTTAAACAATCCTAAACAAACATTACTTATCTGAAAAGAACCCCACTGAGATGTTTCTGGGTAAAGAGATTTAAGGGCTACAGTAGAAAGCCAAATGTATGACCTCTGATCACAGAATTTCCTCCCAACATGCAGGTCTGTTATAAGATCCAGTCTTTATTCTGTTTCTTGTCAAATATTTATCTTAGAGTTGTATATAACAAGTAGAAACACAGAGATGTTGGTTTTTCAAAAGTTACCACTATTCATGTGAAATACAGCATAACTATACTAGAAAATATTTATGAAAGCAAGTTTTGGCAGTTTATTTTGAAAGACAGTTGTTTTTAAATCAATAAAAATTAGAATGTATTCCTGTGCCAGCTTAACAGTTGGAAAAAAGAAGAAAACGCTTTTAGTACCTGAAGACTGTTTTCACCCAAAAATGACTAGTGCTATGGTTCTACATACATATTGCACATTTTTGACAAAACAAGGCATCAACAGCATGACTGCAATTCTTAGCCAAATCTCATCAGTAATCATCAGCATTAGTCTCTAAATGCCATTCCTCAGCTATAGTCTCCAGTGAACACACTTTCCTATTGATTAATTATATTTTCTGCACAATTTAACAGGACAGCAGGAAACCGAAAGAGCTGGTGGCATAAGCCATAACCCAAACACACTAGACATACAAGAACAAGAATTCACTCTAGAAAGAGAATATTAAGTGCAGAATGCTGTAACTGATGATAAAGAACTAAGAGAATGCAGTCAAAGGAAAAATCATCATATTAATGGACTGCCAACAGAAAAATACCAATATCTGGCTTACTACTGTACTGTGAAACCCTAAACTATATGGAGTTTTGCTTAATACATCTGTGTGGGTTGTTGTTGTTGTTGTTGTGTGTTATCAAGTGGCCTCCGACTTATGGCAACCCTATGAATGTTAGTTAGGCATCCTTCAGTCTTGAAAGACTATGGTAGCGTGCTCTGTATGGAGGGCTTGGAACAGCGCCTAGTGTGGCTGAGAAGGCCAATTCGAGAGTGACAGTCCCTTCCACACTGAAGACAAATCCAGTCTGTCCCGTCCGGCTCCCTGGTTTTGCTGCTTTTGTGACTTCCTCTTTGCCTCGGCCTGCTGGGCAAGGGTCTCTTCAAATTGGGAGAGGCCGTGATGCACCGCCTGCCTCCAGGCTGAACGCTCAGATGTCAGGTTTTCCCATCTGTTGAGGTCTATTCCTAAGGCCTTCGGATCTCGCTTGCAGATGTCCTTGTATCGCAGTTGTGGTCTCCCTCTGGGGCGCTTTCCCTGCACTAATTCTCCATAGAGGAGATCCTTTGGAATCCGACCATCAGCCATTCTCACGACGTGCCCGAGCCAACGTAGACGTCACTGTTTCAGTAATGTGTTCATGCTGAAAATTCCAGCTCGTTCTAGGACTGCTCTGTTTGGAACTTTGTCCTGCCAGGTGATGCCAAAAATCCGTCGGAGGCAACGCATATGGAAGGTGTTCAGCTTCCTCTCCTGCCGTGCACAAAGGGTCCATGACTCACTGCAGTACAGGAATGTGCTTAGAACACAGGCTCTATAAACCTGGATCTTCGTATGTGTCGTCAGCTTCTTATTGAGCCATACTCTCTTTGTGAGTCTAGAGAACATGGTGGCTGCTTTGCCAATGCGTTTATCCAGCTCGACATCTAGAGAGAGGGTGTCAGAGATGGTTGAGCCGAGGTACACAAAGTCATGAACAACCTCCAATTCTTGTGTGGAGATAGTAATAGAGGGAGGTGAGTCCACGCCCTGGCCCATGACTTGTGTTTTCTTCAGGCTGATTGTTAGTCCAAAGTCTTGGCAGGCCTTGCTGAAATGATTCATGAGTTGTTGGAGGTCTTCAGCAGAGTGGGCAACAATGGCTGCATCGTCTGCGAAGAGGAAGTCCCGCATGCATTTCAGCTGGACTTTGGTCTCCGCTCTCAATCTAGAGAGATTAAAGAGCTTTCCGTCTGATCTAGTCCGGAGATAGACGCCCTCAGTTGCAGCTCCAAAGGCATGCTTCAGCATGACAGCAAAAAAGATCCCAAAAAGTGTTGGTGCGAGGACACAGCCCTGTTTCACTCCGCTTTGGATGTCAAAGGGGTCTGATGTTGAGCCGTCAAAAACTACAGTGCCTTTCATTCCCTCATGGAAAGATCTGATGATGTTAAGGAGACGAGGTGGACATCCAATCTTGGGAAGTATTTTAAAAAGGCCATCCCTGCTAACCAGATCAAATGCTTTTGTAAGGTCTATGAAGGCCACTAAGAGTGGCTGTTGTTGTTCCCTACATTTCTCCTGCAGCTGTCGGAGGGAGAATACCATGTCAGTGGTGGATCTATTAGCTCAAAATCCGCACTGTGATTCTGGATAGACTCTATCTGCAAGTACCTGGAGCCTCTTCAGCACAACACGGGCAAGCAGCTTCCCTACCACACTAAGAAGAGAGATGCCATGATAGTTATTGCAGTCACCCCTGTCTCCTTTGTTCTTGTACAATGTGATAATGTTTGCATCCTTCATGTCCTGTGGTACTCCACCTTCCCTCCAGCAGAGACAAAAGACTTCATACAGTTCGGAGGTGATGATCTCCTTACAGCATTTCAGCACTTCAGCGGGGATGTTATCCTTTCCAGGTGCCTTGCCGGAAGCGAGGGTGTCCAAGGCTGCTTTTATTTCTGCTAGGGTTGGTTCACTGTCCCACTCTTCCAAGACAGGCAGGCACTCAATGTTATTTAATGCTTCTTCGGTTACTACATTCTCTCTGGAATATAGCTCAGAGTAGTGCTGTACCCAGCGTTCTATCTGCTGTGCTCGGTCCTGGATGAGCACACCTGTAGCAGACTTCAGGGGAGCAGATTTCTTCTGTATTGGACCTAAGGCCTGCTTGATACCGTCATACATTCCTTTGATGTTACCTGTGTCTGCTGCTAACTGTATCTGAGAGCAGAGCTGGAGCCAATAATTGTTGGAGCATCTCCTGGCAGCCTGTTGGACTTGACTGCGAGCAGCTCAGAGAGCTTGCAAGTTGTACTCGCTAGGACAGGCTTTATATGCTGCTAGAGCTCTTCTCTTATCCTCGATGGCTGGCATTAACTCCTCTGAATGGGCTTCGAACCAGTCAGCCATCTTTTTGGTCTTCTTGCCAAAGGTGGACAAGGCGGTGTTATAGACAGTGTTCTTGAAGTGTTCCCATCGTTCAGGTGCATTTGCATTAGCCGGACCTGGAAGGACTTCCTCAAGTGCTTGGGCAAATTCCTTCACTTTTCTTTGATCGCAAGTCTTGCTGATGTCAATACGTGGTCTTCCTTCCTTTTTCGTGTGATATACTCTCTTTGTTCGTAGTTTTACTCTACTACACAGTGATCTCCAAAAGGTCCTATTTTCCACTGCCCGGCTAGGCTCTTGCAAATTCAAGCCTGTGTGTGGTTTCTTTACGGATTCAGTCGATCTCATATTTGGCCCTTCTCTTTTCCTGATGCCTTCCACCTTCCCCAGCATGATTGTCTTTTTCAGAGAGTCCAGAAAAAGGATATCCAGAATATTCACAAAATGCTCTTTCAACAACAAGCAAATCAATTTTCCCTGTCCAGCTTTCACACTCATACGTGATGATCAGAAATACAAGAGTGTGGATGATTTATATTAACTTTAGATACACACAAAAATTAACTCTAGAGATACATAACTCTATAAATGCAGAATGGTAGCATCCTAGCGGGATCAAAGAGGAACAACAGAAGCAGATTTCCAGAGCTTAGAAAAGTTATTGTTTTGGGAGTTACAGTTCACACCAGTAATATTTCCAAGCTCAGCTTTATACCAAGCTTTGCCAGTTGATACCAACTGCAGCAGAAGGTTGTGGGCCCTTTTTGGAACAATGGTCCCTCGTATTACCACATCATATTTATTTATTTGCAATATTTCTATATCATACCTAATTCTCCCATGGCAACGACTAACAAATAGATTCAACATTATCACAACAGCAGTGTGGATAAAACAGTTTTAGGAAGTTGCTTACAAACAGTATCATTAAAATACTAAGAGTCCTGGAAGAATAAAGAGATATTGGTCTAGTGCCAAAAGCATACCACCTAGGGTTCCACCATTAGACTGCCAGTGCCAAAAATGTATTTTCTGGCAGTCACCATTCACCTTATTTCATAAGATACCAAAAGAAGGGCCTCAAAGAAAACAGTAACAAACAGCCAAGAAAGATATTTTATTTCTAACTTTCTTTTCTCCTGATGTAAGGACTTACATAAAATGTATGTATACTGCATTCTCCCAGTGCGAGGACTAGAGATATGCCGTTCAGATCTTTTGGACTGCAGTTCCCAGGATTCTCCAAGAATTGCCCAGACAGAATTGTAGACAGAATTGTAGCAGTTCCAGCCCTGCACTTGCAGACACTTCTATCTCCTTTACCAGGAGTAAATCCTACCTTGGATGCTGCATTCCAGGCCTCATTTCTGTCTGCTGCAGGTTATGGATCTCTAGATTCCCAAAATTCTGTCTGCGTAATTCTTGTGAATTCTGGGAATTAGAGTGCTAAAACCTGAATGGTGCATCCCTAGTACGAATGCACATGTAATGCACTGGGTTGGGGAGGACTGAAATATGCAGACAGCTTAAAGATAGTTGCCCCCATTTAATGTCCTCCAGACGTTTCAGATTTCAATGTCCATGATTCCTCGCCATGTTATCTGGGACTGATGGGAGTTGTAGTCGAAAACATGTGGAAGGTGTCTCTTTGGGGAGGCAACCCTAAACCACAAAAAGCTTTAAAAGAAAAGCTCCAGCCAGACAGATAACAGCCTCTGAAGCAGTTTTAAAACAGGCATAATGTATCCCTACGGGTGCTCCCAGCTGATTGCCTTGGTGGTGTGTTTTGAAGTGAAAGGAATTTCTCAGAAGTCTTCATAGGCAATGAACATAGAACCCACTGAAGTTATCAGTTGGGGAAGCAAGGATGTGCCATTCAGATTTTTTTGACTCAGACCCTCACAATTCTCTAAGAATTCTCCAATCAAACTTTCAGACACCTACGTTTTGATCACTTAAACCAAGCCCTTATCCCCAGTACCTTTAGGGAATGTGAAGGGTACCTCCCAAAGCAATACAAAGCTCAGGAAACACAGCATCAATGAACTTTTCTGTACATATACAGCCAGAAATAGGCCCGAGACACCCTTGCAGTCTCTGAGATAACATCTTAGTCTGGGTTAAGTGAAATGTGACATCCACACTGCCTTTCTGCTGGGGCCAATATAACATGTTTAGTTGCATTAGTATGTTTATCTATTTACTCTCTGTAGATATTAATGGGGAAAATTAGTTATGGTTAACTTAAGACACAATCCTATGAGCATTTGTCCGGAAGTAGCAGTCCTTAGAGGGCAAAGCAGATGCCTCATCTCAATGTATCTTAGTTCTGGCTCATATTAATTGTCCTGTTTGGTATGATCAGCGTACAGCATTAGGGTTAAGTGTCCTTCCACTAGGTATGGCATTGGGACTTTTCTATCATTTCCTTAAATCTGTAGAATTAACTTTGTGAAAATGTCTGCCAGGATATTGCTTTTTTAATTTGGGGGGGGGTGGGAGTGTAAGTTGTATCTTTTCAAAAATCTTTTCAAAATAGGTTTTTAATTGGTAGAGATGTTTTGCTGTTTTAGTCAGCATTGCCCAATCTGACTCCCTCCAGATGTGTTTTACTGCTACCCCTATCACTCGTAACAAGCAGGGCCAATGTCTATGCTGACTGGAGAAGACATGAATTACAGCATAACATAAAAAGTATCTGATTCTGGAAGACTAACTGTAGTAACTGTTATTGTCTAATATGTTGCCACATGTGATTTTGTAATGATGTGATCTTTTAGCTAGGGCGTGGTGGCGCTCTGGGTTAAACCGCTGAAGCCTCTGTGCTACAAGGTCAGAAGACCTGCAGTCGTAAGATCAAATCCACATGACGGAGTGAGCCCCCGTCGCTTGTCCCAGCTCCCGCCAACCTAGCAGTTCGAAAGCATGCAAAATGCAAAAATGCGAATAGATGAATAGGTACCACCTCAGTGGGAAGGTAAACGGCATTCTGTGTCTAGTCACGCTGGCCACGTGACCACGGAGAATTGTTTGCGGACAAACGCTAGCTCTATGGGTTGGAAACAGAGATGAGCACCGCCGCCTAGAGTCAGACACAACTGGACAAATTGTCAAGAACCTTTTTAATCTTTTAGCTATGTCAACTGTTATTCCTACATTTATATCCTACCTCTGATCACAGAGGAGGTGAAGTGGAACTATATAAACAGAACTATGTGGTTGATTATATTGTTCAATTGCTTTGTACACTATCTAATTGTAATGTTTCAATAGATTCTTTCATAGAAGAAAATTCTGTTATATGTGAATAAAACAAAAATGAACCACAAGTATGTGAAAGATAATGCAGTAGGAGTTACTTAAAATACATGCAGAATCAGACACCTGCAATTATAGCTAGGATGTTTAAGGGTAGAGGATGAAGAAACTAGAGAAAAGGGTTAGATTTATTCATTTCTCAGAGTGAAAATAAGCTTCCAACTGGAATTTCAAAAACATTTTATTAATTTAGGGAACTACTGCCATCTTCAGGAAGTACTAAATGGAATTGGTACCAAATTATGAAATGTTTTTAAAGTTTGTATATACCAAACAATATTCTACCATGGCAGAGTTTACATTTATTTTATTGTGTGTGTTTTTAAATTCAAACCATGGTTGTGATAATTCTTAGCTCAAATGAAATGGCTGTATTCTGAATACCTTTCTTTTTGTCCTTCAAGGAAGATAATGCATGACCTTCTGCCAAATCTAGTGCATGTCTTTCTGTTAGGTCTATACTAGAAAGTCCCTATGCTTCCAACTATTTTCAGTTCAAAAAGAGAAAGAAAAACAGTATTGGGGAAGCTGGTACAAAGCAAACAGCCAAGACAAGTTTCTTTGGACATATATTCCTTAACATTTTTGGATTGATGGATCTAAGTCAAAAACAACTGAAGGACCATGATTGCTTTAATGCATAATCTCATGTACCAGAACAGACCCTAGACATCAGAAATCCCACTGCTTTTAGTGGCACTTTACTTCCAAGTGGGTGTGAAAAACAGAATTGTGTGACTCTGGTCTGCAAAACAGGGGAAATGTTATAAGAATAACAGCTCGATTCTTTGCACCTTTATTCAGAATAAGTCTTATTATGTTTCATGAAATTTAATCCCAGGTAAATATATAGGATTATATATACTTACCTGTTACTAAATACCATGAGCTTAGTAGTGCTTAATTGTAAGAAATGGTGCCTATATAGTACTGTTAAACATGGAAAACTGTGTTACAAAATGCCTAAAATGAGCAGTTGATATCTACTAACCATAAATATAGATTTCATCTTGTGCGCCTGTTTGTAAAACTGCCATATTGGAGATCGACTGTGCAACTGCAAGGACAGCTCAGTGACTCTGTCCCAAGCTTCTCCATGTTCTTGTCCTGCTTGATTTTTATTTGAACCTCTAGAAAGGATAGATCCTTGAAAATGTAACATAGAGGAACTACAGCACACCGCTCTTTCCAAAAACCAAACATGCAAATTAAAGCTCTGAAAGTGGGTCCAGATGTCAAGGATCTTCTCTCAACAACAATTTTACTACCAGAGTTCCTAAAAATGTTTCCAACATCAGATTGATTGATTGCCTGCAAAACCGCACATACTAGTCACCAGCTGAATCCCAAATCTCACCTTCGTGGTCTTTTTTCTTTGGGCCAGTAATATCACTCAGCAATTAAGGAAATGGAACTGAGGTTACCAGAATATTGTAACTATGTTCTTACTCTGAGATTTGGCTTTGAGCTCTCAGCACCCAATTTCCCAATTCAGAGTTAGCATTTCTCAATGTTTTCCACCACCTCCTCTGTTGATCAAGATCTCACTTTTTGGCTCCCAGCAGCCTTGGTTCCCTTCACAATTCTACCTTGGCTTTCCTTTAAGGTCCGCCCCTCTCTCCTCATCCATTTTTTTTCTCATTGTAAGCTTGATTCAAGTGCCACAACTCTTTTCCAGTAAAGACAGGGGAAAAAGCCCATACAACTTTAAAATATTTGTGGAGCAAGGGAAGACTGAGACAACAGTTAGACCAGTATAAGAAACAATAGCCTAAACACTGCAGAGTCCAGCTGAATTAAAAATAATTTATTTTCCAATAATTTAAAGCTGAGCTTTTCTTCAGCTTTATAACTGCATGCCATCAAGTCAATGTTGACTTACTGTATGACAACTCTTTCAAGGGTTTTCTAGACGGAAAATAAGCAGAAGCATTCCCTTCTTCTGAGAGCATCCTCGAACTGTGCAGCTTGCCCAAGGCCACACAGGATGGCTTTTCTGAGATGCATAGTGGAAAACCGAACTCATAACCTCTGGCTTCACAGCTGGATAGCTAACTTACTGAGCTATCCAGACTGTTCTTCAACTTTATATTTGCACATGTAATTCTCACCAATGAACTGAAATTCAGTGTCTTCTAACAACCTCTGTGTCCCAGGTGAACAAACTATTGTAATGCCTCTGACACAGGAATAGATATCAATTCCAGGCCTGTAAGCGCCAAACTGGTCCCAGATGTACATCACAAATATTCTGCTATGTGTAACCAAGTCAAAAAAGTAATGAGAATTTGACATAAGACCTGCAAAGAATAAAAGAAGACAAAAAAGTGTCAGGAATATCTCACATTTATCTCTAGCTCCAGGACAGAGGCAACTGATACATAATTAAAATGTATGTTTTAATATTTACTGCCCCATAAAGGAGAATTGTTGCTTTTCATGCTTGCTTTTCTGAACTCCTCTTGTGTCATCTTGGTGTGTTTCCAGAGACATATGAAATAACAAGTGTTATCTGCTGGCAGAAATTGTGAAAAAGTAAAATTCCCATACATATATTCAGGAAGATCACAAGAAGTGCCACATCTGTTTAGTAATAATTAGTCATCCTCAGCTGTCTACTTAAGATTCAATGAAAACAGGCATGGCTATAAGGAAACGCTAGACAAATATTTCCAAAAGAAAACAGTATGCAGCTAAGACAGTCACCTCTACCAACGAGCTAATTATATCATTACTTAGAAAATAATCATTTCAATTGCAGACCAATTAGGACACAAATCTTATTCTTATTATTTACTAGTCCTCATTATGGATGCAACAAAAATATAATCTTGAATTAACTCAGGGTGGATTTGATTTAAATCAAATTTATTTAGATCACAATTGAAATTTTTAAAAACCCAGTTTTCATCCACCGTCAACTAACTAACTAAATTGCAGCAATCTGCATGGTTATTTTTAATTAGATAAGTTCAGCACAGATATCACAATAAAATTTAGAAGTGAACAGGATTAAAAAAACCAAGGTAAATCTGATTTAAATCAAACAAATTTAAATTGTTATTTAAATTACTCCTCAGAAAGCCTTTAGCTCATAAGATGATTTTAATTCACATTCTTAAACCTAACACATATTTTCGACAATCTCTTTGCTCAGAATGTATCCATCTCCAATAATCCTCTGTTCAGGGACACTGAACAGGATCTCAAGCATGGACTTTACAGCAACAGCTTGACTGTACTTACACTGTATAAAGTTGCAGAGGGACAATTGCTATGGCTGCCACTCGAAAAGAATAAGCATCACTCAAAGAAACTAATAAAAGCAATACTGGAGATTTTGATAGTGCTTCCATGTATTTATAAAATTATATTATGCTTTGGGAAAGAAAAAAGCTTCTGTGAATCATTTCAGTTATTAATCAGCAAATAAGGCTGACCAAGTTTGGGACTTTTCATCTCCATATACTGGTTAATCTCTGGAGATACAAACCCCATTTAGTAGCTGGTTTTTCTGCTTGAGTACAAGGGGAAACAGAAAGATTAAACAATCTATGTATATTGCAAATTATGGGATTTCATTAAATTAAGTCCCAACTCAAAAACTGTTGGACTCTACCTATGCAACTTTTTAGAAAAGAGTCTATGAACATATTGGCTGAAATCCTGTTGCTTAGTGTAATAAGTCATAAATAAAGTAGATCCAATGGAATTTACACAGGAGTTCACTCACCAAATCCCCACTGCAACTTACTAGGCTAAGTAACAGAATTTCAGTAATTATCTAATAATATAAAATTTGAATGCATAATTCTTATTCCATAATAAGATATTTCAGAAATAACACATTGTGCTTTTTAAACACACAAATATTTTAACAGTAACATCAGGGAAAACTTATTTACATTTAAAAACTGAATTAAAATTTAAAAATCCAGTTTGCTTTATTCATTTCAGCCCTATCAATGCTACACTTCAGCACACACTATGGAATGTGGACACAGACACAACACTGAGGTTGGAGATTCTCCTTCAATATTTTAAGAAAAAATAAAAGTATTTAGTAAAGGACTTTTTAAATTGAAACAAATGGCAAAAATCATTTGATAATGGCAAAAATTAATGAATTGCTTCCCCAAATTCAGGACTATTTTTCTCTGCTACTGGTTTTAAATGAATTTTTCCACATTTTTCTGGCTACACTGAAAGACAGATGTCTATGGATTCAGAATGACTTAGTGCATGATTACTCAACTGCTACTTCTGTTTCTGGAAAAAAAAAATCAGGGGTGTGCCCAGAGCAGCCTGAATCATGTAGCTGGTACTGAAAATATCATGGATGACTAGTACCATCTGTACTGCACAGAACCTGTCAAATGACTGTTCCACTTCTAGATTTCTTTGTATAAAACACAGGACATATCTACACGAACATATACACTTTTATTACTTTATATGCCATGCTTCCCTCCTCAGCCCCATATCTTAGAAGCTGTATTTTGATGACTAGAGATGGCACTTTCGTGTTTAAACAAATGGGGGGGGGGGGACAGAAAAGAGGGTCTTTTTTTGTTTTCATGTTTTTTCTAAAAGGAAGCCTCTTAAACATGAATGTTTTGTACTAACAAGAGATGAACATGAGAGTTTTGGGGGTTTTTTCGTGTTTTCCCTTCATTTAACCTTTGTTTCATCCCTTGTCCATCAAATCACATAGGAAAAATGTCACCCAGTATCATTGCAAGGCCAGCTGCAGCAGCCAATTGGAATGTCTGGAACAGCAGAAATGTTTAGGCCCTCAATACCTGGCAGAGCGCCTTCTTCCTCCCAGTTCTACCCGTATCACCTGCTCCAGTCAGGCCAGGCAGCTGAGGGGCCTAACACCAAGAGAGGCCTGGTGGGAAAAAACGAGAAATTGGGCCTTCTCTGCAGTGGCCCCTCGTCTCTGGAACAACTTACTTGTACAGATCTGCCTGGCTCCCTCACTGAGGGCCTTCAAGACTAGCTTGAAGTCATGGCTATACATGCAGGCCTTCCCTACAGCAATTACCTAACCTATCTTCCTTTTCCTTTTATCTCTCTTTCTTTTTTTTTTCTTCGTTTTTCCTTTTCCCACCTTGGACTTTGTGATTAATTTGGATTTTACCTCAGTTTATTTTTATGTTATATGTAAACCGCCCAGAGCAGACACATTCTAGATGGGTGATATATAAATATAAGAAATAAATAAATCACCTAATCGGAATAGAAGCATAAAGCAGGCTATAAATCAAGCCACAGCAAAACTGAATCACTCTAATTCAGCCTGCAGTTTAGTCACAGTCTGAATCTGTCTCACAAATATCTTTTAAAAATACACTTTAATGCAGTACCTCCTGTTCTTTTCTCATCAAAATTTTATGATGCTCCTCCTTCTTCCATCAGAACCTCTTTAAGCATTTTTGAACATGCATTCCCCAAACTGGGCTCATAAACCTAGTGACTTGTTGGGATTAAGTCAGGACAGATTTGATTTAAAACAGATTTATTTAAATTGCAATTTAAATTATGATTTAAATTTTCAAATCAGATGTTTTATTTTATTTATTTATTTATTTATTTATTTATTTATTTATTTATTTATTTATTTATTTATTTATTTATTTATTTATTTATTTAACTTATGTGCCACCCACTCTACCCAAAGGTCTCTGGGCGGCTTACAACAATTAAAATACAATTAAAATACAATTAAAAAATAAAACAATTAAAATACAATTAAAATAGATACTCTAAAAATTGCCATCAGGACCCACAGTTGATATTATTTCAATTAAAAGCCTTCTGAAACAGGAAGGTTTTGACCTGGCGCCGAAATGTCATCAGTGTCAACGCCAGACGAATCTCAGTCGGGAGGGCATTCCATAGTCTCGGGGCAGTTTTGACAATATAAATCAATAAATTGATTTCTTAAAAATTTAAATCATGATTTAAATTGTCATTTAAGTCTCTCTTTTTTACAAAAAATCATTGATTTTTTTAAAAAAAATCTATCCTGGTTCTGGTTACTACTGATTTCAATTCTTATTTTAGGAATTTAAAATGAAGAAGAAAAGAAAAATGTGATGTTTCTAACTAGGATTGCTCTTCACACCGTTGCAGGCCTTTAGCAAATTCAGTATAGCAAAACTGATTTCAGAACTACAGTATTGTAGAAGAATGTTTAAATTAAAAATGGTCCACATTGTCCCTACCAATGATCCTAGAACATTTTGGATAAATTATTATGCTGATCACGCAAAAAGAAAGCAAAGGAAGGCTTGGATCAGAGTGAAAAAATTAGTAATACTTATGATGTTGCTTTCTGTAGATTTCCAGTACATGCATAAATACATGCATGAGATTCTATTTACAGTGATTCTACATAGTAACATTATCTGGCCCATGTCCTAATTTATTTCTGGATTCATGACTACATTTCTCTTTACACACACACATAAACACATACACATATAATAACTCTTTTAATATATATACTCATCAGTACAAGTTCCAAAACTGCACCACATTAACTTTTAAAAAGAACACAGGAAGTCATAATGTTTACTTTGCTTCTGTTTATTGTCTATTTTATTAATGCTATTTGCATTCCACTCCATAACACCCAATTCTAAAGGTAAATGGTAAAGTTCACTGCACATGGATCAGGCAATGAGGTGACAGATAGCGCAGGACAGAGAGCTGTAACAAAGTGTTAGAGGGCATAAATGTCTGTGCCACACAGTCCACCCTATCACCCCACTTGTGTAGCTGGGAGCAAAACTAATTTTCTTCAAAACAATATATTTTTGCAAGCTAGTCTTGTTGTAAAGCTAAGTATACTGAAAGTGATTTGATGATAAATGGGCAATTGAGAACAATCAGCTACACCAAAGACTCAATCCTCATTTACTCACACAGGCCAGTTCAACTGCCAACATTTTTTGGACTTTTCTGAGGGCTTCTACTCTGGAGTGTCATGATAAAAAACCAACATGCCCAAATGCATCACTATGTGACTCCTACTCCCATCAGTTAACACTTTGCTCCCAGTGAGGTAGACAATACTCTCCCATCTCCTAGACTTGAGCTATTCCACTGCAAGTCCAACTGGCTTCTGGATACAGGGTGAGGAAAATCACCATCTTGCCTTAGGAAGCAAAATGTCTTAGATGAGCCTTGGCAGATATTCTTTTAATTTTGTTCCATTTCACTTGTGACACAGAGGGAGATTTACTCTATCAGTCATGGACTTTCTCGTCTGGGTAGCAGAGCTCATTTCTCTTCCTCTCCCTTCGTAAACCACTTTTTCCTCATACTATTAATGCTAAGGATTCCTTCACATAAGGGAAAGGGATGGAGGAATCCCCAGTGTTTGAAATAGCCCCCTTAACTACTGCTATTCAGAGGCCATAAAGAAATATTTTCAAACACCGTGGCTAAAATTTATAAGGAATCAGAGGCATGGGGCTTCTGGATTTTTCTATGCACCCCCACCTAAGGACCACATTTTAGCTGTGCTTGTTATATATCTATATGGAATCTTCTAGACCCCTGCCAATGTTATTTCACTGAATGAGAGGCAAGGTTACAGGAACAAGCAATACCAGAAGATTTGTAATTACTCATTTAAAAAAATAAATAAATTACAAATCTTTTGGTATAGATGACAAAGGGAGATTTTAAGGAAATGTGATACAAATCCTCAACTTTGAAACTTAGTTGCATTTATTTTGTCTCATGATATAAACCTGTCACAATCACATGCACGAGTTTTTCTTCTCTCCTTACATTGAGAAATGAAAAAACAGAAGAGCAATGGGGCCTCCAGAGGAACAGTCATGTCCTTCTCTCACAGAGTTTAAAGTCAAAACTTCATATATCAATGAATGCTAATACAAGTCTCCGTAAGTGTCCTTTATTTGAACTTCAACAATGTTTTCCTGTTTTTCAGGATTTATCTGCAGCAGTGTCTAAGGGTTACTAGAAACCACTATGCTATTTATCAAAGACTACACCTCCATCACAAACTCTCAATCCTGAAGAAGCTCTTTAGTGCCAGCTGAAAACTGTGATAAACACCTTAAATTTGTGTTGTTTTTTAAGAGCAGCCATGCAATGTGTAGAAAAAACTCATGCTCCTATTTTGCTTTAGAATAGGTCACTGGGTCAAATTAGTTCATAATGGCCAAGGCAGCATTCAGATCACAGATTTCCCTAGATTGTGGGGAGAGAGGGGGGACAAAATGTGATACTGGGGAGGGGAAGCAGAACTCTATCCTTACAGTTTAGAGAAGACATGCTTGAATGTATGTGGTCAACAGACAATGCCAGATGAAACCTCAGAAGCCAAAGAGGTTGCTCCTGATTACTGCTAGATGTAATGACTATGTTACTCATAGTACCGGAGACAGTATGTTTCTGATAAACACAAGCAGTAGACTGCTGTTGAGCTGGAGGTTTCCCTCAGGTATCCATGACAACTGCAGAAACAGAATGCTGGGATAGTTCAGCATCCTCAACCTGATGACCTCCAAAGGAAATACAAGTCCAGTTACCCACAACCAGAATGGCTGGCTAAGGATAATACGATCTGTCCTGTTATCACAACTGGAGGATGCTAAGTTGAGGAAAGATAGCACAGACCTTTTGTCCAATCCATGGCTGATTACAGGAAAAAAATATTACTCCTGGACAATGGCTGTTCAAGGAAAAAACCTACAAGCTGTCCACAACCTCCCCAGGATCAGGAAAACCATTTCATTTTATTTTTATTTTACTCCTCACCCTTCTCTCTAAAAGGACCCAAGATGGCTTAGAATATTAAAACAGACAATATTAAAAGCTTAAAAATACAGTACAATATTACAATATTAAAAAGAAACTGATATCTTCTTAACTAAAATTAGTACATAAAATCAGTTAAAAAAGTTTAAAATCAGTTTAAAAATTAAAAGACATGATAGTCCCAGTTTTAAATCCCCCTCATAGGCAGCAAGTTACTGGGGGAGGGAAGCCTGTCTAGGACAACAAGGAAGGGGCCAGCTTGGCCTCCTGTGGGAGGGAGTTCCACAAGTTGGGAGCAGCAACAGAAAAGAACCTCTCTGGTATCCTCACCATATACACATGTGAGGGTGACAGAACCAAGAGAATATCCTCTCTATAGGAATATGTGGTCTTTTAGATAGCATGGACTCAAATTTTTAGGGTTTTAAAGTCAAAACCAGGACTTCAAAGTGGGTCCAGAAATAGACCAGCAGTCAGTGGAGCTTGTAACAGGGGAGTTGTATGTTCTCCATAAACAAGTCCCAGTCTGGTTACAACATTCTGGACCCACTTAAGTTTCCAAACACCTTCCAAAGGCAGCCCTATGTATTGCATGTTACATCCAAATGGGAAGTAATTAAGGCATGTTGTTAAACATTACAAAGAGCAGGAGAAGCTGAGGCACAAATTTTAAATGTGTAAATGCATTCCTGACTGCATCCAAGGCCTGAGCATTAGAGATTAATCCAAGAGCCCACTCAGAGCAAGAGAGCAATCCTATGCAAGGCTGTGGTCACACCAGGAAAATGTGTCCCTGTTTTCTTTGTCTTTTACTCCCTGAGCAGTTGGGCATTGTGGTCATGTGACATATTACTTGGGGTGTGTGTTCTGACATGTTTTTGAATTACTGCAACATTTCCCTATGTATTTGATGTGATATGACATTTCCCTCTAGGTTGTTTATATCTCTGGGAGCCCATTTTCCTTTTTTTTTTTTTTTTAATTAATTTTGTTACATCGATTTTTTGACAACACTTCCTTGATCGGCATGAGTTTCTCTGCTGCATTTGTGCCTCTTGCAGCAGAGAAATTCATAGTCAGGTTTTACTTTTACTGCAGCTGTACCATGAGGTTCCTGAAGCAGAACACAGGAAAGGGCTCAGGGGAAGGAGCATCACCTGGTGGAAGGATCCGTAAATAAGTGAAGCACAGAGGTTGATGACTTAAGTTTTCCAATGCATCGATACTCCACTTGCTAAATTTAAAAAAAAATGAATGGACATGCAGACAAACAACATCACTGGCGGAAGCAACACAAGGCGGCTTGCCAGAAAAAGTATCAGTACAGTCATGCACACAAAATACCACTGAAATTGTTGTGCAGTGAATACTGCCACAAAAAGTAAAAGCCTCCCGGTGGGTGGGATGTGATGCAGAGATAGCAAGGAGGGGAACAAAAGAATCAATAATGACCCTGCGTCATCTAACCCCCCCCCAAAAAAAGTTGAAATTCACAATGAGTACTTGGAAACACTTTGCTGGTGTGACTACAGCCCAACTCAAGTCAGAAGTAAGTCCTAATATATTGGGTGAGATTTTTTTCTGAGGTAGGATATGTTGAACTATAGCCAAAACTTTAAAAAAGAGCAAAATTTGCAAAATTATATAAGGCAAAAAATAATGTGCACAATTTAAAATAGGGCACATAATGCAGTTTTTCTATGAGACACATCGATTTGAACCATTTTAAAGAATATGCAACCTTGACAAATATCCCTCTTTCAGCCATATCTTGTGTTTAGACTAGCAAAGCACTAATATTTTATCTACTGGAGAATATTTTACAATATTTTTCATGTGTAAAACTTTCAAAACTGGTAACAGCATTGATAACACATACAATAAAACAAGTACAGTGGTGCCTCACATAACGAGCGCCCTGTTTAACGATGAATCCGCATAGCGATGCAGATTTTGCGATCGCAAAAGTGATCGCATTGCGATGTTTCCTATGGGGAAAAATTGCTTTGCGATTTTTCCCCATACGCCCCATTTTCCCCCAGCCCTCCCCCACGGTCACTCTGAAGCCAGCGCCGCCCAGCTGGGGGAGAAGGCTTCAGAGCGACCCCGGGGGAGGGTTTTATCCGCGGTCTCTCCGAAGCCAACGCCTCCCAGCTGGGGGAGAAGGCTTCGGAGCGACCCCGGGGGAGGGTTTTCTCCGCGGTCTCTCCAAAGCCAGCGCCGCCCAGCTAGGGGAGAAGGCTTCAGAGCGACCGCGGGGGAGGGTTTTCCCCGTGGTCTCTCTGAAGCCAGCGCCGACCAGCTGGGGGAGAAGGCTTCGGAGTGACCACAGGGGAGAAAATGGTGGCGAAAATGGCGGCCGGATGGGGGATTCTTCGCTTACCGGTGAGTTTTTCCCCAATAGGGAATGGATTCCCCCCCGCATAGCGAAAATCCGGATAGCGACGTTAATCCTGGAACAGATTAACATCGCTATGCGAGGCACCACTGTACCTAAAATATTACAACAACAAAACACTCAGAACAATAAGAGCTATTTAAAATAAACAGTAATTCAAAACAGGTAACTGGCAACATTAACATTCAGGGAAATATTCAGGAAAATGCAATAAACTAATCTTTAACTGAAGTGGAAATGCCCAATACCAAGTGCCTGCCTAATCCCAAAGGCAAAATCATTCTGTGTAATGCAAAATGCTCCCCATCACGGCATAAACAAATAAAGCTCTTCAGGCCACAGTAACATTTATATAGTACCTGAATCTGTGTCTCACTTGCACACATTCTAGACTCTAGAGTCTTCATAGGAATTATAAGTGCACAGTAAAAGGTCCCACAAACCAACTCTGCAGCTGCATTCTGCATTAGTGGCAGACTCCAAACCGAGCTCAAGAATAGTCCAACATAGACTGCATTACAATGAGCTGGTCTTGAGATTACCAGTATACAGACCACTGTGGCTAGACTACCCTTCTCCAGGAGCAGAAGTACCTGTTGTAGAACCAAAGCTGACAGTAGGTACTCCTCTTTGCTACTAAGGTCACTTGGACATCTTATGTCAGAACAGAATCCAACAGCATCCACCAAGACTAAATTCCTGTCCCTGTAGGGAAACTGAAGCTCTCTTCAGGTCACATAGATTACTTGACTCTCAAATCCAGTGTCCACCTACTCAAAGGGTCTCACCTCCATCTTTGCAAGGCGCAATCCCAGGGCCAAATCAGTGTATACTGTTAGAATTTCTCTAAGAGGAAAGCCCCCTTTCGAAATAAAAGATGGCAGTTTCTCCTAACATGAGCTTTCTTCACTTAGCTTGTTTTTATTTTGTGACTTTTCACTGAGAGGTAAAAAGGAGCTTCACCTACAAGTCTGATTATTCAGACACACAGCTCTGAAGGAAATGTGTTACTAGAGAGAATTTCAGCAGTTTCTAATTGTGAATTTAGAACTTGATCTAGTTTGACTCTCAGTTAATCTAGCTTGACCCTCATCCAGACCAATGCCACATCCAGTCCAGGTTGTGCATGGCCATAACAGATTTCGATGTAACAGAGAAACAGAGCTGAGTGTTTAGTAGAAGTTTAGTTCAAAACAAGGATGTGCACACACCTTTGACCTACTCTGTACCCAAATAAGGGGACACATTGACACTTGGCCCATCCCCTGCCCTTTTGGAAATACTCTGACCCAACCTTTGTTCAGGTCTGTGATGATATTTACTTATTTCCAGGTTTTTCAAGGGCACACACCAGTCCCATAGATGGAGAAGGGAAAGAGCTATGACTTGGGATAGGGGGATTATACAACTTAATCAGAGTTACCGGTATTTCTGACACAATTATTTGCCCACCTGTAGGGTGAAACGACTGTTGTGAACTTTGGTGGTGACTCTACCACATCAACAAGAACAGAGAAACCAATGTGGGGAAGAGAGAGTCAGTCTCTAAAGTTCTATGGTGAATCAATCAAAATCCATAAAAGAATGCTGACATTCAACTTCATATGCATGTACACATAATTTTAATGGTGTAACTATCTAAGGCTTTGATCAGAAGAATTTGAGAGCACAGAGGTCAAACAATATGGTATCCCAACATAAATTCTGTGAGGGTTCATGTTTTACCTCCCTGGTGCTCAACTGAGACTCTGGAGACATTTCTATTATAAAATCGTAACCAGTCTTTATTGGAACATGTAACAATAAATTGTGTTACACAACCTTATCTTCAGCCTTCTCTCTTGTTGCCAACAGGTCCGGCGAGGGCATCCAAACGTCTTTAACACAGGGGTTATTAACCAACTCATCCCAAGGTCCCTTCAAAAACGGATTACTGTCCTCTAAATCATGAGTCTCTATCTCTGGGTTCAGAAGCGGGGTGGTCTCATTGTCTCGTACCTCCGTCCCATAGACATCCTCCTCTCCTCGTAGAGGGGTCCAGGGCCCGTTAAGTAGCCCCTCCTCTGGGCTTCCTCTAAACCCGGCATTCTCTCTCTTCCCTGGACACTGCTTCTTTCTCCTCCCTGAGCCACCTGCACCACTCTCGGGCCTCAGACTCTCCCCAATAGGAAGGACGTTGCAGTAGACCCCTTCTTTTCTGGTAATCGGCTTCCTCCCAAGGAACCTGCACCTTTTCCCATTTACCGGTCCATGGATCCTCTACCCATATCATCTCCCAACCCCCCGGTATCAAGTCAACCTCTCCTTTTATATCTCCCATTCCCGCCTCTACAGAGGACCTCCCCCTTTCCTCTCTTCCCACCAATTCACCACCCGTTTGTGTGGTCACTGTCATTTTCAAAAGTTCCAGCTCCAACTCCCGGGTGTCAACTTCCCGCTGCTTAGTCTCGATGGGAGGTGTAGGCAGGTTTATCTGTGCCTCTTGCTCTCTTTTGAGGGAGGACGACACTCCGGCAAGAGCCTTTACACTCTCGCCTTGTGTCTCACAGCTTCTCTCAGAGAGCTTCAGCTACTGATGTGGACAGGACAGATCTTGGGCTTCACCGGGGTGTCAAATCTTTCCTTTGGTCCTGGCTCAACAACTTCCTTCTAAGGTATTGATACTTTTGTTCTCTTTTCCTTTTCCCTACTTTTAATCACATGGCATTTTTTCTATTGCAACATTTTAATTCCACAAATGCCCGATTTAACCTCAAGGATTTGTGGGAGTGCCACTCTGCCTCATGAACACCTTCAGCTCTTTGCTTCACCCTGTGGTTTCCTTATAATAAGCATGTCCCATCAAGGAGATGCTCACTTATGGCAACCTAGGCAGGACAACTCAGAAGTCACATATTTTTCATGTATAAGATACCCCCATGTATAAGATGCCCCCACTTTTCTAACCCAAAATTAAGAAATCTAAGCAGGTCTTAGCAAGTGGAGGGGGAAGCAGGGATCAAAGCACTGCAGGATCGCTTTGATTCCTGCTTTCCCCCTCCACTTTCTTGTCAATAAAGTCCCTGCTTTCCCCCTCTACTTTCTTTGCAAGAGAAAAAGCAGGGATCATCGAAGCGCTTGTGAAAAAAGTGTAGGAGGAAAGCACTTTCTTTGCAAGAAATGAGAGGGGGAAAGCAGGAATCAAAGCACTTTTCTACCAAGAGGCACAGTGCAGAATGAAACTCTGAACCTCAGGCTCCACAGCGAGATGCCTAACACACTGAGCTATTCAGCCAGCTGTGGTCTCCCTGAAAATGCACAAACTATCTTGACATATAAGGCTGCAATCCACTGTATATTTACTTAGGCCCAACACTTATACAATGTAATATAAACCTAAGACTGAAATCCCTTGCATGCTTATTTGGGCATAAATCTCAAAAGAACCAGGTAAGGATGCATTGGATCAGACTGAAAAAAGCAACATGGAAGATTGTGAGAGTAAAATCTCTTGTTCTGCAGCTTCTTAGTTAGGCTCATTTGCAATACTGCTTTCCTAAAAGCTGTTCTGTAAGCCAACATTCTTCCTGAAATAATTATAATGTTTATTATGCTGGCTCACTTTCCCCAAATTTGATCATTGTTTACACACTTGTCCAAAGGCAGTGCCCAGCTAGCTCTTTTGTACTTTTAGGGTTCATAAACTGGCTCATACTGATCAATAAGCAAAACTGAACAGATAGAAACAGCAGTCAAGATTGCTGTTCCAACAGCCTACTTCAAAAAACAGGATAGATCCATGTCTCAATTCTCCCCAGCAATGGAAAAAGGTTACCTCTGCCAACTGAATTCATGTATTCCTTCTCAAGACCAGATGTTGCATGGTTTGCCTGCTGCCTCTCACCTGTCACAGAAACATTCCACCTTAGGAGAACACAACTAATGTTTCCATGCAAAAGAAATTTCAGAAACTGAAATGTTTCTTGTTCCTGTTTAGCCAGCTGAAATTGCTAAAGTCCCTCTTATGCTCAGCTACCAGAAAATATAGGTGCTGTAACATCTGCATCTGTGTACTCTATACTGTATACAGAGCCACTTGGTCCAGGACAGGGGATCTGTCCATACTAGCTCATCAAAGCTAGACTTACAGATCACACTGTGCAAGGGCCAAAGGATGAAGGGGGAGCAGGGAGAAATCATTGAGCAATTTAGCTTACTCTTCCTCCTGACCCAATCAAAAATGAGCTAAGAAGCACTTGGGAAAAACTTGCATCTCCCTGGTGACTCTGTTAGGTATGTATAAAAACTATGTCATTACATCATTGTTGGCACTTGTAAGATCACACATTCATGCCATTGTTTTATTTGATACTAGTCCAAGTTCCTCAACTTGGGAATAAAGGCTTTTTTTATGTTAAACAGCTCTTCCTAAATTTTCTCTGAACAATAAATGTTAATTATTCTACCTTTTCCTCTGCTTCCTTCCTTAAACTGCGGATATCTTTTAAAGGAAGCAAACAAACCCTAGAAAGCAAAATGAGCAGCAACAACAGTGCCATAAAATGAAGTTTCTGTTTTAAGAGCTGACCATCACTACTGTTTGAATTAAAGTTAACAAATAACTGAAAAACTAAACACTAGTATACAGCACAAGAGTAAAATCTTAACACTAGCCAATTCAAGTATTGCTCTGTCAATTGTTCCCAACATATTTTTGGCACAAGTACTGTATGTAGCTATAAAGAGATATATATTTGTTAGAGTATTCACCTGCTCATTAGGCTTATATAAGCCTAATAAGCAGATGAATAGTCCAACAACAAACTGATGCAACTAAGGCTACAATTGACTGCATGCTTACTTAAGCTTAACAGCTAAACAATACAATATAAATGTTAATATCTAAGACTGCAATCTTGCATGCATGCTTATTTGGGTATAAGTCCCAAAGCACGCATGCACTGGATCAGACTGCAAAAGGCAATGTAGACAATAATGAGAAGAAAATCCTAGCTGTTGTTCTGCAACTTAATTAGCTTCATGTGCAACACTGCCTTCCTAAAAGCTGGTCTGTAAGCTAGTATTCTTCCTGAAATAATTATACTGTTTATTAGTCTGCTATGAAAAAGGGTTGCACACTTTCCCCAAACCAGTAAAAACTATACCACAAAACAGAAACTTGAAGAGGGGGAAGCATGGAAGGAAAGATATTCAAACGTTCCTCACGCTGTTCAGGAAGCTGGATACTCTCCTGCAAGCCAAGTTGGTGGAACAACCATCTGACCTGCGGTTTTTCTCCTTCTTGTCATCACAGCATTTCCCACAGAAATGCTATGGAGAACAAGAGAAGCAGTTTGGAAAGGTTTTCCTCCTAGTGAGTGTACTGGCAATGCACTCGCCATTAGAGAAAAACTTGTAAGAATGTTATAATGTATGTGTGCAAAAGAAACGTCAAGAATTCTAGGACGGACACACGGACACACACACACACACACACACACACACACAAATATGTTATCAGCACTGCAGAAAGCGTTGCACTCCAGCAAGATCTACATGTGCGAAAACCTAACGGCTCTTTCCCAGTGATCAAACCGGGGGGGGGGGTGTCCTCGGAAAACGAACAATGCACCTACTCCAGCTTTTCTTTTCCATACTGGAAAGCACACAGCAGGCGGCACAGCAATAAACCGACTGGCAGATTTATCTGCTTGCATCGAGACTGCTGATGGGAGAGAAATGGCTCCAGCAGCAGCAAAGTGCAGAGAGCACCCAGGTTTACAAACCACTGTACAACTCGCGTATAAAGAGCCATCTATGTGTAGCATCTGCGAAGTTTCGTGCTCTGGGTTTCTTCTCCCCAGGCGTAATTCAACTTCAAGCGTGGAGGTGGGGGGGGGGGGAGACCAGGGTTGGGTTTTTTTTTTTGATGTGTGTGTGTTTAGAGAGCAACAACCCTTTTTGATCCCCGGCCGCCTAGCCTGTTCGGTGGAATCCCAGCTTTTTTCGGCAGCTTTTTGCAGGAGGCTCCAACACGTAACGAGCCTGAGATCCGCTGCTTTTGCGTCTGCTTTTCTCCCACACCCACACGGTCACACAAATACCCGGAAGACTAGAATTTGGGACGATCAAGCGAGAACTTAAGCTAAGTGCCAGAAGCGGACTTATTTAGGAGTAATCTCACTAAAATGAGCAGGAATACTGATTGATGATGTGTGTCGATTTACACCACCACCCCTCAAATGTACGTACTGGATCGTGGCTGCAGAAGCAATAAACCAACAAGCTCCACACAGAGAAAAGAGTTTTGCATATGCCAGTTTTCCGGCACACCGCTTGCTAGGAACACAAGGCTAAAGAATCGTGGTCCTTTCCCCTCGGCCCCTTTCTCCTACCACATCTCAGAAGTGATAAGCACATGGAGGAAAGTCGGCTGAGCCAAAGCCGCCAGCATGTCCGGTGCCCCCCCCCCTCCCCATCGCTCGTCAGGCGGTCTTCATTGCAATGACTAGAAAGCAAAGAGCCCGAGCCGGGTCCGTCCCTTCCCGCTCGACTTACCATCCAAAGGTGCGGCTTTGCCGCGGCTTCCTTTGCAGATTTGGCCCCCGGCTGGTAAATCCTCAGCGCAGAAAGGAACCTAGGCGGAGACACCGCAAGGGCGGGCGGGGAAGTCCTCCTCCCGCCTCAGCTTCTTGGTGCCACTTTTTGGACGACCCCTCCTTCCAGGCCTCTCTGACTGTGGCCAGTCTAAGGAGGAGGCGCGAGCCTTTCCCGGCTTGGCTTCTGCTTCCCGCGGGAAGGAAAGAGCGGCGCAAAGCGAGGAGGCTCTTTCGCTGCCTTGCCTTGCCTTGCCCTGCCCTGGACCGGCCCACTCCACACGGACGTCCCCCTGCCTGCCTGCCTGCCCCCTTCTCCCCCCCCCCACAGCCCGCCAGATTAAAGGCAATGAGGGCGGCGGCATAGGATGGAGAGCGAGGCTGTGCTGGTGGGGAGCGGTAGGGGTGCTCGGAAGAAGAGCCCCCGCCCGCCTGCCCGCCAGAGCGAAGTGGGAAATCTCACCCACCGGAGAGGGAGGACGAGGAGAAAGCGGGAAAAGAGCGTTGTGAGGAAGAAACAGAAGTGGGGTTGGGTGCCCGGGCCAGCGTCCAGAGAGGGGTTTGCCCGTAGCGGGATTCCTGAAGGCAAAAAAGGAGGGACGTGGGGAACAAGTGCGAGGAAGAAAGGGGACACCAGCCGAGAGTTTTCTAGACTAGGAGGGAACATTAGATCCGTGCACGGTCCTATTTACAGGCAGCAAACACAGAAGTCGGTTGGAAAGTGTTCTGGAGAGACTAGCGGGGTACGGGGGGGGTTGAGGAGGGTTGTTTTTTTTTTTTAAGCAAAATGGTCTGGTTTCTGAGGTAAACGGAAAACGGGGGTAACTGAGGAGGATGGGGCTTGAAGTGAGGTTGAAAGGGTGCTTCACCCTCGGGAGATGGAGGGGGTTCCCCTTTGCCTCTCCCACGACCTGAGGGAAGGGGAAACGGGAAAAAAACAAGATGGAAACAATGGACTCCAAAACAAACCCCCACAGCTGTTAGTTCCACCTAGAATAGACCCGCTGAATGAATGGGGTTGGTGAAGACCACAGTTGTATGAGTCAGCGGGTCTGCTTTCGTTGGAACAAGCACTGAATTTAGCCCAGCCTGATTCTATCTATGTACAGTATTATGAAGCAAGAAAGGAAAGAAGCGGAGGGGACGCGTGGTGAGGTGACTAAGGAGGACTTCACTTGGGGGAAAGTGGTGGTGGTGGGGCGAACAGGAGATAAAGAGAAAAGGAGGGCCGCTGTTGGAGGGGAGGTCAGAAACAAGGAACGTGCATTCTTTCCTTTTTCTTGTGGGTGTGTTTATATATGAGAATGAGAGAGACTCCCGCCTTCCCACGTGGAAGGAACCCGTTTTTTATCCGAGGAAAAAGCACTGGGCAGGAGGTGCGCCTGGCGAGGCTGGAAATGGGGGCTACCCCGCGGACACGCAGCCAAGGCAGAGCGTCCCGAGAGGCGCAGGACGAGGTCAGCCGCTGTGTGTTGATATACGAGGGAGGCCCCACGGCTCCCAGCAGCGGCCGGCCCGGCGGGCGAGCGGGCGGGGAGGAGAGAGCCGGGCAGACACAATAAAGAGTTCATGGATGGAGCAAAGCGGGGAGGGGGGGTGGAGGAGGGAAAAGAAGAAGCCCTGCATGCCGCCAGGGGTTGCGGCACTGCCGGAGCCAGTCCCTCTGCTGCTCATTAGGACCATGTGGGAAGGAAGGGAGCGCGGAGGGAAGCGACGAAAGAGTCACGACAGATCTGGCCTGGGGGGGAAACCCAGATTTGGACAGGATGGGGAAGAGCGGCTGCAGTAGCCGGGGAGTTCCCACCAGCTCAGCCTGCACTATACTTCTTGGCACCGTGCGCGCCTGTTTGTGTGTGTCAGAAAGAGAGAGACAGAGAGATCAAGATGTTAATGGAGCTACTTACATGCCTCCTTGCCAAAAACACTGCTAAAAAGTACCAAACGGAAAAATATTCCCGAAATGGAATGCGAAGAAAACGGAACAACAGTCGTGTGTCCTTGGGACACAGAGGGATTCCTGGCCCAGGAGACAGCTGGCCTGGCCTTGAACAGGGACCAGGCAAAGGGAGTTTGTGTCACTCAGGTTGCTGATTGTTTAAAAGGAAATAAAACGCGATCCAGTGTTTATTAAGTTTACATGGAAAGAAGGAGGGAGTGTGTGTTTTCCTATTGCTTCATTTTTTAAAATTACGATTTTAGTCTACAGAATTTCCTTATGCACTAACATAGGTTATCTTGGGGGCTGGCTACTGAAGTAGAAAGATGGGGAAGAAGTCTCACAAATAAACACCCTGTGACCTGTGTTTGTGTTTATGGGCATTTCAGTATAAGACTGGTTTTGCCACCTTTCACAATTTACTGCCTGAGCCAAGAAACACAAGCTCTGTTAAGACTGATTACTGATTAGGTAGCCTCAGAGACGAAGTACACACCTATTTACACTTCTTGATTCAAGGGGCATGAAATGTGACTCCAAACAAGGAATCTCTCAAAGTAGAGATAGGCTTTTTATTCATCCTTTGATCACCCAACCTGGGAGTGGGGGGGGGGGCTAGAATCTGAAAGGTTTTTAAAATTGGTGGTGAAATCATAAACAGGGATTTGTCCACAAACTGTGTGAGTGTTTAGGGCTTTTTTGCATGAAAATTTCCAGACTAGGGTGGTCTGGTGCTATAATCCAAAAATGTAATTTTTTGTTCAAGTTTTGTTTCTGCCATCATGGTAGGCATGTTGTGGCAACAATAGCCTAACCTACCTTACAGGATTGTTGTAAGGATAAAGTGGGAAGGACAGCCATATGTACTCTCTTGAGATTCCTGGAGGAATGTCGGAATATAAATGTAACAAATAACAGCAACTGAACTTCAAGTGTGCCACACCCCACAATGCATCCTTTTTTATTTATTTTACAGTAGTGGCAGAACTTTGCTGGCTGTTCTCTGGCTCCACTCACAAGAATGCACTTCAGATGGATCTTAATGTTACTCAACTCTTGATTCTCAGCCACAGGACTGTCCTCAAAATGGATAGCACTCAGTGCTCAGAAGCATAATTTTTCAAGCTATAACAGAATTCCCTGCTGGGGAATTCTGGAAATTGTAGTCCAAAAGGCAGCTTTTCAAGCTCTTGATTATTTCAAAATTCAGCTAAGTTCTATGACATATATTTCCAAGTATTTACATGTGCAAATTTTCAGTTATTATTTTTGTAATACTGTAGTGGCAAAGACACAGAGGAAGAAAAATCAGAACTGAGCTGGGAAACTACATAAATTAATTTTTCATGCATGTTGTTCCTTTGGCTACAGTTGAATTTCACTAAATTTAGAAGTGAGCAGATGAACATTTGCTTCTGCAATCTTCACTCCATGTTTACTATAATAACTGCTAAATGATGTAGTAACATAGCTATTCCTGCCATCTCCTCATGCTATGCTGTTTCAGTTTGCAAAATGGGTTATTTATTTCACTTTGACACTTTTGAAAAGTAGTCTAATAACATTCTATGCACATTACATTAATGTACAAAGTTCTTCACAATTTAGAAAAATTGTCTTTAAAATATTCAGATTTTGATCCAAGTACAATTATAAACCAAAGTTCAGCCCAATTTGAGTTAAAGTTTCTCAAAGATAACTATATTTTTTTTACATTTTGATATAAGTGACATGGTTAATTTTTATGGAACTCAGGAGGACTTACTCCCTGGTAATTTTGTTTAGGGTTTCTAAACAAAACTATAGGGCCACTATTTAAAGAGGAAGACTGGAATTAATATTTCTACATTGCATCACTTCATCATTAGATCAGGGAAAGGATGGCAAATTGCAGGCCTTCACAAATAGGACAAAAAACATTCCATATATGTTCTGAAGATCAAGAGAAAAGCAGAATCTGTAATCTGCCTGTAGATTAGTTACTTAGATCTGGTATAACATTCAATATATGTTCCAATCCCCAAGGAAGGATATGCCAAAGAGAGTACTAACTATAGAACCATTGCTCTAATTTTCCATGCAAGCAAAATGTGATGCTCAGGGTGTTGCAGCAAAGGTTTTTACCCTATATGGAGTGAGAAATACCTGATGCTCAAGGTGGATTCCAGTATCTTATTGCAAATACTGTATCCACAAGCTGCTGGAGCGCACTGAAGAATTTCAGAAGATCATTCCATGCTTTATAGACTATAGTAAAGCTTTAGACTGTGTAGAACATGGAAGCTTTACATTGTTTTTAAAGAAACAGGTGTGCCTCAACACTTGATTGTCCTAATGCATAACCCGTATTGTGGACAAGAAGCTACTACTGGGAGAGAATACAGAGACACAGAGTGCTTTTCTATAGGCAAATATGTCAGATAAGGTGCATGTTATCTTTCCATCTGTACACAGAATGTATTATACGGAGAGCTAGACTAGATTCAGATGAATGAAGAGTAAAATGTGGTAAAAGGAACATCAATAATTTAAGATATGCAGATGACATGTATTGGCAGAAAGTAGGAATGACTTGAAACTACTTCTGATGAAAGTGGAAGACGGTTATGGTAAATCAGGACTGCAGTTGAAGACGAAGAAGACAAAAATCATGGCTACATGTCATACTTTGAGTACATTATGATAAGGCAAGATTTTCTAGAAAAGACAATGCTGTGAAAGGCTGAAGTTAGGAGGAAAAGAGGAAGACCAAAAAAGAGATGGATTGACTCCCTAAAGGAACTACAGGCTTGAATTTGCAAGAACTGAATAGAGCTGTTGAGAACAGGACATGTTGGAGGTCACTCATTCGTAGGCAACGTGATGGAACATAACTACAACAGAATAAAAGTAGTACTCCAGTGTATGGGCTTACTTTCTGTATAGAATTTGGATACTAAATTCGAGTCATTATCCCTGGGATTCCTCAAGTTCTAAGTACTTTTGAGATTTAATCCTTCAAGTTCCATCCAACTGCAATTGTAATCTGAGAGTGCTGTCTTGATAGTGTCATATCATTCTGCACCTCAAATCAAAGCAAAGCAAAGCAAAAGCCTGCTGCTTATATACCGCCCCATAGTGCTTCAAGCACTCTCTGGGCGGTTTACAAGTTAATTATGCAGGCTACACATCCCCCCCCCCCGCGAACTGGGTACCCATTTTACCGACCTCGGAAGGATAGAAGGCTGAATCAACCTTGAGCCGACTATCTGGAATTGAATCCAGGGTCGCGAGCACAGTTTTGGCTGCAGTACAGCAGTTTAACCACTGCGGCATGAGGCTCTAAAGGGGCATACAAAGAAGACCTGCAATCTCATAATACTCTCAGATTATTAATAAATTAATTATTAATATTAAGATATTCAACTATCATCCAGAAGGATTTTTTTTAAAAAAACAACTCTTATTCTATGAATTTTAAGCTGTTTTCTGCCCTATGAGAACTGTGGTTTCACAGTAGAATCTAGGGCTAAGATTAAGGTTTAAATCCTTATACTTTAAATTCCACTGGTAATTCCAATGTGCCCTTTGATAAGACAACCTACAGTACTGACAAACTTCTGCTTGTCACCATCATGGTTTGCTGAAAAATGCCATGGACCTATTCATTTGTCCCAATATACCATACTGATTGGGATGCAAAAATACTCTAGTGACAATATGCAATAGATGCCTTTTCATCTGAGCTACTTGTTTATAAACAAAAAAAACAAAAAAAAAGTACATGGCCAATTGACAAGAGCGGAAACACATGAGATAGCTTTATATTTAGAAAGTGATAGAATGGTATGCCTCCAAACATTTTTCAAAGATTCCACATCTGATCAGTCAAATCGTAAATGAATCACATGTTTATCTCCCGATGACAAATCATAAGACAAAATGAAGCTGATTTGCAAACTATAGCACTGCAAAACTCTTAAAGGAGTTCTGTTTCTAACTGAAGCTACAGTTTTGTCTGTTTCTGTGCTAAAATTCAGAGCTTAAGCTCTTCAAGTCACAAGATGGAGAAATGATTGCATTCCAGCTCTAATTCTGTGTGGACTCTGCAATTAAATGTGACTCGTGGGGAGGGGGCTCCTAAGAGCAGGATTATAATTGTTAGGAGAAAGAGTTTATTAAATGTATTAAATGCCTGCATGCCAAAACCAGATGATTTCTGTTTTAGCAGTGTGAAATTTATGATGGTGTTTCAAAATAACTATATACTGTCCTTTTCTTTAGAATGGGATAGAAACCCTTGGAACCCAACTTAGACTATACTGTGAAAAAATGTTTTCCTTCACTAGGTTCATTTTTTATATTAGAAACATGGGATGTGCTGTAACATTTGCCAACTGCTCTCCAATATTAGATATAACTACACAATTCATATAGAGAGAATTATGAAGTTACAAAACAGAAATGAAATATCCTGATTCGTCTTGGGACCAATTCTGACACAATGCTTTCACCTCACCGTGTAGAATACCCGCAGAGGAATACAAGGGGAGAGGGAGAAATGCTACATAAGAATGAAAATCCACATGCATTTTGTAGAAAGGATCTGAGAGCAGGAAATTACATTCCGACTCACTTTAGCCATGTTGTGTGAAATAGTCTAAGAGAACCTTCTGGGGACCACATAGTAATGCACTGAATGTTTAAGGAAGCCTATTCCTACAAGCAAATCTGGAGTTCCGCTACAAATATATCTATGAACTAACCTCCATGAAATATATATATATTTATTTATTTGCATATCCTGCATTTCCCCTGATGAATTCAATGACTTGTTTGCGGCTCCGTGCTGCCCCACTTTATATGCATAGAAATCCTGTGAGGCAGAAAGAAAGATAGGCTGAGAGAAAATGATTGAGGTAAGACCCTCCTGAGACATTTGTGGCTCAGAGGGGACTTGAACCTGAATCTCTAAAGTCCCAGTCAAGCACTCTAACCATTCTAACCAGTTCTATACCCCTTTATTCATGTGTAAGTCCCAATTAGTTGAGCTTATTCCCAGTTACATGTACATAAGGATTCAACTAGAGATTTTAAGTGTGATTTTATGACAACCTAGAAATGCTTTATTAGGATAGTGCAGGAACAAACATCACTGCGAAATAAAGTACAGCATTATTCACAGAATCTAAACTACATTTTAGCACTTGCCTAAAATTTAGTAGTAAGTTACAGCTAGAGAAAGCCCATTGAATCAGTCAACTCCTCTGTAAATTCAAATAATTCAATGAGCTTAATCTAGTTGCAATTTACCTCTGGATTTCATCCAATATATGTTTGGGCTGACATTGAAAGTTTGCTTCAGTGTAGTATAGTAACTCAGCTGTGGCCACTTTTGATTTATCTGCATAGTCTTCCAGCTCTAATTATTGTTGATTGGACCTTTATTGTATCTTGTGGATTGCAGGTGATTTCGTTTTCTTCCCTGAAGCTTGTCAAAGATTAGTCCTAAAGAAGTTAAATTATCAGCAAGGCCTGTAAATATATAACTAATACTGTTGAGGTTGAGAAGATGAGATCTCACAAAATCTAATCCCCAGACCCTCTAATATCCAAATAATGAAGCAATGTACAGTTTGTCATGGTTATCGGGGGAGTGGGGGGGTGGAATTTGCTGGAAATGAAAGACTGAAATGGAAAAAGAACAATGACTGGAAACTATTTTAGATTTCTTGGAGAACATACAGTGTCTCTGCAAAGACTATAAATGCCTTCAAAAGACTTGCACGTCATTTCTAAAAATATTACTTGGAAATAGTCTAGGTGAAATCATTCCCCATTCCTCAGTTTATTAAGATGGTATAAAGCAGCCCTACTCTAGACATCATCTATCTGGGATGTAAAAAGAATTCAGAGTGGGGAAAAATGCCCATGCTCGCTACAGCATTCTAGAAGTTTTTTAAAGTAATTTTTTTAAGCTGAAGAAACACTATCAGACCACCTACTTAATTCTTTCCAGGATCATACTATAGAAACTTCTAGAAAGTATTACAAAAACTGCATCTAGTGCTGCTGCTGTTACCACCATTGTTACTATTTGTACTACTGCCAATAGGTATTGTTAACTTTCAGTAAACTAATTGGTTTATAGTCTCACATTAATTTATATGTTGCCTAGAAAAAGACCCCATGATCATTATCAGACTTATTCCTGACAGAGGATACATAATTGCCCTGCATGGGAAGGACTGACTTACCTAAAGGCTTCCCTATCTCTTGAATTGCAGTACCTACATTGCTTTTCTTTGGATAAATTGTTGCTAAGAGCTATCAAGTCATTTCCTATTGAGCAAAATTCTAAAAGAATTTCCAAGAACTGTGGAATGTTCAAGGAGTTGTTTTTAAAGTGTACTTTGAACATTTGAAATGCATCATATAAATCCTAAGTATAAACTGTTAGAAAAGCCACAGTTTATACTACTATGTCTGAATATTTAACTGTGACAGTTTGGGGGCACATCATCTCGAGGTTTAAAGGAGCTGAGATACAGTATAGACCTAAATGAATTGGTTTCCTGTTTTTGTTCATCATGCACTAGGTGATTTTTGAAGACAAGCACAAAAGAAGGGTATTAGATGAACCCTAATCCTGGGACGTGGTGGCGCTGTGGGCTAAACCGCAGAAGCCTGTGCTGCAAGGTCAGAAGACCAAGCAGTTGTAAGATCGAATCCATGCAACGGAGTGAGCGCCTGTCGCTTGTCCCAGCTCCCGCCAACCTAGCGGTTCGAAAGCATGCAAATGCAAGTAGATAAATAGGGACCATCTCGGTGGGAAGGTAACAGCGTTCCGTGTCTAAGTCGCACTGGCCATGTGACCACAGAAAATTGTCTTTGGACAAACGCTGGCTCTATGGCTTGGAAATGGGGATGAGCACCGCCCCCTAGAGTCGAACACGACTGGACAAAAAATTGTCAAGGGGAACCTTTACCTTTACCTTTAATCCATCTAACCAGTTCTATCAAAATTTTTATTCTCCCTATTACAAATCACACATTCAATCAATAAAAATAATAACAATGATAAATCTAGGATGATGTTTCACTTTATTTACAGTTCTTCTGAGGCTTTTATAACTGGGCTGTGTATAACTGATTTACCAATGTTTACAAATTTAACAAATATTAAATTAAAATGGCAAGTCTGTATAGTCCTTTAAAACATAAACGCTTTAGAACCACTCACATCTTCTATCATGTTAACATTGATGGATGAATCAAGTGGAATAATTCTCAGCAAAACAACTCCTAAGGATAATACTAGACTATTTCCTTGTACACATTTGGTAACGTAGCCAATAAATTAGAAGACAGTTTGGACGTGTTCCTAGGAAATGACTCATTAATGAAATAAGCTAATAGTCAGAGAATGTATTGGGATTAGATTTTGGACTATGCTCATGAGATGATGGCATACTTTGAGCGTGCATTATTCTCTACAAGTAGGTCATGACATTGTTTAGACAATTATGCTTTCTGACATGCAGATTTTTTTTCAGTATACCATGAGAAAAGCATCAGTTTACAAGGGAGTCTGTAAACCTCAGCCTTTTTGTAACTGTTGGTGTTAATATATCAAACTGAAGCATTTCAGTAATCAGCCTGATTTATTTGAATGTAACAGCAGACATGAAATGTTCACATTATGCTGTTTACATAGTCTGAAGGCTGATTCATATATTACTTGTAAAACATGGGAACCAGTTCAAAGGAGCGGGATCTCACAGCATTCTATTCCGGCATGAGGATGACTACAATGGCCCTTTCTGATGCTCATATAGTCTTGCAGAAAACATGTGACACAGTTGGTGTGGGAAAGATTCACTGTAGTGTTTAGATAAGTTCAGAGCATCCATTGTGATGGGTCTCCAAAGAATAATGCCAAAGCTGATAAAAGGCCTTAAAAGAGCAACTTTCTGCCTTGGAGGGCTAGTCACAGCTTCTATCAAATGTCAGAACAGTATGACTCATGGGAGCTTGCTTCTCTTCTGGGAGCAGCAGGAGGTCTAACGTGGAAATGGGTACATAAACACATTGTGAGTCTAGACGTCAGAGCCAGAGTGAAGCATTCAGAGAAGCTTTTAAGCCTCTTGATTTCATCAGCCATGTTGGATTGTGATGCAGCTTAGAGGGCTTGGGTTTTATAGGATGATTTGGTCACATAATTATTTTCTGAATTAATTCATTTACGTTTGAAAGCTTCTCAGGGTTAAATTTATCTGTTTGTACAGATTCCCCAGTGTAACAATAAGCTATATATTTTATTTTGGCATGATTCACATTATAATGTCACATGGATTAAAAAATGCAGACCTGACAGTGTCACATAAAATAAAAAGTACAGTCCATTCTTTTAAAAGAACACAGTCCATTCTCCATATAGCGTTGACATTCAATATTGATCCTGGGATTGTAGCCAGTGAATGCCAATGCTGGAGCTCATAACTGACCTACAGTCACTTTTGTGGGTTATAGCCAGATTGTACAATTAAAATGCCCTCTGGTGCTGTTGTTAAAAACCATGTGGCAACTACAGCTGGTTTAGAATGAGTGGTTAGGCCGGATTTTGACCTATAGGGACAAGAACCCCTAGCCAACATGACCTCTGACCAAGGTGGCTGAGGAGGTTTGGGATTTATAGTGTATTTCCTCAAGCTAGGCATTACAAAGTTTGAGACTGGAAGAAGGGAAGAAAAAGGGAAACCTCAAAATTGTTGTGACCAGATGTTGTAGTGTCAAAATCTGGATGAAAGTGGTGTCCCAAGACAGAGACTCCAAACGTTGCACCAGCTTGAGATGTTGATCAGGTTTAACTTCAGGCAATTTAGAATGAAGTGTCTGTCCCTCTCCATCTCTTGTAGACAAAATGTTGCCAGTTTCTTTATGCATTCTCCATTGTCTTGTGGAAGCACATGAAAGGGGTTAAAATAATACTTCTAGTATTGAACATTCTTATACTAATGCTGAGTACCATTCTGGTGGCTATCAGTAGGTCCTGCTATACAGGTCAACATCATGATAACTGCTTCTCAGATTTGAGGCCTATGATTTCCAACTTCTGAGAGATAACTATGTATTGCTCGTGGACTTTTCATTGCCATCTAGCTAGTCACTGTGAAAAACAGGATGTTGGACTAGACAGGCCTTTGGTCTGACTTATCAGGACTCTACATGGCATGGTATGGTTTTGCTTCTACTGTCAATCATATTCAGAAAATTACTAATATACAAATTTTCTTCAAAGTAATCAAAGACCATAACTTTTGAGATAGATATTTATATCATACAATTAAATAAAGAAAGAAATTTGGAACATGGGAGAGTGCCAAAGCAACACGCAATTTTTAAACTATTACTAGGAAGCACATCAAATAATTATAATTTTGTAAAGTTTACTTACCAAATGCTAATCATTTGAATGATAAGCTAATCAATATGAAAAGCCAGCCACTTGACCTCTTTATTTTAAATGGAAAAAAATAGTGGTCAATCTCAGTTTTGTTGAAGAAAAAAGTGCAGTAGTCAAACTGTACTTGTAAATTGATTATTTTGTTGTTGTTATACACTATCAAATCTCTTCTGACCTATATGGCAACTCAACTTTGATTAGTGATAGCCAAAAGGTTCCCCATTAGCAACTTCCAAAAGGTCCTATTAACAGCCCTGCTCAGATCTTACAAACACAAGGTTGGTTGTTCCTTTGAGTCAATCTATTTCATGTTAGACTTCCTTTTTTCTTACTGTCTTCCACTTTTTCTAGTATTACTTTCTTTTCTAGTGAGTCTTGTCTTCTGATGACAAGAATGGCAGTCTCAATTTATTCACTTTCTAGTGAGAGTTCAGGCTTGTTTTTATCTAGTACTTACTTATTTGTCTTTTTGGCAGCCTAAGCTTTCATCGAACACCACATTTCAAATTATTTTTTTTCCTGTCAGCTTTCTTCACTGTATCACTTTCACATCCTTATATGACAATCAAGAAAACCATAATATGAAAGACTTTGCTCTTGGTCTCTAATACGTAGAGCAGTACTGTGGACAAATTTGAGGTTTGAGATGACCATGTTCAACAGCAATAATAACAATGACAATAACGTTTTCTTGTATTATATCTAATGATGTCTCAAAGTGGGATGAAAAAAATTCCTCAACTGAAATACAAAACTTATCAATTTCAAAAGCAGCCAGTTAAAACAATTAAAATTAAAGGCCCAATGCAGAGTTCTCAAAGTGGACAGCACAGTTAGTTTTAAAAGCCACAGGTAAAAAGAAGTTCTAAGCAGGGAAAGCTTTTGAGTTTTTCTGAATGCTTCAACAGACAAAGATGGGTATAAAATGTATATAATTAAGGCAAATAGTCTTTTTCTTAAAATTAAAAACAAACCAGAACAAAAAAGACGGGTTGAGATTCCCATGTCTTCTAAAACCAGATTGCCAGGAAGGCAAGGCGGAATTTGCAGTTTCCATATGAGATGAAGGTGTCACATGACATCTTCCATCGGTTATGTACCTTGGGCAAGGCAACAGACCTCTTTGCAGGCTAAAAGCAGAAACACATGGGACAAGCTAGCAATCTGCCAGAAGAAGTCATCTGGATGGTGACTTGAGGATGCAATAGAGTTCATCTCATATGGAATCTGCAAAGTCTATTTTGCCTTCCATGCAGTCTGGTTTCAGAAGCCATAAGCATCTCAACTTGCCTTTTTAAAAATGTGAACCCCCATGCAATAGGAATTATTGTGTAGTCTCTAATACATGGCTGGTCATCCACATGGAAAGTCTTCTGCCACATGCTAGCTTCACTACGCAGGCTGAACTTCCCCAGTAAATCTATGTGGGGGGGGGGGGGAATGAAGATTCTGGTTTGGTTTAGATGTGCTGGGATTTTAGTTGCAAACAGTACCAGCAATTTAGGGTACAAAAGTCTGATGCTCCTACACAGCTGCTATGAGCTGTTCATACCCTGTGAAAACAAGAACTTTTAACATTTCTAATATGCAACCTCTGGTCTTCAAGCAAGAGACCTCCAAGCACATAAATAACTAATGATGTAACTGAGGTCAGTTCACAAAAGCCAAAGCTACTCTTTGGGACAATGGGATCTTTCATTTTTCTTCTTTCTTGCATTTATGAGATGTTTTGGTCAATTTGCAATTCTGGATTATGTCAGACTTTATTTCTACCAAACAGCATTTCAACTTTTACTCCAAAATGATTACAAATAGTTTTTTAAAAAAATATCCACTAGATTAGACAGACAGACAGACAGATAGATGTGTGTGCATGTTTTCAATTATATATCCCAGCAGCTCCCAAGAATATCTTCTTACAATATTGTTCTACTCTTCTCTTGTATTTAATGTATGAATGCCAATGAAGCTGAGATTCTGTATACAGAATAAAGTTTTGGTCTCCTGACTTTGTGGTGGCTAGAAGTCTCAGAAAATTAACACCCAAACTGCCCAGGACAATTGGTGTATAGAAAGTTTAACCAAGCTGGATCAGTCTAATCTCACCCAATTTAGAAACTCAATTCCAAAGCTAAATAAGGAGGGCCAGATACCAATTTAATAAGACTCATAGTTATGGCTCATGAAATCCTTAGCCACTTTCAACAGGACAGCTTCAACATGGTAGGTGAAGAGCCCAGGTGAAGTGAACTGAAGGATTCCAGTATCATCACTTAGAACACATCACCCAGTTTAAGACAGAGAATTGTTGGACAGATGAGTTCTTTCTCTGTCCCAAGTACTCACCCTCACATATGCATAAAACTGGAATACAATGGGACAGAGCATCTGGCAAAGGGGAAACAATCACAGAAGACACTGTAGCTGCTTCTTCCCATGCTCCACCTGGTCTCATCTCCTGATGTACAGAAACCCAGATGGGCAAAGCTAGGAGAGAAATTACCTCCTTTTATCCCTCTCATCCAATCAAGCCTGTGATACAACCCAGGATAAAAGTTTAAGATCAAATCCTGAATAGCTCCCTCCCCCATTCCTTATGTACCCTAATGGTAGCTTGTCCATAAATCTCATTGGGGCTCTATCCCATCTCACTGCTCACCACTGACTATTTTTACTTGTCTCCTTACCAGAGGCAGAGGGCCAGGGCCATGCCTGTGTGCCCACCTGTTGTATCTGTGTGTTCACCTGTGCTGTGTCTTCTGTGCCCCCGTCCCCAGCACAATGAGTAGCAGTTGCCACTGCATTCAGTGACCATATTGTTTTCAAGCTCACTGTGGGAAACAGTTTGGGCAGTCAGCGCTCTATTGCACTCCTGCCTCCCACAGTAATGTTAACAGTTTGATCTTCTCCATGCTGGGTGTGTGCTATCAGACTGCAGAAGACTGCTGAATACCCATAAAACTATCTGTTATCACTATTTGTATCTGAACTTTTATCCAAAATTAATAATTGAAGATTACTTTTTCCATTCATTGCCTGTTTTGTCTTTACAACATCTCCAAGGTTCAAAGCAATCAAAATCTCAGTAACACTGAATTATGTATGACTGAACGATCCATGGCTTGCAATATTCAGCTGCAGCACAAGTAGTATCTCGTGTCAGCTCAGTTGAAGTGATGCTATTGATCTGATTGAGATAGTCAACAATCCAATAGTTCTGATGGATGTTTTTCAGAGGGATTTGGACACAGCACATGCCATAGGCAGGCATTAAGGTGGGTGTGCATTGAACAGAAGGAATTCCAACACATTGATTTATTTTTAAAAGAAAAATATAAGTTTGGTGGAAATTACTATATGTGTTGCACCTTTGTATAAATAGTAGTTCTGGAAGGATGTTTGAATTTAGAGATAATATTTGTCTATGCCTGAAATATTGGTTACTATACAGAATGCCAGAGAAACTGAGTATCTGAGAAACAGGAAACTAATGTGCATCCAAAGAGATCGCTAAATACAAGTACCTAGACGAGGAAAAAAAGTTATCCAAGGAAATAGCTGAGTTACTATTATGATCACACACACACTTTTATGAGCAAACAGAAGACAGAGGCTTGACCTAAGTAGAACAGTCAAGTCCAATTAAATACAATCATAATTTAACAAATAGTCCCCAGCAGATGCTGAACACCTTTGTAAATGGATATTGTTCAATGGTTAAACAGATCAATATGAGGCTCCATTGCTTTGTGATAGGCCATTTGCAGAGGAGCTATGTCTCCATGTACGACTGGGCTCAAGAACAGCCTTTCTTAGCCTGGGCCTAAATCTGACTGCGGATTACAACTATATAGACTCTCTAAATAGTTGCTGAATGGAATCAATACTTCCACAAATTCCAGTGATTCAATGGTCTTCTCTGGTTGGGCCTATCAGTTGCATTCAGACCATGCTATACCATTACAGAGTTTTACGGATTACAGCTACTATACTCTCTGACCGTCAGCTATGCTGCCTTGGTGTGTTAGGAGCTGTAGTCTAAAATACCTGACACACATCCAGTCATGGAAGGCTACAGTAAAACAATCTAAAAGTCATGTACCAGGAGGCATGGATTAAAATAAAAGAGGTGTGTGGAAAATCTGTGGCCCTCCTTATTTTATTAGAACATTAATTCCCACTAACTTTCACCATTGACATATTGCCAATAATTGCTGGCAATTAAATCTGACAACACTTACGGACCCCACAGTTCTCTAACTACTGGGTTAAAAGATGTAGTCAGGATAGATACCAGAAGGGGACCAATAGATTGGGTTAGATGAATTTTCCCCAGTACATTAATGTCCAAGCTGGATCCCTCTAGATGTACATTGCAACAACTCCCATCATTCACAACCAGTAAAGTCTTGGGTGTTACTTGCAGCTAATGGGAGGTGTAGTTAGCCTTCTGGGAAAAAACAGAAAAATACTACTCAGGGCCAATCTTATAGCCAAAATCCAACTGGATAAAAGCTACCTGCAGACAGATAATCACATAACAACCTGTTCTTCCCCCTGAACATCACCCCCACTTCCCGGTACAATCCGTCAGATAACTGGTCACATGCTCAAGTCTGCAACCAGTGGGAGACTGAGTGTGCAAAGGAGAGTTTGCTGTAGTTTGGGAAATGCTTATGAAATTGCCGTTACATCCTCATGTGAGTTAACAGGATTCTGCCCTGCTACAGATAACACATCATCATTCTAGCCGAAATCATGTTAGTGTTTCAAAAACAGGATTCTGGCAGATGGCTGTGTCTGAGAAATCAGACCTGCAAACAAAGTCCATGCTTATGCCCAGAAGACCAATCATGAAAGAAAACAAATTTGCAAAAAAGGGGAGGAGTGAAAAGCTCCTGCTTTTAGCAACCGAGGAATCCTCTATTCTAAGGATGGACCGATTGCCTCTCACATATAGCTTGACTCCAGACATAGTTCAAGCCACAGTATAAAGCTGCTTAAGAAATCTGCTATGTAAGGAGCCAGAATCATCTTTCTCAGTGCATCATGACATTGAAAGTCAAAGGTCTGCAGTGGAGGACTTTGTGACAAAGACCAGCAACTAAACACCTCAAACTGTTGCACACTGGGAATTTATTTAAGAAATTCATGTCCTATTTCCTCTAACCAAAAAGACATCCCTCAAAGTAATTTAAGGACTACAAACAGCAAAACAATTAAAATCATCCAACACATTTGCAACAAGGTAAAGACTGCAAGACAAAAAAGCATAATAAAAACAAAATATCCAGAAATAAATAACAGCAAAAGTCAAATGCCTGTTTAAATAACATTTTCTCACCAAACTTGACAAAGATGCATATTTTGTCCTGGCTATGCCAAATGAATTTGTTCAGGTTCACAAAAGGAAATCTTGGAGGGCTTATACCTTGCAGAGGGTATCTTATATGGAGTACTTTTAAAATAAAGCTTGTATTTGGGATTGTTTTAAAAATGTGATGCTAGTATTAGTCATACTCTTCTTTGGCTCTTTTAATATTAATAAAGCTTATGGACACCAAAATTCGTCTATATGGTTTGTGTATATTTGGTAAGTCAAGGCCAGCTTCTCAGAATTCTGTTTTTGAGGTTGCTGCAGCAGAAATAAAATGATTTTCTTGTCAGATTCCTGGGAGACTGCAACAATTCTGTTAATAGTTTTACATCAAACTCTCCTTTCTACATGCCTGTCTCTTTTAGATGTTGAATCTGGAATTGGTTCTAGTTTCTTTTTTAGAACTGCTTTAATGATTTACAGCTGAAATGCTCTAGAAGGAATAACATTGTCATTGTTTAGTTTTACCATTGAGTGAAAGAGGCAGTTGCCTCACACAGCAGATGTTGGAGGACAGCAGAAAGGTGCTGGAGCAAACAGGTGTGAACTACATAGCATTTCCAGCATCCTCTAAGCTTGCCAGCATTCTTTAGGTTTGATAGCATAGCCCATGTAGAAGAAAGCTTCAACTTATTGTCTAAAACGGCTTTTATACCGGAAACAGGAGGGATACCATCTTCTCCTTCATCTCAAACAGGAAAATGTCAGTCCTATTATTTATATTTATGTATGGAGTGTATTGGGAGTACCCAGTGTGGTCTAGTGGGCAGAGTAATGGACTAGAACTCAGGAGATATGGGTTCAATTCCCTGGCTCTGACTTGACAGCACATAACAACTGACTGAGTATATTTACATATTTTTGTCGACCATAACATATTTGCCCCCATGATCTAAGGAAGAACAAAATTATACATTCAGTTTCAGTTGCACATCTGTTATGTTTTTGAAAGAGTTGTTTCCAAAAGGCACACATTTATTGTAGTCATGCTGATCTTTATAACTAATTGCTAAAAACAAAATAATGCACACCAAAGAATAAAATAAAAGGGCCCATCTCCCACATGGCTGATTTTGTACTGTGCAGGAGACTGTAATCCAAGTCACAGCTTTATAAAGAGCCCTCAGAAATTTTTAGCATGAAAGGCACTATACAATAGTCTAACCCTTATTTTCATCATAGCCTGGGATACCAAGTGATTATCCACAGTGAACTGTGGCTTGCGAGCATAGTTTATTGTGGTTTTTTGAAGGGTAGGTTCTATACTGCTAAATCTAGAATTTCTGTTTGACTGTACTTATTCTAACTATAGCTCTTCAGACAAAACACAGCAGCGTTCTTTACCACAGGGCCCAGACATCAGAGAGGGTAACCAGCAGCTGGGAGTTCCTTTTTCCCTACTTCTTTAATAACTGCAACAGATGTTCAGTTTTTACAATGCTGGAAGGAGGCTTAATATCCAGTATACCCTAATGTGCCCAATGCCACTACTGTACCCTCACATAACATGAACAGATCACAGGATGAAAACATGATGGGTGTTTGTTATTGTTATACTACTGAAAGCGGTCAAGTAAATTCAGAGTTATGGTGATCCCTGCAGGGTTTTCAAGGTATGTGAGATGTGAGAGTGGGTTATCATTGCCTGCACCCTGTAAGTTTCCATGGCTGAAAAGGGGATAGGAAGCGAGGTTTTACAAATTCTAGTTTGAGACGCAGTCCACATTAGCTCTCTTGATGCATGTTAAACGTTTTTGTTTGTTTTTGAGTGTGGACAACCTAGCCCTCTATATATTTATGTAGTAGTACATTCTAGAGAATCCAGTGAGAGTTACTTTTAACAACGGGAAAGCTGGAGTTTTAGGATCCCAGCTTACTGGCCAAGAGATGCTAATGGGCCATGCTTACCATTGACAAATGCTCTCTGAAGAGAAGGATTTGGTCTTTGCTCTGAAGCACCACTGAATTTCTAACAAACATGCCTGTGATTTCAACCTGGTGATGCTGCTCTTGAGAGTGTGTCCCAATCACCGGATTTGCAAAGCATCCTTCAGAGGGATGTACCCTTGGAGAAAGAGATCTAGGCTCATAGAGTTCTGGGAGGCTCCTCAGCTAGTGCTTCTTTAACAGTAGTACTTCAGTGGCCTGTCAAACAACATGAGATGTTCCTTATATGGGAAAAAAGTCTTATTTGCCTTAGTGCATAAATGTTCCTCTACCATGTGCACATCTGCAAAAAAAAAAATTCATCAGAAGGTAAGTGGGGGTTTCATTTGCAAGAATGATTGCCCTGGCCTGCACCTTCGAGAGAATCATGTCACTGGGGGACCAATGCCCCATCCAAGAAGAGGTTGTTTTCCTCCCAATGCCATGCTTTTTCCAGCACCAGGGGAAGTCATTTTCATTTTCACTGGTGTTTCAATCTCAAAATTATTTATTGGAAGTTTCTTTCTACTAACAATGTATATTGTTGCTGCTTTACTCTGTTTTTTTAAAATATGTGCAACAATTTAAAAATATTGTGATGTGGCATGCAACTGTTGTGTAGTGGAAGGAGGTTCAAATCCTTGAACAATTTGAATGGTTCCATTTTGACTCATAGTTAAACGCAACCTCTGCTAAAGTTATGGGATATAACTATATATACATGTGTATAGCTGGAGGAGTGAAAACTTTTCCTTTCTGTAGAAGAGGCAATTGAGAGACCTCTGCTTAAAAAGAAAAAAAAAAGGATTCCCTGAATCCCATTGTTTTATATAATGTTAGGCCTCAAATATTTCGTTCTGGGTCATTTACTGGGTCATTTACTGGGTTTAAAACTGCAGCATAAAATGTGCATGAGGTCTACTCACTACATGGCATTCAATGAGATGCATGTTCAACATATTCCCATTATGTTACATTGTATTGTGCACAGATAAATCTATGCTGGACTGTGGCGGATATTGTCTATACAATCCTATGTTCTTTTTAAGTGTAGCACACAACACAACAGATTAAAACAGTCCTCCTGCTTAAATCGCCAAGCAGTGCCCTCAACTCTAACAGACAGCATAGTCACTGGTTGTAGTTGCAGGCCATTGAAATATTTTTTTTCAAAGCTCTGGCCAAAAATGTTAAGTCCTAAAGACTTCTGAGTTCAAAATATGCACGATTACACCACAGAACCAAGGGATTTTGGACTGTTGTGAATAGTGGCTACGGAGATCCTGGAATGCTTCTTCAGGAGACGATGAGACAGAAAAGGTGAGAACAGAAAACGCCAATAGAATTCAGCAACTGGCTTCTTTCTCTTTTTCTTTACAACATCAGCCTCCAATAAAAGCTGGCTGCTGGCAAGTCTGCAATCAAGCATCTGACTTCAGATGTGAAAGAATGTAGGAGGCCCTGCTTCCCACCCCCCTGACTCAGAGCTTTCCAAGGGAAATAATGTTTCCCAGCTGGCCAGTGATTTTAGGATGGCAGCACCATTTTACCCCCTGCTTTGGAGACATGTTATGAACAGAAACTGACATCCCAACAACATTATTTGATGACTATAACAGAACTTCAGATATAATAAAAGGCAACACTGGATCTTCCAACTGCTTTTTAGTAAGAGGTGAATCCAAAGGACTGATATTCTCACCATAGAAGTGAAAAAAACAAATGGGCGCAGAAGCATCTCCCTGAGTTCCTAAGCCTACAGATTGACTTCCAGGGGTCATTTAAGCACTGTTTTATATGAGGGTCAGCCATACCACTAGCCAGTCTGAACAGGCTGCCTTAGACACCAGATGCTGGCAAGAAGGTAAGTGTGAGAAGGCAAAGTTGTGTATGCTGCACATGTCTGGAAAAGGGTAATAAAAACAGTAAAAGGTTTAAAAACCAAGTGTTATGAGATCTAGTTGAGGGAGTAGAATATGTTTAGCTTGGAGAAGAGGCAACTAAAAGGTAATAGGACAGCCATTTCCAACTATTTGGAGGATTGTTACATAGAAAATAGCATAGGGCAGATTTTCTGCTGTTATATAGAGTCATGGGCCAAGTCAAGTGGATCCATATTAGAGAAGATTTTGCTATGTGGAAGAAAACCCTGACACCAAGAGCTGTTTAACAGCCATGGAACAGACTGCTGCACAAAGTGGTGGGCCCTCCTTTGCTGTACATTTTTAAACTTAGCCCATCTCTCAGGCATGCCCTAACTGTGGATTTCCTGCCCTGATATGGGATGGACTAGGTGGTCCTTTGGTATACTGCCAAGTCCACAATGCTACAATTGTATGACACAGAATATTTCCTGTGCCCCCTAAACTAGCCAAATAATACAAGAGGTAGTGGAGGAAGCTGCTGTTTTGCCAGTGTAGGACCAATTGTCTCGTAAATGGGTAGGGAAGCCATTTTGTTCTTTGCTCCAGGCAGCAATAGATCTTGGGCCAGCCCTGATTCTATGCACATGGATTTAATATTTCATGACTACAAAATAGTTATAGTCCTTGGGCCACAGTACAGTTTCTCCTACATCCAAGGCCCCCAGGCTTCACTTGCTTCTGGATCACAACGAGGGTCATCATCCGGGTAAAACACAGGAACGGAGTTTTCATAGTAGTGCTGGAGACGTAGCAGAAGCTTTTTCACAATTCCTGGATATTGTTCAGACACATCTTTTCTTTCCTCAGCATCATGAACAATATCATACAGCCAAAGTTTCTTCATTGGTGGGTCAGATGACAGGGTATTTGACTCATTGAATAAAGATGGTGGTGGAAACCAGTGACCGCAACCTATGAAGAAGATCAAAGCAGATCAGAGATTAGTTGGGACCACATAAATTTCATAATTTGTTTCCAGCATATCTATAGATTTGGCTTGTTTAACTCCAATAAAGTGGGATTGATTTTGTCATCGGAATTTGGGGTTTTTCATTATTATTATTTTTGACTGAGATCTTTCATCTGAAGAAGAGAATACTAGGCACATTCAAAACTGGACATTAATTCGAGTAAGAAGAGTTGTGGAAGGAAAATCTGTGAAGAGTTGTCCACCACAGAGAGATGCTTAGGTGCAGTTTGTTAGTTTTTGTTTTCTTTTGATGCTTCTTTCCTGTTTCTAACTGGGCCTCGTTTATTCTTCTTTACTGATTTTAAGACCACATGGTACAAAAATCAGCAAAGGAGCTTTGTGTCAGAGTGGCAAGATTGGCAGGATGAGAAATCACACTGGAAAAGATGCTGATGTTGGGAAAGTGTGAGAGAAAGAAGAGAAGGGGACGACAGAGGATGAGATGGCTGGACAGTGTCTGAGAAGCAACCAACATGAATTTGACCCAACTCCGGGAGGCAGGAGGGCCTGACATGCTCTGGTCCATGGGGTCACGAAGCGTCGGACATGACTTAATGGCTAAACAACAACAATATGTTTTTGTTTATACTTCACTGTAATTTCTTACTGCAAACCACCAAAGTGGGATACACTTGTACCAAGAAAATATATATATCACATAAAAATGTATGTGTCTACAAGACAATTCTAGCTTTGTGCTTCCAATGTTAAAATGAGGGACTAGTAGCAAATCAGTTTTCATACTTGTATGCCCCTTACTGTTTCAGCTGGTAAATGGTAGGATAGCAGTACTCAATACTGCTGCTAGACCACATTTATGTAACAAATGCAGCTGGTACAGGTGAGATTTTTTTTGGGGGGGGGACATACTGAAGGAGCATGGATAATCCTTATTCACAGAATAATAGAATAGTGAAGTTGGAAGGGGCCTCTAAGGACATCAAGTCCAACCCCTGCTCGATACAGGAATTCAAATCAAAGGATATCTGCCAGGTGGTTCTCTCTCTTGAATGTCTGCAGTGTTGGAACACTCACCAGCTCTGGAGGCAATTGGTTACTGTCTTACTGCTCTAACAGTTAGGAAGTTTTCCTGGTATTCAGCGGAAATCTGGCTTCCTGTAACTTGAGCCCATTGTTGCGTGTCCTGCACTCTGCGATGATCAAGAACAGATCTTGCCCCTCCTCTGTATAACAGCCTTTCAAACATTCCCACCCCACCCATGAGCTGGGTACTCAGTTTACCAACCTCGGAAGGATGGGAGGCTGAGTAAACCTTCTGCCAGATGCCTGAGCCCATAGGGATTGAACTCAGATCATGAGCAGAGTTTTGACTGCAAGTACTGCAGTTTTAACTATTGTGCCACACGGTTCAGTGGGGTCAGCTCTCTCCTTTTAACCTCTGATATATCGGTTGCTATCCAAGCTAGTATACTAAAGCAAACAGATCACAAACTTAATATAGCAAATATTTATTAGAAGTATGATATGTGAAATTTGCAAAGGATTACCTGGATTGCCTGTGAGTAGTTTCCACTTTCCATGTCGAATTGCAGCATGTATGGAGGTATTAAAAATTGAATCTTCCCATGAAAGGGAATTATTCAGTGCCAAAGTGCTGTTCCTGTTGGCTACACCTAAGATGGAAAAGAAGAAGATCACAGCTACATCCATTATCTAATTATACTGTTTGTGTTTACAATAGTTTTAGCTTGCAGCTGATATGATGCACTGCAATGAGGCACTGCAAACTTTATTTTAGTAGAAAGCACATAGGCTGCAATTATAAGCATACACAGGACTGAAACCCAGGGATGGTTCTACCATTCAGCAGTCAGTTGACTGGATGGCACTAAAAAAAATGACAAAATTGTTAGTGGTTTAATTTATTACTGCTCTGTTGTAACTGTCAAGGAAGAGGAATCTGCTTGCAGGGGTTCCTGTATCCACTTTGGGTGACTAAACAGTTTGGCTGGCCTTAAGTACTGTATACTTTTGATGTGGAATAGGATGCTATTCTCTGCTCTGTGTCTGGGAGTAAAATGTATCTTGTTTTAATGTACTGTACTGTATTCTTGAGTAAAATGTATCTTGTTTTGTTTGGCAAAAGTGAGGCTTCAGAATCAGAAGTTGATTCATTAAGGAGCAAATTCTTTGCACTCCAAAGACAGCCACTAAGTAAACCTGTAGACAATTTGCATTAGTTAATCACTCTACTTGTTACTAGGGTATTTATGTAATCAGCCCTTTGAAAGTTCATTACCTGTGTTAATAATGCTATTAACACTTTGAAAGTTAATTATCTCTGCCTGCAGCCCTCTTCACTTGGTCTCCACTCTCACAATCAAGTACACCATTATAGAAACCCCTGACTAAATACTGTACTATTGTCTGAGAAAGTGTGTTGGACTCCACAAAAGCTAACACTGAAATAAAAAGTAAAGATGGGCAGAAACATTCCACTCCCCTCAACTCCGAGGCCAAATATCCACTCACTAGCCGGAATACGCTCCTCTCCTCTTCTTCGGCTGTTCGTTTTGCCTGTGCTGCCTCCTTGTCTGAGTGGGCAATCAGCCAAGTGGCAGGGCAGGGAAGCTGAAGAGGAGGAGGAGAAGCACACACTGAGGGGTGAGTGGGAGATCCAGCTTTGGGGGGGTGGCAGGCAAAGAAAAAGTGTGGCACCTCTGGTGCAGTGCATACAAACCAGTATGAACCTCTGAACCGAGGTACGTGTCCATCTCTACATGGTAGTTTTAAAGGTGACACTTGGGTTTAGGTTTTGTGCTAAGTGCTCACACTGTGGCGCAACACATTGTACAATTTTTAATATTACAGCCATTCATTCTTTTAGGGCCATCTGGGCCCAAAGGGGGACCTTCACCCCAAAATTTCAGATGGGTCCCCTTCCATCCTGATCATGAGCTGTTGCTGCATCTGGGTTTATGTACATCTTTGGCCTTCAGTTTCTTATTTATTTATTTATTTATTTATTTATTTATTTATTTATTTATTTATTTATTTATTTATTTATTTATTTATTTATTTATTTATTTATTTATTTATTTATTTATTTAATATCCCGCCTATCTGGTCGGTTAAGACCACTCTAGGCGGCTAACAATATAGAAGCCTTTTCTATTATTAATACTGAATAAAGATGTTTTTAGAGGTTTCTGTTATGATCAAAATTAGTTCCAAATAAAAGCTGTCAATGTATATTTCTTTCAGTCTCCCTTTTTTTCTTCAGACATTGGTTTAGCCTACTTAACCACCATCTTGTAAGAGAGAGACAGAGACAGAGACAGGGTGTATGTTTTTGTGCATTTCAGAAAGAGATTAGGCATCCTTCAGTCTCAAGAGACTATGGTAACATGCTCTGTATGGAGGACTTGGAACAGTGGCTCAGTGTGGCTGAGAAGGCCAATTTGAGAGTGACAATCCCTTCCACACTGAAGACAAATACAATCTGTCCCATGTCCAGCTCCCTGATTTTGCTGGTTTCGAGACTGCCTCTTTGCCTTGGCCTGCTGGACAAGGGTCTCTTCAAAATGGGAGAGGCCATGATGCACCGCCTGCCTCCAGGCTGAATGGTCAGATGTCAAGGTTTCCCATCTGTTGCGATCCATTCCTAAGGCCCTCAGATCCCACTTGCAGATAAGTGGTCTTCCTCTGGGGCGATTTCCCTGTACTAATTCTCCAAACAGGAGATCTTTTGGAGTCCGACCATCAGCCATTCTCACAACATGCCCAAGCCAATGTAGACGTCGCTGTTTCAGTAATGTATACATGCTAAAAATTCCAGCTCATTCTAGGACTACTCTATTTGGAACTGTGTCCTGCCAGGTGATACCAAAAATATGTTGGAGGCAACGCATATGAAAGGTGTTCAGCTTCCTCTCCTGTTGTGCACAAAGGGTCCAGGACTCACTGCAGTACAGGAGTGTACTCAGGACACAGGCTCTATAGACCTGGATCTTGGTATATGTCGTCAGCTTCTTATTGAGCCATACTCTCTTTGTGAATCTAGAGAACATGGCAACTGCTTTGCCAATGCATTATCGACCTCAACATCTAGGGAGAGAGTGTCGGAGATTGTTGAACCAAGGTACACAAAGTCATGAACAACCTCCAATTCTTGTGTGGAGATGGCAATAGAGGGAGGTGAGTCCACGCCCTGGCCCATGACTTGTGTTTTCCCGCAGGCATTTCAGCTGGACTTTGGTCTTCGCTCTCAACCTAGAGAGATTAAAGAGCTTTCCATCTGATCTAGTCCAGAGATAGACACCTTCTGTTGCAGTTCCAAAGGTGTGTTTCAGCAGTACAGCAAAAAACGATCCCAAACAGGGTCGGTGTGAGGATACAGCCCTGTTTCACTCCACTTCAGATGTCAAAGGGATCTGATGTTGAGCCATCAAAAAATACAGTGCCCTTCATTTCCTCATGAAAGGACCTGATGATGTTAAGGAGCTGAGGTGGATATCCAATCTTGGGAAGTATTTTAAAAAGGCCGTCCCTGCTAACCAAATCAAAGGCCTTTGTGAGATCTATGAAGGCCACAACGAGTGGCTATCGTTGTTCCCTACATTTCTCCTGCAACTGTCTGAGGGAAAATACCATGTCAATGGTGGATCTATTAGCTCAAAATCCACACTGTGATTCTGGATAGACTCTGTCTACATGCACCTGGAGTCTCTTCAGCACAACACGAGCAATCAGTTTCCCTACAACGCTGAGAAGAGAGATGCCACAGTAGTTATTGCAGTCGCCCCTGTCTCCTTTGTTCTTATACAATATGACGATGTTTGTATCCTTCATGTCCTGTGGTACTCCACCTTTCCTCCAGCAAAAACAAAAGATTTCATACAGCTCGGTGGTGATGATCTCTTTACAGCACTTCAGCAGGGAAGTTATCCTTTCCAGGTGCCTTGCCGGAGGCTAGGAAATCCAAGGCCACTTTTATTTCTGGTTCACTGTCCCACTCTTCCAAGACAGGCAGGCACTCAATGTTATTTAGTGTCTCTTTGGTTACTATGTTCTCTCTGGAATATAGCTCAGAGTAGTGCTGCACCCAGCGTTCTATCTGCTGTGCTCGGTTGGGGATGATCCCGCCTGTAGCAGACTTCAAGGGAGCAGATTTCTTCTGTATTGGATCTAAAGCCTGCTTGATACCGTCATACATTCCCTTGATGTTACCTGTGTCCGCTGCTATCTGTATCTGAGAGCAGAGCTGAAGCCAGTAATCATTGGAACATCTCCTTGAAGTCTGTTGGACTTGGCTATGAGCAAGTCGAAGAGCCTGTAAGTTGTACTCACTAGGACAGGCTTTGTGTGTTGCTAGAACTCTCCTCTTATCTTTGATGGCTGGCATCAACTCCTCCGAATGGGCTTCGAACCAGTCTGCTGTCTTTTTGGTCTTCTTGCCAAATGTGGACAAGGCGGTATTGTAAACAGTGTTCTTGAAATGTTCCCATCGTTCAGGTGCATTTGCATCAGCCAGGCCTGGAAGGGATTCCAGGCCTGGCTGGCTCCACTTTTCTTTGATCATGAGTCTTGCTGATGTCAATGTGTGGTCTTCCTTCCTTTTTCATGTGATATAATCTCTTTGCTCACAGTTTTACTCTACTGCACACCAGGGAGTGATCAGTATCGCAATCAGCACTCTGGTAACTGTGTGTGATTGTAATAACGTCTAGTGAGGATCAAATCAAGCTGATGCCAATGCTTGGATCTTGGATATCTCCAGAAAACTCTGTGTTGAAGCTTCGTATTGAAGAACATGTTGGTGACACAAAGACCATAATAAGAGCAACACTCCAGCAAGCGTTGGCCATTTTAGTTCATCTTCCCAATGCCAAAACGGCCTAGACAAGTGGGCCAAGAATTGTGATCAGCACCAACTCTAGCATTAAAGTCTATGAGAATGAACACTGATTCTCTCTCGGGGATTTTTCTGATAGTAGCTGCCAGATTGTTGTAGAATTTATCTTTGACTTCTGCTGTGGGCAACAGTGTTGGTGCATATGCACTAATGAGGGTGACCAGTCCCATTGATGAGTGGAGCTGCAAAGACAGGATTCTTTCACTCCCCACAGTAGGTGGAACAATGGATCTCAGCAGAGTATTTCTGGCTGCAAAGCCAACACCATGTTCCCTGGTCTCATTCAATGGTATTCCCTGCCAGAAGAATGAGAAGGTTATTTCTTTGACAGATCACATGCCTGGCAATCTTGTCTCTTGCAGGGCATCAATGGCCATCTGAAGTCTACTCAGTTCCATGTTGATAATAGCTGTCTTGCACACGTCACCTATTTCCTGCAGGTCATCAGAAAAGCCAGGGGTCATTGTCCAGGTGCCCAACTTTAGGGCAGAAGTTTTCTTATGATTGTTGCATGGTGCAGGATTATCGATCTGCTTGTCAGCTTTCACCCTAAACCCCATGCAACCCGTGAGGTTAACAGATCGCGGCGAGGCAGCATCTTACTGGCTGGGGAATGCCCAGCTTAAGGTGCGGGGGTTGCTACCTAGTGAGGTGCAGTGACCTCTCCCACCATCGGAAGTAGCCCCTGGTGTCATGCTCTACGCCAATCGAGTAAAGACTTATAACCGGTAATGCTACTTCCCGTGTTGTTTCGATGCTTTATGCAAAGCTGGAGTATCCTCTCCAGAGCATGAAGCCTGGGTAAAATAATATGGAGGATAGGCTGTTACCCAAGCAGAAAATCCCCCCTCTCTACGTCACTGAAATAGTCCAATGGAAAGGCAAGAGCCAATACAATTGGTTCCAGGATTTGCCAGAACGACACGAACTGCCTCCAAGACTCCGGCTCCGGATTTTGACTCGAGGTTAACTCCTGAAGCCTTTTCCATCAGTGGATACAGCCACAAGCCAGTGGAGGTTTCAAATTGCAGTTTTCCTTCTCCTAGATGGGCTGCCTTCCAAAACTGATGAGCCCCACCTACCCGGTTTTGTGCATATGTATCCTAATATACACATTTTAATATGCAGTGTTGCCTAAGGTACATACAGTATTTTGTGTACAATCTGTCTAACATGCACATTTGGAACACCAACATTTGGAATCCTCTGAATTTGAAAGGGAGTTCTTGGAACAGATGTCCAAAAGGTAACTTTTCAAAGCTCTTGTGGGAAACAAGACCGCAGCAAACAATGGCCCCTTTCTATACTAGAGAAAAGATTCAGAAAGTCTTTATGTACATGTGCACAAATACCTATCTTTGCCTATTTGCTGGTAGAATAAAATGTATCTGATCATCAGCAATGTGTGAGGCCTGCAAACATGGTTTAGTTTTTAATCTGGCTCTGCTAGTAATGTAAATATTATAATGAACATATGTTCCCAAGCCTCCAGCCTAATGAGATGGAGGCAACCTGGGCTAACCACAATCCTATGTATTTGCTAGACAAATGCACACAAGCCACAGTTTATACGAGAACTCGTACAGTTCTCAGTAACCCTATCCTTTCCCAATCTCACAAATTGCTACTCAAAGCAGATTGCTACAGTAATTTTGTTTTGTTTTACTTTATTTGGAATATTTCTGTCCCACCTTTCTAGCTTAAAAAAAAACAAAACCCGAACCACTGAGGTCCACTTACTAAACAGACATAAATAAAACCATCCACGAAAATATGTAAAAGCAGCAGATGCAATTACAGCAAATCAGTCAAAGTATGAAAAGATACAAGGAGAAAATAAATATCCAGCAGGTAAGCCACCTAAATAAAATGATGTGATTTGGCAAGTGTCATCCTGCCTATTCATTTTGTGGATCTGAATCCCCCCCCCTCAACTGATCCCAAATCCTGACTTGGAATGTACCAGCAGGCAGTGTGGATCTCCCAGAATAGGGCGCTCAACAGAATGCATGTGTTCAGAGCAGAGATGAGCACAAACCAGAAAACCAGCAATTTGTGATGGTTCGTGGCTAACCATGAACCCCTGTAAAAATGAACCAGTTCGTGGTTCATTTTTCCAGTTCTTGCCCGGGGGGGGGGGGGGAGGAACACTACTTGTTCCTCTCGCCTCTGTCTCTGCTGCCACCACAGGCATATGCTCCAAGGCAGCGGCAGATAGGAGGGCACATACTGAGAGGCAGCTGCTGGCATCTGGCAGGGAAGCTGGATCTGCTGTCTCTGACGATGGCACCGACAGAGGAGGTGGTGGCAAGAGCAGGTAAGCGGAGGTGACAAGGACAGTGGGAAACGAGTGCTGAAGCAAACGAAACACAAAGAGGGGAAAATTCGGTGCTTCATTTTGCTTCAGCAAAACAAGATCCCCAAACTGGGTCATGAAATGAACCAAGAACCAGCTCAGTTCATTGGGTTTTTTGGTTTGGGCTTCGTTTTCTGTTCATCTCTAGTTCAGAGGCACGGGGTTAGAAAGAACAAAATGGATTCAGATCAAGCTTAGCGGACCTAGTTTTTTCTTGCTTGCACATAGCCAAAGGTAGACTAGTACTCTTTCTTTCAGAATTCCCTTTATCTTGCATAGGCATCCTTCAGTCTTGAGAGACCATGCTAACGTGCTCTGTTTCGAGGAGTGTCCTCTCCAGAGCATGAAGCCTGGGTAAAGTAATATGGAAGATAGGCTGTTACCCAAGCAGCAGATCCCCCCTCTCTACGTTGCTGAAATGGCCCAATGGAAAGGCAAGAGCCAATACAGCTGGTTCTAGCAACGTCGCAGGAGTTGGCAGAACGATACGAACTGCCTTTGGGACTCCAGCTCCGGATTTTGCTCTAGGTTAACTCCTGAAGCCGTTTCCATGAGTGGATATAGCCGGAAGGCAGTGGAGGTTTGAAATCAGAGTTTTCCTTCTCCTAGATGGGCTGCCTTCCATGGCTGACGAGCCCCACCTACCCAGCCTGCTCTCTAATAATGCAGAAGTATGATCCATCCCTTAAAACTTTCCTGTCTCCCAGGTGTATGCAATTCTAATTTGTTTTCCTATTTACTACAGTATATTGGGGTAAGAGATAGAATCAGAGAATCTGAGAATTCTAACGGCGCGCGGTCCTGAGACACCCTAATTTAAAGCAGAAAGCCCCATCCCCTAGGCCCCACCCCCTACTTTATCTTTCATATTTTTAATAAAAATCCTGGCATGGATTTGGCCAGGCATTCTGGAATCCTGATATGGAAAATCAAGGAATGAATTTTCCACAAATATCAAAAGTGCCACACCTGAAAATGGCATTTCACACATCCCTAACAGAAATCAAGAGTCTTAACAGGCATCTAAAATATTGCAAAAGAGGCATGCTTTCAAGTCATACAGAACTCTTCTCTAGACTGGGTGCTAAAGAATGTGGAATGGGGACGGCAGTGGGAAGAAACAAAGGAAACCAAATCATTCTCCTGGCCAAATGTTGGAGCCATTAGATCTGAAATACCAGAATGAAGATTACAGGCTTAAAGAAGCAGTCTGAGGTATGATGGTGTCAGATGACACCATAGATGTGGGAATTACAGAATCAATCACCTTTTCCCATCTCTGTGTAAATAAAGGGCTTGCAGCATGTCCCAGATCGATCCCTTGCCTTTAGGTACAGGCACAGTGGTGGGTGGTGGGTGGGTGCAGGATGTAGAAAAGGGTCTGTCCAGGCAGGTCCATTTAGAAGGAGGTGGTGCATCAGGTAATGTCATCCTAACCGACGCATGGTATTACAGCAGGCTTGTAAACTAATCTATGGAAGTTACTACCCCACAATCTTTGTTTTATTAGCCTGCTCTAAAGCTCCTTTGGACTGGTAGAGGAAAGACGCCTAGCCCTCTCTCTCTCTTATAACTTCCCAGAATGTTTCTTACTTTTCCTTGCAACCCGCTTGATTTTTTTTCTGCTAGACTGCTCCATCATCCTCAAACAAATGAGTCACTTTTCTGCTTATCACTCTTTGCCCCTGATATGACACTAGGTCAAACTACATCATGCAGTTAGGACGTCATCAGATGTGGAACTTCCTTAAGACATCTGTTTTTCACAGCACATTTTTTTCAGCTCTGCATGTTGCAAATTAACTGGGTTTTGTTTGGTGACTGGTCATCAGGAGGTAAACACAGGTTTATTTGTAAGTGCTAACTGTGCAGGCATGGCAAACACAATTAAAAGAAATAGCCTCTTGAGGTTTTAATGTTTTATCACTTTCTAATTTATCACTAGATAGTTTAGCGTATTTGCAAGACAGTATTGAAGTTACACTTACCAGAGCGAGGAGATCCGGCGTCTTCTAGATGTTTTTGGATGACAATCCTATCAACCCCAGCCAGCACTCCCATGGATGTGGAGTGATGGGAATTGTAATACAAGCTTGAGGCAGAGCAACATACCATATCCTTTGTCCCAAGTCAAAGAGTTTAAAACCTAGAGCCGACCAAGTTATTCTGGCACATGAGTGAGAAAATCCTACAGACACTTCTCTGGCAGTGAATATACACCAAGAATAAAAGTACATAACTAACAATTCATGAACTTTTCATTACACACCAAATTCTCGTGTCTGAAGCAACCACTCCTATCTAATGGACGGGCCAGCCCTGCATCCAAAATGCTTGGAAAGCATCAGATTATATGCTCTTAATTCAGATGTTATATACTTTAATTGTATGTAAAAACTTATTTTGGAAATGCCCACACTCCCCAGCCAGCCCCACTGGCTATGTGGACTGGGGGCTTTTTGGAAATGTAGTCCAAAAACCCCCCAACATTTCCATATCCCACTTTAGATCACTCAGAAGGCTTCACAGATTTTACCTCAGCTTTGCAGTGGCTATTATTATCACCCCCTCACTGCGACTGGGCACCTGAAGCTGAGCTTGTCTGAGGCTACTAGCACACGATGGGTTGAGCTTTCCTTCTCCTTTCTGACAGTAGGTAATTCATCCCTGGCCTGAACTATATGAGCAGCATTTTATTAGGTGGTGAGTGAAGTCATTTATGAAGAAAAGCTCCTTTTGAGACGCTCTTATGATTAAACATTTCCATGAGATTCGATATGCTCTCTCTTAGCCCAGGCACTTCCCCACTGTTTATAAGAATAAACTAAGCCAGTCTAGCCCATTCTAAACTTCCTGGGCAAATTATGCTTGCTTATGTTTAATCCTTGATCCTTGTTAATTTCATTATACTTTTAACAGTTTTCTTGCTCTTCCTTCAACTGGAAAACGCATGAAAGGGAAAGTTTGTCAGATGCAAGCTGACTTTGAAAACTATGAGGTAAAGCAATGCACATGGCATTTATTATCTGGACTGGAAAATTCAGCTCTTTTATTGTTTAGTGTATGTTCCATATGACTTATTCAACATTGATTCAAACTTCCTGATTTTCAATTTACAAAAGCACACATCATGGACAATATATTGTGACCTAAGCTTATATTTAAAAGATATATCTGCATCCCATATCTCTTTTATATGGGAGATACAAGGTAGAGACAATGGCAGGGGGCAGAAAAAAAATATAAACCATAGTTTTAGAATATAATAGAATAACATTTGTCATTGCATGTGCTTAGTTTTGTAGAAAAACTGAGCAAAAGATGGGCCTAACTGAACATCTGAGTCATTGCTCAGTAAACCTATTATTTGGATTACAACATCCAAAATCCTTTGCTAACGTAACTACTGGCCATGCCAGCTGGCAGCTCTTGGGTGTAGCAGTCCAATGAATATTATTTTTTCTACATTCTAGTGTAAGTACCCTGTTTTCCTTAAAATAAGACCTAACCTGGAAATATGCCCTAGTATGATTTTTTGGATGCTCATAATACAAGCCTTACCCCCCCCCCCCAAATAAGCCCCAGTTAAGTGAAACCCCGCCCTCCACCATTGTGCAGCAACCAGAATAAGATGACATGACTGTATTTGAATAAACGTAGATTGTTGTACATGAAAATAATAAAACATCCCCTGAAAATAAGCCCTAATGTGTTTTTGGAGCAAAAATTAAAGACCCTGTCTTATTGTCAGGGAAACAGGGTATATTTAGTAATTGTGTGGTATCAACTCAGTTTACAACTTATGGTGACTCTTTCCAGGGTTGTCTAAGTATGGAGTACTCAGAAAGAGTTTACCATTCCTTTCTTCTGGTGGTGCTGTAGGACTGTGCAGTTTCCCAGGCTATACAGAATGGCTCTTTCGTAAGAGGTACAGTGAGGAATCAAGCTTCTAACCTCTGGCTCTGCAGCCAGGTTCTTAACTCACAGAGCTATCCAGCCAACTGTAAGCACACTTACACTTACTCATAAGAACTTAAGAGGATTCCTGCTGGATCAGCCTGAAAGGTCCAGTTAGTCCAGCATTCTGTTTCATATACTGGACTACTCAACACATACACATGGGGAAGGCTTAAAGATTACACCTCTTTAACTTTCATTGGGGACCCCATGTTTCAGTGGAGGAAGGCAAGTCAGCAGGCAGGTGCTATATCTATCCACTTTTCTCCCACCACATGCAGCCAAATCTGCTCATGAACCGGAGTTCAATCCCAGGTAGCCAGCTCAAGGCTCACTCAGCCTTCCATTCTTCCAAGGTCAGTAAAATGAATATCCAGTTTGCTGGGGGGTGGGGTGGGGGAGATGCGTAGCCTGCATAATTAACTAGTAAAAAACCCAACCACTCAGAGAGTGCTTTAAGCTCTGTGAGGTGGCATATAAGCAGCATGCTTTGCTTTTAAAAATCTTTTTAAACAATTGCCCATATCACTGTAGCAGCTTCCACTGGGGCCCTAAGGGTGAGCAATGGAGTGGCGGGTTCAGCCAGTGGCAACTGGAGGCTGGGGATGTTACTCTTGCAAGAGACAGGGGTCACGCAATTATTAAATGGTTCAAGACCAGTCATAGAGGGAAAGAGGTACTGTATAAGGCTTCACCAATTTACGCCCTGTAAAAGCTTTGGAGAAACACTTGCTATCCCATTCACACCAATAGTTCCCCACTTACTTGATTCCAATTTGTGAGGCTCCTTCATGCCGATTTGAGGTTAAGTTAAATCCATACAAACATGTGACCTATTCTTTCAGAATTGGTGCAGCAACATCAGCTGCCCAGACAGGCTTCCGGCCTGTATGCATAATTGCCGTAAGTTGTAAAAGATCTGGGATGTTTAGATCATAATGTATTTGTCGTCCTGTGGGGGTTCTGGCAGAGGGCGGTGTGGCTGTCACCATTTTGGAGACTGCTGGCCAGATTTCAACCCTCCGTAAAGGGAATCCACTTGATCTGATCCATCCCCATGCTTCCAACTGCCTCCAACCAAACTGTGATAGAACACACACAACCCTTTTTACTTGCTAACAAAAGCACCAAATTAACAAAGGTAGGGCAGGTGGGAGAAGATTTGAAACCAAATGGCAGCTCTAGGCTGGCACTTTCCTTTTAAAACCCAAAGATGAGTTGGATTTGAATCCTCCAATCTGGATCACCTGTGGGAGGAGATCCTTGCGTAACTCAATAAACTATCCAGGCCGCATGAAGAAAATCATGTTGTACATTACAGAAGAAAGTATGACTTTTGGCACAAAAAAAGGTAACCACACAAAGCTCAGTACAATCAGTTGGCCAATTGAATTATACTGTTTTCACCAAGGACCGTTACTTATATTTCTCATGTTCATTCATTCACTCTTTAAATAAAAACTTCAGCAATAGGAATCACTGGCAGCATCATAAAAAGATGAGATATAAATAAGGCAATTTAGGTATTCCCCTCCCCCATGAAAACTAACCCAATGCTGTACATCCACTCTTTAGTCTGTGATTAAAATGATGAGAGAGAACCATGCAGACAAGAGTCCCCTCTGCCCTGCATGGCAAGTGATCAAAGAGTACAGAGCCTTGGAGTAACATAGTATTTAGTGAAAACCCAACCACAGAAATTGAAGCAGTCTATGTTCCAGTTTATTTATGGTTTGTGCCAATGAGCAGATAGTATATTTTGGGGGCCAGGAGAGACACTGCAAAGGAGACCAAAACCAATGTAAACGTCATACTTTGTTTTGAAGCAAAGCCCTGTCCAATCATTTATTCCACAATGCTTGACAATCAGAGAGGCAAACTTCCCACAGATGACTTTTCCTCTTTTACTCCTTTCCTTTTGTTCCTTCGCAGAACAAAAAAAAAAGTTGTTGTTTTTAATTGCTCATCCATGAGTAAATCTGTTCTTCTTGCCTGCTCTGCACTCTTGCCTATGGATTTGACTCAGGTAAGGCACAACATCTAAGTCATACCACCTGCAAATCATGGAGATGTTTCTCACTTAGTTACTTGCAGCAGTGAAAGTCTGTGTGAACTGTGACTGGGCCAGTGAACACATTTGTATTTTGTGTGCTTGTATTAGATGGCTCTTTGATGAAATACAGAATATGTGGCTCTTCAGATGCAGTTGGGCCATTACTGCTAGCCCACAGCCAAAGATGAGTGATGGCAGGAGTTATAGTCCAGCATCTGAAGGGTCAGATGTTTCCATTAATTTTAAAAAGGAACTGAAACACTTATTTTTGGATGGCATATAATATTAAATCAGTTTTAATCTGTATCTTTTGCTTAACTTTAATGTTTTTATGGTGGAGCTGGTTTATGTGGTATTGCTATCTTTAACTAAGTGTGATTTTATTTGTTTCTGTTCTAAATGTTTGCAAGCTGCCTTAAGTGCTACTTTTTAATTTGAAAGGTAGGGAATATGATAAATAATAAAGCAATAAATAATTGTTTCTGATTCCTCCAATGAGAGATTCTGTTGAAAAGAAACTTTACTAATACAGTACTTAATTAGTACAGCCATACCATCTCTTGTTTACCAATCATGAATACTACACCAAATGAAGGTTTTAAGTTGATTATTTAAGTTTGAATCACTTAATTAGGTAGCTAATGGATTACTACTCTGAAATTATTTTAAAAGGTCATATGATACTACAAAATTCTTCATGAAAATGGATACATGATACACACAAAAGTTTTTCAGTGCTTTAGATGCCTGAGGTTCCTAAAGCTGGGAATCTCAACAGTCATTATGCAGAAAACAACAGTTTGAATTTATTATAGTGCATATGAAAGGAGTGCTGCTTTAGACTTGAACAACAAAGAGTTACATAGCTTTCAAAGGTATACAGACCTTCATAGACAGCACGAATATACTGTACTTATAGCTATGGACGTGCAGTATTATTTCCTGCCTCCCTACTTGAATTTTTTGAAAGCTTCAAGTATACATTTTGTTCCTCCATATATGGAAATATGATCAACAGCAGGAGGTATGAACAGAGTAAAAAAATTAAAGACATTGCTCCACTAGCTAATTTAAAACATTCAAATATGGTACGCATTTAAGCCCCAGAAAATGTAAACAAAAAGCCTCTGACCTACAAAGAGTAGAGAAGAGGCACTAGCTCAGACTAGCTTATTTTTCTAAAAGGCACCTCATTAACACATAGGAAGGCAAATATTTAAAAGAGGATGTCTCTCATTCTAATCTGCCCCATGTTATAAACTCCATGCTAGAGTAACAGTACATTGGTGCAGGCCCTGGTCATCTCCCAAACTGACTACCACAATGTTCTCTATGTGGGGCTTCCCTTGAGCCTGATCCAGAGACTTCAGTGGGTTCAGAATTGAGGCAGCAGACTGGTGATGGGTGTGAGTAAATTTGATTGCATCAGTTCTGGTTTGCCTTCACTGGTTGCCCATTGTGTCTCGGATCAGTTTCAGGGTTCTGACACTCACATCGAAAGCCCTCAGGATTTGAGCCCATGTTACTTGTCAGAGCGTCTTTCCTTAATGCCATCTGTCTGACCCACAAGATTATTCCAGTCAACACTCCTCTGGGTGGCCACCTTGAAGGAGGCCCATAAATCCTCTACAAGAGGTAGGACCTGTTTCATGGTGGCTCCAACTTTATGGAACCAGCTGCCAGAAGAGTTCTGTCTAGCTCTCTCCCTGTTGACATTTAGGAAACAATAAAAGACACTGCTTTTCAGGAAAGCTTTCCACACTGACCCTAGCTGACCAGCTTTCTCCCTCTTCCCCCATTTCTTTTCCTCCGTCCACTATGGGCTTATACGATTAGTTGATGCCATCTGTTTTTAGGGTTGTTGTTGTTGCTTTTAATGTCTTTATTTTTGTTTTCTATTATATGTGTTGTAACCACCCAGAGTAGTGCCTCAACACTAATGGGAGCGATATACAAATTGAATGAATGAACACATTAGAGGTAGGCAGCCATTGTTTACATAGGGGACCTACCAAATAATAACAGTTATGCAACCCCCAAATCTATGGGATAGCATAACTGTTATCAGAGTTTTTGAAAAACGTAAAAGTTGGATTACAACTCCCAGAATCCACTCAGTAGCATGGAGTTACAGCCCCAGAGTTACATTTCTTGGTTCTGCAACATAAACAAAGTTTATTTGAACATATGAAGTGGGCTGATACTGAGTCAATTGACTGGTCAGTTTATCCTGGTATCGTTTACTCTGACTGGCAGAGATACTTCAAAGATACAAATGTCCGGGATTGAACATGGGACCTTCTGCATCTAACACATGGATTAAGATTTGGATCCTCCTCCGGAGAAATACAACTACTTATGACCCAAGATCAGACCACGATGCATTTATAGTTTACTGAATATGGTTTTCATGGAACCTTTAAAGCAATTTCTAAAAGAAAGTTCCTCCTCAGTATCACACAGTATTAACTGTATGGCTCAGCTTTTTGGTTGAGTACTCAAAGACATGTTAATTTTACTGGTACAATTTGTACAAATACAGAAAGAACACTGTGGCTTGCATTGTGTCTTATGTTTTGATTTGCAGGTGATGCTAAGTCTACACATCTCAGCGGTTTTCATATATATCTATTTTATTTTCTGATAGGAAAGTGAAAATTAAAGCTGGAAAGCTAATCTGTCTAAATAAATGACCATGGCCCTCACACTTCAACATAGTCTATGTTCTTGTTGAGTCTTTTTTGCTAGCACAGCTGATAAATACTTCACTCGATTGTCGTTTGCTTTCAAGAAAGCCAGACACATCTTTCTCGTTCAAAAACTATGCTGTTCTAGATTTTACAGCAACTGTATTTTTCAGTATCAACATACTCTGTTATATAACATCATTTTTTTTTTTGCTTCTGTTCTTTATCGAGTAAAGTTCTAAATGATATCTTTTTGTGTTACTTAGGAACAACATAAAGAGTCACACAGCCAAACAAATTCAAACTTTGAGCCATTGTACTAATGCTAGCTCTTGAATGAATCTGATGAACAGAGTTTTGGTTTGGTATATCACAAGTTGTATGGTACCAGATGGAACGATTTCAATCGGGGAGGGGGGTTCCTTTTCTTCTGCAGCTAGTGTGCCCTCAGAACCTGCTCTGGACAGCTGAAAATCTTGTAGAAGAGGTTTGTAAACACTATAGAGGATTGTAGGAGGGAATAAAAGGAAAGAACATCTGCACTAGTGCTATGCTAGAGTTAAGACTCAGGACTCAAAAGAACTGCATAATAAATAATAATTATATCCTGTCAAGTCAATTCTGACTTATGGTGGCCCTTTCCAGGATTTTCTGGGTATAGAGTACTCAGATGTGGTTTACCATTCTGTTCTTCTGGGGGCAATCAAGGACGGTGCAGCTTGCTCAGAGCTACACAGACTGGTCTTCCCTTAGGTGGTAAAGTGGGAAATCAAACTCCCAACCTCTAGCTCCACAGTCAAATACCTAGCTCACTGAACTATTCAGCCAGCAAACAGCTGCATACAGAGATGTAATTAGCAGATTGGGCACTGCCTTATTGGTCAAGCTTGGGTCATGTATAATTAACATACACATGGAGATTGGAGATGAACATGACAGTCTGAGCAAGCATTAGCTGTATTGATTATATGCTGAGCCCACCTGTTTTATGTTTCCATCTGCTTGGGGAAGAATGGATGGAGACAGGATGTGCACTTGGGGCACGGAGGCTTGTACTGTTCCAGAAGCAAATACCAATAGGTGGATTCATGGCCCTCCAGCAGCACATCTAGTGCACCCTCTAAATGTCAGGGCCCTGAGTCAAAGTCCTAGTTGCTCTACACCAGTTATGGCTCTGGCTGCTGAAGAGACAATTAATGCAGTGGTGGCCTTGCACTGGGCATGCATCAAGCAACGCCCCTCAAATATTTGGCCAGGAACTATGACTTCCAAGGTGCCTGAACTCCCCACCCACCCAAAAAAACAAATAGCAAAACTGGAGGCTTAGCAAGCTTTTTATGGGTTGCTGATGTTAAACATTTATTCACTCAAATATTTCCTATGTATAAATCACATGTATACCCTACCTTTCGGCTGTGAATTAGTGCTCAAGGCAGCGAACCAACATCATTAAAACAGATGAAAAACAAACCAGAAACAGATTAAAAAGAAATTAAAAACAGATTACGCAACAAAACCATTACAATCAATGTAATTAAAGCAATTAGAATCATCATCATAATCAATAAAACTGTTTAAAATGCCAATTCGAAGAGATGTGTCTTCATATCATTCCTTAAAACAGCAAGAGTCACAGCTCTCGCAGCAACACTTCAAAAAGCCGTTTCCCACATGCCCCACACTTACTCTTCAGAGGGCCCTGTAGCGAACAGCCCTGCCCTCACCTGCCCGTCACAGCAGAACAGGGGAGTAGGAGCCAATGAGAGGACGGAAGGTGGAGCCAAGGGGGGAGCGGGCTGGATATAAAGGCTGGTGTATGGAGTCTGTGAGAGAGATTCTGTGAGTGAGAGACAGTGTGAAACTTAAAAGTGAACTTAGAGTGAGTTAGAGGTCTGTAAGAACTCTGTATGGAACAGAGTGTTAGTAGAAGTTTAAAGTTAAAGTAGAACTGGTTCAAATACAAGTGATTAGCAACCTGTGATTTGCTTATTGAATGCTAATCATATGTCAACTTCCCTGATATAATAAATCATTTAAGTTTTAAAAGCATACATGTCTCCTTGATTGAATGGTATTGAGACAGCAATACCTGGTGGCAGCGAAGAAAGAAGAAGAGCAATAACCTCGTGAAGGCCTGGGGGAATAGGGGCTTCAGAGATCACCACAGGCCCATCCTGAAGCTTTTAACATTCAATATAGCCAGACCCCATGCTCTTTAGGGATGTAAAGGTGGAATCCAGTATCCTGAATTCATCAGGAGAACAATGGGCAACCCATGCTAACCCTTCAGGGTTGATATGTTCTCAACAATATGCACAGGTTAGCAGCTGATAGCTGAGGGTGCACTAGATGCTGTGGAAAATAAAGTTATTGTGCTTGCTTGTATCAACAAAGAGATGTATTCTGCGCTGATGCAATTGTAGCAGTGATGTGAGTCCCCTTCGCTGCCTCTTCTGTGCTGCACAGACTTTTATAGCCCATATCAAACCACATTTGTCCCAAGTACTTCTCCGCAGTTGCTCTCAGCTTCCACCCTTCCTAGTTCAGCTCCCCATTAAACTAGAAAGCTGGTATCAGTGGACAAGAGGTGCTTAGGAAAGACACTGACAACTGGTCTATCTATTTCAATGTTGCACGGATCAGTCAAAACATCTTCAAAAGTAATACTACAAATAAAACAAAGCAAAGGACATAAAGAAAAGTTCTTGATGCAGACCATCTTAATTTGTCCACCACTCCTGAGGAGGTTTACATCAGCCAACAGCCTAAACCTAAAAATATGTTGATAACTTCACAACTGTGGGGTCACATTTAACCCCTCTACCTTCAGATCATCAATACGATAAAGAAAAATACCGAATTGAGATTACGCCCTTGCTCAAGTGTTGAGTCAGATATTAACTGTCATGATAGACATGAAGTCTTAAGCCACTTTGGACTGAGAAACCCCAGGATGAAATCACCCAGAACAAGAAGTCTGTGGTAGTCCAATGTCAAATCCAAGATCAGCCCAGCTAGCTCATCAACGTAGACTGTTGAGTAGCAGGATAAGTGGTTGTGCCAACAAGCCCCCTATACTGTCTCAGTTACCCAGTTGCAGCAGCATACTGTACATTTAAACTTGCAGACTGTTGGATGGAGTGTTTTATTTGTGGTACTGAGTTATCTATTCCCACATCAAGATGGAATTTTTAACAATTTATCAGAAGAAAGAAAGACAATAGTCCAAAACTGGCTAGAAACGGGGACTAAATCCTGTAGAATTCAACATCCAAATTGAATCAGAAAAAGAGAGAAGCTTCCAGAAGAGAATAATAATAGTGTATGACATTATAACCTATTCAGTCCATATTAAGTGCACCTTAAGAGGTTTCTTCTCTTTGCAGGCAGACCAAAGGTCAGGTGAAGTGAAAAAGGTTGCAACATGAATGTTGTTATGCCTGCCTTCAAAGTAGAAATACAACTATAGTATGAAATCGAAAGCAGTTTGGATGCTGGTGGAATTGCTTGTGTCAGGCTGAATGTGGAAAGGATTTACCTTCCCCCAACCTCTGTAGGTTTTCACAAGCTATCCCTACAGTGCTATGTCACTTGTATCTCTATGGCTTTCTACACTCTTTCAAAATGTACTCTGGACAATTGGGGAATCCTCCCGAGAAAATTTTCAGAAGAGGTATGGTGGTCTATAGGAGAAGGAGAGAGAAATTAAATCCCGCAGCAAAAATAGGCTTCCGCTGGATAAACTTTTAGAAAATAAACTTATATTAAAGCATTTAGAAACATCGCATAACTACAGATCCCTCCACTATATCGTACTTTATTCCGAAATATTGGTGACCCAGAGAGTACTGCCCAGAACAAACGTTTTAAAACTCATGGTCCCATGACCATCTGGGCTGTAGGAAGTGTTTGCTATCACAGATATCCTCAGCAGAAACTCGGTTCTGCTGAAACATTTAAAAACTAAAAGGAAAGGTTTGAAAAACAAAAAAAGTGCTTGTAAAATAATTGCTTCCAGAATGTTTCCATTCATTAGTTCAAGATTTCAGTACTGCTCTGCCAACAATGGTTTTCCTGTTCCAGTTACATCTGTACAAAAGGATGGAATATCCGTCCCTTATTCCCCCTTCACATATGTCTAATACATTTCTTAAAAACCTGTGAGCAGACCAAGAGTCCATTTAAACATACCGTCTCACTGTAATATTGCTTTCCCATGAGGCTGCACCACTTTAGAGATCTGCTGAAGTGACACAGTCCCACAGGGGGGAAAAAACTGAGGGACCCATTCATTAAAAGGAATCCTGCCTCAAAATTTAACTGCAAGCATCAAGTGAGGAAATATGAGTGAAAATGTCCAACTTAGCCTTTGCTAAGACATCCATTTTTTAAGAGAAGAGAGAGATTTGAATGTTCTGGAAGTGCAGATTTGTATGTAAACAGGAACGTATGATCTCCTGAACTGCATTTTTAAAAAATAGTCCAACACTTGCCCACTGATTTCTGTGCTTTCCAGAGAATTTGGAACTTAGTCTCTGGAACGGGGGACAATGTAAATCATACAGTCTGAGAAGCTAAGGATGGGGAAGAATGTTGCTTGGCCCAACTTGTTAAAGTGAACTAATACACATTTTCTATACAAATCTATGGATTGGAACATGGTTATTTTTCTCACTATGTATGTCACCAAATTTTGCACTGCTATTCTCAACTGAAAAATTATATTAAAATGGAATATTAAGGAACAAAGTGTATAACTCAGTGAAAACAAAAATACATGTATTAAAATAAATCTCATACACATAAATGGACATTTTCTTGCTTCAAAACAGACTGAAAGACTGTTGTGGAAATTGGATGGGATGGATTTAAAACCAAGAACACACAATGCAAACACGGTCCAGAAATGGAATGGCTCATCCAGACTTATGGGAAACACCATGCTGCTGTCATTCATGCCAACCTATGGGCTGTGCCTATTACAGTGACATTGCAATGAGCTCAGTCTATAGTACAGACAGTCACGGATTATTCTAGTGATGCAACTGATACTACAGTTATTATTATTCATTCCAATGCTACAACCCTACAGTACATATTTCCTAATGAAAGAAAGCCATGAATGCCCAACATGAGAAGTTAGAATTGTTAAGTTGAATTCCTGCCCCACCAAAAAAGGACAGAAATCTTTAAGCTTGAAAATGCTATGTACACACAGCATGGATGGGCAACTGGCAGTCCTCCAGGTGTTGTTGAACCTCAGCTCTCAACTGTCCTAGCCAACATAACAGTGAGAGACAACAGGAGATGCAATCCAGCATCCTCTGGAGGGCCATGTGTTGACCAACAATTTTACAAAGCAACAACATGTGCTCAGGAACAATCTCTTCAAGCTCAGGCAAAGATGGCTTACATACATATTTCTTTATTGTTTATTAAAATGATTAGCTATACACTTGTAATCTGTGTTTATACATATTTGTAATTTTAGAGTGAATTTATGACTTGTAATTCCAGATATTCATAATCTTAACTAGATGTTTATGTGAATGCACCTTAAACACGTATGAGAAAGGGTGGGATATAAATTGAATAAATAACATAACAAAATAGGAACAAAAACAACAGGAAATCAGCATATGTTTATATAACATATAAAAATGAAGTTGCCATATTTGCTGATCATATTAAGTTATTCTGAAAGATACAATAAATCGACAGCAGAACCCTACTTCAAAGCAGTTTTCTTTAATTTTGGTGGAAATTAACTGCAACTATATTTGCCTAGATCTATCCTGGTGACATTATATAAATACATGCCAGACAACAGTGTAAATACCATGTGCAGTTCTGCTAAATTTAAGAAGTGCAACTAAAATGGTCAGAGAACTGTATAATTTTTCCTCTGAATAAAATCTGTTCAGACATGTTTAAGCCTTATAAAATTATGAACCCTATGATGAAACTGCAAAATATTTTTATTAAAATATTAATATACAGGATCATCTAAGAAAATTCAGTGGCAATTGATGATTTGAATGACAAATACAGTATTTATTTATTTATTTTTATTTATTTATTTATTTATTTGATTTTTACCCCGCCCCTCTAGACCATGTCTACTCGGGGCGGCTTACAAAATAAAACAAAACAGTATAAAAATATATAAAATCATAAAATTACAACTACAATTTCAATTTAAAACAATTAATTTAAAGAGAGGATTACCAAGATGGAATAGCAAAGAAAAAAAAAGAGAAAGACTTAATTGACTGGAGGGAAGGCCTTCTTGAATAACCAAGTTTTTAACTGGCTTTTAAAAACACCCAGCGAGGTTGCCAGCCGAATTTCTGTTGGGAGGGCATTCCACAGCCAAGGAGCCACCGCCGAGAAGGCCCGGTTTCTTGTTTTTTCCTTCTGGGCCTCTCTCGGCGTCAGACCTCTCAGCCGCCCCTGCTGGCTATGTCGGGTGATTCGGGTAGATCTGGGTGGGAGAAGACGGTCTGCCAAATATTGAGGTCCCAAACCGTTTAGGGCTTTATAAGTAATCATTAGCACTTTGAAGTCAACGCGGAAACGGATGGGCAACCAGTGCAAAGCAGCCAGGGTGGGGGAGATATGCTGGTGTTTTCTCACCCCTCTAAGGAGCCTGGCTGCTGCATTCTGGACCATCTGAAGTTTCCGCGTCAACCTCAAAGGCAGCCCCACGTAGAGTGCATTACAATGGTCTAATCTCGAGATTACGAGCGCATGGACTAGAGTAGTGAGGGCCCCCCGATCAAGATATGGTCGCAGCTGGGCAATCTGCCATAGATGAAAATAGGCAGAGTGGACCACGGACGCCACCTGGGTTTCCATGGTAAGCGCCGGGTCCAGATGTATTCCCAAGCTGCGGACCTCACTCTTTGCGGCAAGGGTCGTCCCTCCAAAGGAGAGTCACCTATGCCGCTGACGGAAGGGCCGCCCACCCTCAAGACCTCCGTCTTGTCCGGGTTCAGCCTCAATCCATTTGACTGCATCCATTCCAGTACAGTGTCCAGGCAGCGCTGGAGGGACCGGATGGCATCCACTGAAGTTGGTGCAAAGGAGATGTAGAGCTGTGTGTCATCAGCATACTGATGACACGATGCCCCACACCCCCTGATGACCCCACCCAGCAGCCTCATATAGATATTAAACAGCATTAGGGAGATGATTGACCCCTGTGGAACCCCACAATTGAGATTCCACGGGGCCGAGACCCTCTCCCCAAGCTGTACTCTCTGGGGGCAGTCCTCCAGGAAGGAGCGGAGCCAGGCAAGTGCCAGGCCACCGACTCCCAACTCGGAGAGCCTCCCCAGGAGGATACCATGGTCAATGGTATCAAAGGCAGCTGAGATGTCGAGGAGGACCAACAAGGACATGTTGCCCCCATCGGCCTCCCTCAATAGGTCATCCAACAGTGCAACCAGTGCCGTCTCTGTACCATACCGCGGCCTTAAGCCCGACTGAAATGGGTCCAGAGCATTGGTTTCGTCCAAGAGCGCCTGAAGCTGATCTGCCGCCACCCTCTCAACCACTTTGCAGTAAAGAGACACTTGTTTTATGCCATATGCTTATGGAATTAATTGCCACTTGGAGGGTGACTAGATAGGGAGGCTGACCTGGGTTAATCATGTCAATTTGATGTTTTCTATAGGCGTAAAATATTTGTTGTTCACATGGAATATTTAATTATCCTAGCAATTCTCTGAGCAAAAGTCCACACTGCACATCAAACCACTACAATTCTAGCTGGGATCACAGGTTGCCCATCGTCTTCCATCATTAACGCTACCCTCTTTCCAATCTTTTTTTTTAATTGGCAAGTGACATAGCACTGTAGGGATAGCTTGTGAAATTGCAGTGCTCATCTGACATAGCACTATACTAGAAAAGCACAGTTTAAAATGGTTCAGAGGAAAGACAAGAGGAACTCCCTTGAAGCAGATGTTTCTGCTTGAGTGGCATATCCTTCAGCACTGAGTAGTAATAAAAAAAACAAAGTAATCTTTTCAACCTCTGGACAGATTCAAAGGAAAATAAAGCTGTTACACTCTTAATAATGATGGCTTACATGCTCAGAGACAGCACATAAAAAGCTATCAATCATGGACAGTCCATCTGTACTGATCGGATAAATCGGATATGATCAGTTCATCTTTACTTCATGTGTTATTTGCTCTGACTGGCAGATTGAAGATCGAATAAGTTTTGGCCCTCCGGATATAATCGCCTTACTACTGGCCAGTCTGGCTAGGACTGATGGAAACTAGAGTTCAACAACATCTGGAGGGTTGTAGTTCCCACCAAGCGCATTTCAGTTCCTCAGTATTACTCTCGTGACCAAGTGTTATGTTACGTAGCAAACATGACTGTCACATCATGACAACAAATGAGCTCCCAGATTGGTCAGTGGTGGAGATTTAACCTTAGGGTAAGTCAACATTTATTGTTACAGAAAGTGCTAGATGTGCATCAGATTGCAAAAGCTAGATATGCACTCAAAGAAACATAATAGATCCAGTTTCCAATTTTGCATCATGACACATGCCAAAAGTATCAGTGACAGAGTATGAGGGGTGGGGTGGGTGCAAACCCTGAGGAACAAAGAGTAATACAGATGGTTCCCAGAGCAGAAAGGTTTGTGTTTGTTTTTCACTAATTTTTCTGTCATTTTCTAAATTATGATATATGAAAACAATTATTTTCTCTGAAGGAGGAGGATGCTCAAATGTCAAGAGCTCTTTCAGGCTCCACCGCGATAATGAATTATTGGAGAAATAAAAAAATTTGCTACTTCATTGAAGAAAGACATTTTGTGACCTTTTGCTGCTTTATGGCGATAATGAATTTTCTGCAGAACTCAGACACTTTCAGTTACTCTATTAAAATAAGAATGCTTGAGGAATAGCTGTGACCTTGACCTTTGAAAAATTAATGGAATAGTGATTTTGAAGGAACTGACAAAATCTGCTTTATTATCTGGACTCTTATTTATTACTGTCATGCCAGCAGTGCACATATATTTATATATATTATACAGCTATTTTAAAAAAGAGAAAACAATGTTCCTCTACCATGCTAACTCATCAGTTGAACTATTAATGCTTGCTATTTAGATACAAGACTGTACTCCTTTTTCATCACATTTGGTCTTATCATTTTTATACAATGACAAAATTTTATATACCAGACCCTCTTTTCTAATGATATGCAAGATAAGGGGGGAAAAATCCCCACAGGTATTCAGATTTATCCAGTTTCATTCATCAAAATTATGTGTATTACTTTTTAAAATTTTAATTTTATTTTCTGCTGTTTATGGCAATCTTAAATTCTCAAATATTCTAATTTCAGGAAAATCACAGTATGTTCTTTGTTTCAGCTTAACCTTAGGTAACAATGCTTTTAAAAGAGGAATAAAGAAACTACCAATAAGGATCTTTTTATTTCATTGCTGCTTGAATGCCTGACAGAAATGCTAAAGCAGGGAAAATACAGATGAAGCACTGGAAAGAATGTATGAAATGTACTGGAACAAATAAAGTTGCCTTAGATAAAAGCAGCCTCTTTGTCCATTTTGTGTAGTACCATCCAGACTGACTGGCAAAGCATCTTGAGAGGCAATGTCCAACATGCCAATATACTGACAGAACGAAGTCCACCAGAGGGATAAATTGCCACCTGGTCCTCCCATACTCTCTCCATGTGTTGTCAAGCGTTAAGAGCACTTCAGAGGGGAGAAGGAAAACCTGTCACAATAACACAGGTTTATTCACACAATTATCAGATGCAGCTCCAAAGATGCAAGCTGAGGCCTCCTCTACTTCTGTTTTTAGACAAGACACCAGCTGAAATCCCATTGTTTAGTGAAATAAGCCGCACTAGAAGAGACTAGATCAGTGGAGATTTAGTGAATCAACCTTTCCATAAGTCCCACTGATTCAAATGTGCCTATGCTACTTACAAGTTTACCACAGTAGGCTGCAAACAGAATAAGCCCGTTTGAATGAATTGAATTTACAAGTTCTTACCAAATCCCCACTAATTTAGTGGACCTACTCTAGTGCAACTTACTACACTAAGCAACAAGATTTCAACCACTGTGAATTGGAGTTGGGGAGTGTACATGTACTAACTGTCCTTTATGCCAGTGGTCTCCAACCTTGGGCCTCCAGATGTTCCTGGACTACAACTCCCAGAAGCCTTCACCACCACCTCTGCTGGCCAGGATTTCTGGGAGTTGAAGTCCAAGAACCTCTGGAGGCCCAAGGTTGGGGACCACTGCTTTATGCTCTACTGCTCATTTCTAGATGTTTCCTTGCAACTTTTTCTTTTGTAAAACAAAGTTATCCTGGGAGTTTTAATCTAAGTGGCTTATCTGTGCTTCATAGTCCTACAAAATGTTTCCAATTCACCACGTTAACAGCAACAAATCACATGGAAATGATGGGTTTTGTTAGCAGACTTACACTTTCCAATCTCAAACCATGCCAAGTTTTGTTAGCTGTATACATATAAAGATATATATAAAGAGAAAAGTCATTTTCATTGTTTTTTTAAAAAAGCAAGTACAGGCAGATCCACAGACATTCAAATACCTTTCCAAAGCAGGTCACCTATTTGCACTCTATGTTTGTCCTTGTATCACTGCTATTCCCCCAACAATGAAAAGAAAAATGAAAGGTGCAAATCAAGCTCTATAATAACGCACAGAACCTTCTTAGGCTTTGTGCAGCCTGTGAAAAATGGAACCCAAAGGAGTTAACTCTCCCATAATCAAGACAAATTCTTCTAGTACTCCTGCATAGGCAGTATATAACGTCACTGGTATCCAAAGACGATCTATTATAAACTAAGTAGTCACGGCTTCTAAAATATTACTTTAAAATGAAACTGACAATTCTGTAATAAATTAGAGGACCACTATAGCAGAAATCAGATGCTATGGAGTTAGTTGGGAGCACGACGTTGCAGGCAGTGGGGGCAGGCAGTGCAGAAAGTCCACTGAACTACCGCAGTGTGCACACAGCTAGAAAGCAAAAACAAATCAGTTGGGGCCATTGGAAGTCTTGGTGCATTGCCATGATGGCAATATGGTACATGCAAGAGCTTCAGAAAAACAACTTATTGTGGGAGTACAGTCACCAGAGCCCTAGAGCCAACAGGGCCTTATTGGCTAGGGGAAATCGGAGGGGGGGGGATGTACTCCAAAAAAGTCACTTTTCCAAGCTCTGTGTTTAGTTGCAGTATAGTGTAGTTCTCTTGTCAGTCATACATTTAAAAAAAACCACCCCAATATATTCTGACCTTACAGTACCATTACTGTACCTTTACTTTATCCAGAATAAAGGTTATCAGGGCACCCAAATGTTGTGGTGCACCCATTTCTTTTTGAATGATCCACAAAGTCAAAGGCTTTGCTGTACGTGATAATGCACAGACTGATTTTGTTCTTAAATTCTTTGGTGTGCTCCAGTAGCCAATGGATATCTGCAATATGATCTTGAGTGTCTCCATTTTTGGAACTCAGCTTGAACATCAGGAATTTCTGGCTACATGTATGGTAACAGCCTTTGCTCTAAAATCTTTGCTTGCATAGGTAATTAATGTGATAGTCCTATAGTTAACAGCAATCCTTTCCTGATGATATGTCTTGTTTCAATTCACAGTTTCTCTTGTCAATTAAGTTTAGTAATGCACATCTGCTATTTGTATGGACTTTAAATTCAATAAGCCTGTTACTTAAGTTATATTTTGGCACTATGATAGTAATAGTATTTTTCTGCAGTTTTGCTTTTACAGTATTGTTGATATTCCCATTTCATGGTCTATACCACAGGCCACTCCTGGTCTTATTTTGGAGGCAGAATCCAGCTTCTCCACCTTCTGCTTCCAATTATATATACAGTATTTGATTTCCCTCCTAGCTATTCAGTGACATCCACGAGTACAATTTTTATTCATTTGCCTGAAACACATATTTGCAATAAAAAGATTGTTAGTTTTACAGAATTCTACAGGTTCCACTCCTGCTTGATTTTCAACTCCTAATCCAACTTTTCCAACACTGTTTGGTTCAGTTTTGTTTCGGTGTTTGTATTCCAATAGCCCAACATTATCAGTACATTTTGTTTTGATGTGTGATTTTTTTCCTCCTGGCCACATGTATAAAAGCTTCGTACTTTTTCAATATGCAGCCTAGCAGATATTCTTTAGGAATATCTTTGCATCTTAGTCTGATGTCAGCTTTACCTCGTCCACCTTTGGTAGAAGTCTGCTAGAACTCCAGACTCCTGACCAATTTGTTCCATGATGATAGTGCTCTCAACTTCCACAACACATTCAAACCTATCAACATGTTAAAGGGAACATGCAACAATAGTAAAAGCCAACCCAATTACATAACAGACTTATTTTATTAGGTCACTTAAGTTTTGTCTTAGATCTAGGCCTTGAACAGCAAATATGTCCATATAAAATCCATTACAACCAGACACAGAGGCCCTTATATTTATGATTTTTCATATGCAAAATATAGCAAAAATTGAAATATGATGAAAATCCCTCACACAGAAGTCTGTAGCTATCATCACATCTATTTTTGAGCTTAGAAATATTTTTTTCAACCTGTTAACAGTAAGGTTTTCTTGCAAAAGCGTTGACCACTTCTTGTTTTATTCATGAATTAACGTTCTATGAAGAAGTTCATTGACAGATTAAGATTAATCTTCAGTTCCAACTTGGATTTAGTTGTTATTGTGATATCATTCAGTTCAAAATCTGAAAGAATACAATTGCCAACAACAGATCACAAAAGGCTGCTTTACAACAGGCTGCGGAGAAATGACTCTGTGGTCAGCCATATGTTTGGTTTAGCAGTTAAGAGAACTTTGACACACAGCCAGTAGGTTTTTAATTCAGCTGAATCACTGAAACTTGATGAAATGCCATAAGATTATCTAAAAGAAAGCAGATCCTTCAAAATGGAAGAGCTGACGTCACCCTTATAGCTGCCAAACCATCAATAACTTAAGATATGTTTCTTTAAAGGAACAATGCAAAGTTATAACAAATGTGTATGATATGTACATTTTGCAATATTTTCCCCAGTGCATGTGAGTGCACTTAATTTGAAACATATTCCTGTCATGTGATTCTTTTTCTTTATATGGTCAATTCAAATTAGCATATCCAATAGGGAATAGTGGCTTTTCCTACAGTTCAGTGTTCCGTTTGAAATGTTGTGTAAAAATATGAAACAGAGAAGGCAGAGCATCTGCAAATGTACATTTATTGTTTGAGAGAAGAATTTTCATGTCTAGACAGTAGATTCTATTGAGTGGGAAACTGGCTGAAATCCAGTAGTAAGTCACAAAATAGGGTAGGCCCATAGAATCAATGGAACCTACAGAGGGGTTGACTTACCAGGTCCCCACTGATTCAATGGGCCTACTCTAGTTGTAACTTGCTACTGGATTTTAGCCACTACACTTACCCTCTGGTGGGCTGTATTAATGCCAGAATGACATGTGTCTACTAGGGCTTCTTTCCTAGAGAATGTGGTTACACTTCAGTCCACAAAGAATTTTTTAATTTTTTTAAAGCAGTTTGGCACGGACTCTGTGTGTGAGTGTGTGAATGAGAGAGAGAGAGAGAGAGAGAGAGAAGGCCCTATGAAGCCTAGAATATACTTTGATTTGGTAAAAGTTTTAGCAGTTCCAGTAAAAGCTCTATGATCCCTTCTGTTCAAATTAGTAAGGCTCACACAAGATAACTTCATATAAATTGCACCCTTTTCTTGTTTGCAACATGTTAGTGGGGAAGAAGAGAGGGGAAAATGTCTTGTGGCACCTTTAAGGTGAACAGATTGATTCTGGCATGAGCTTAAACCTTCTCAGACACCCTGAGTACAATCCAATAAATACTTCAAATACTTTTGGAGATATCAGTTCATATGATGTGGAAATGTTCTATACAATTCTCGAGCATGGATGTTCCTATATAACTTTTTGAGAGGCAAAAACCAACCAACCAACCAACCAAACACCAAAGCATGGGCTGGGTACCAGGTGCTGATGCAAGAGGCCTCAAGCAAAGACAAAGTATGTTATAACAGGATGTCAAGGGGGTCTGCAGGTAAAGATGAAGTGTATTTGTAAGGAGAAAGAGTATTGTTTTAAAGTGACAAGGACCCATTGGTTACTTACACCAGCGTAAATGCAGTGACAAAAATTGCAGTTATTAACTGCCCCAGTTAAGAAGTTGCCACTTTTATCCCTTTTTAGGGGCTAGTCATGTGAGCTGGTGTACAAAGAGAGACACACGTGGCAACTTGTTGTGGCGATCTCCTCTGAAGCCCCTATTCCCCCAGGCCTTCACGAGATTCTCGCTCTTCTACTTTCTTCACTGCCTCCAGGTATTACTGCTTTAATACCATTTAATCATGGAGACGTGTGCTTTTAAAACTTAACTCCTTTATTAGATCAGGGGAGTTAATATATAATTAATATTCAATAGATAAATCATAGGTCACTAATCACTTATATTTGAATCAATTCTACTTTGAGCCCCGTAGCGCAGTGGTTAAACTGCTGTACTGCAGCCAAAACTGTGCTCACAACCTGGGGTTCAATCCCAGGTAGCGGCTCAAGGTTGACTCAGCCTTCTATCCTTCAAAGGTCGGTAAAATGAGTATCCAGCTCGCTGGGGAGTGTAGCCTGCGTAATTAACTTGTAAACCGCCCAGAGAGTGCTTGAAGTGCTATGGGGTGGTATATAAGCAGCATGCTTTGCTTTGCTTCTACTTTAACTTTAAAACTCTTATTAACTCTCTATTCCATTCAAAGTTCTTACAGATCTCTAATTCACTCTTAGTTCACTTATAAGTTTCACGCTGTCTGTCACTACCAGAATCTCTCATCAGACTCCATACACCAGCCTTTATATCCAGCCCCTCCCCCCTTGGCTCCGCCTTCTGTCCTCTCATTGGCTCCTTCTCCACTGTTCAGCAGTGATGGACAGGTGAGGGCAGGGCTGTTCGCTACATTTGTTAATCAGTTGGCAGTTAACGTCACTGCATTTATGCCAGCATAATCAACCAACAGGATTTTGGCCAGAAGTTCTAGAAATATGTATTTATATCACATGTAAGATTTGCTGGCTTAAGACACATTGCCCAAAATAAATGAGGGGCTACACTCCTTTACATTACAAACTATAGGCTTCTTGCACCTTGCAGTGCATGCATACTTCTTATAGCTTCTACTATGTAAAAATTGCTTGTCTCTTGCACTGAATTGTAAGGAAATGTACTGTGTCCTGGAGGGAAAAATTGGTACAGTTGAGCTATTTTTGAATCGGTGTCGAAAACAAATGTCTAATCTTAAGAACTTTCACTGAATGCTTCAGAAACACTCATTTATGAAAGCGTATATTATACTGGGCCCTAGAGCTGAGTATAAGCAGCCCTCCCGAAATCAATTCTTGAGAAGCAGTTGCACTAGAAAGTGACAGTCATAATGGGAGTCGTTAGAGCTGAATCAAAAGGAAAATTACTTGTTTGAGAAAAGCTGGGACACTCAAGGTTTACAGCAGCCAACTTTCATACGCCACTCTCACTCTTACAAAGGACTGGCCCGGCCAACAGCAGAACTTGTACTCACATTGTGTCCGTATAAAGAAGGAGAAACGAGTAACATGAACCATCTGTTCTTTGCAGGCGTCACTTCTAAAAATTCTGGTTAATTCCCACAGAGGTAAATAGTAAAATCCTCATCTTAATCCCAGAGATATGAGAATGTAGTAACTCATTTGGGAAAGAAATGCACTTTACACATGCCTTGAGGTGAGCTTTTCTGTAACAATAGGGATCATGGCTGACAATTTGATCTGGGGCTCACTAGTGCTTATGATTAAGAGAATTAGCTGCCCAGCAGATCTCCTAAATTCCATTTTTCTGAAGAAGGCATCTTTCAAATACTACATTACATATTAAACAAATATAACACAAAATAACAATTTAAAACAAACATAATAATTATAAAATCAAAACTAAACACATATACACCAGCAAATTCTACTTATTCTACTTGCTCTTAATCCTTCTACGCAGAGATTGGAGAGTTAAAAGTAAATAATAACAGTTACAATTCTAACACTAAACCTTTTTAATTAGCTGCCACTGTTATTGTGTTTAGTCGTTTAGTCGTGCCCGACTCTTCGTGACCCCATGGACCAGAGCACGCCAGGCCCTCCTGTCTTCTACTGCCTCCCGGAGTTGTGTCAGGTTCATGTTGGTTGCTTCGCAGACACCGTCCAGCCATCTCATCCTCGGTCGTCCCCTTCTCCTCTTGCCATCACACCTTCCTAACATCAAGGTTTTTTCCAAGGACTCTTTTCTTCTCATGAGATGGCCAAAGTACTGGAGCCTCAGCTTCAGGATCTGTCCTTCAAGTGAGCATTCAGGGTTGATTTCCTTTAGAACTGATAGGTTTGTTCTCCTTGCAGTCCAGGGGATTCTCAAGAGCCTCCTCCAGCACCACAATTCAAAGGCATCAATTCTTCGGCGGTCTGCTTTCTTTATCGTCCAGCTCTCACTTCCATACATCACGACAGGAAAAACCATAGCTTTGACTATTCGGACTTTTGTTGGCAAGGTGATGTCTCTGCTTTTCAAGATGCTGTCAAGATTTGTCATCGCTTTCCTCCCAAGAAGAAGGCGCCTTTTAATTTCAGGGCTGCTGTCTCCATCTGCAGTGATCATGGAGCCCAGGAAGATAAAATTTGACACTGCATCCATATCTTCCCCTTCTATTTCCCAGGAGGTGATGGGACCAGTGGCCATGATCTTAGTTTTTTTGATGTTGAGTTTCAGACCGTTTTTTGCACTCTCCTCTTTCACTCTCATTACAAGGTTCTTTAATTCCTCCTCACTTTCTGCCATCAGAGTGGTATCATCTGCATATCGGAGGTTGTTGATATTTCTTCCGGCAATCTTAATTCCGGCTTGGGTTTCTTCCAGTCCAGCCTTCCGCATGATGTATTCTGCATAGAAGTTAAATAAGCTGGGGGACAATATACAGCCTTGCCGTACTCCTTTCCCAATTTTGAACCACTCAGTTGTTCCATGACCAGTTCTAACTGTTGCTTCCTGTCCCGCATATAGGTTTCTCAGGAGACAGATAAAGTGGTCAGGCACTCCCATTTCTTTAAGAACTTGCCATAGTTTGCTGTGGTCCACACAGTCAAAGGCTTTCGCATAGTCAATGAAGCAGAAGTAGATATTTTTCTGGAACTCTCTGGCTTTCTCCATAATCCAGCGCAAGTTAGCAATTTGGTCTCGAGTTCCTCTGCCTCTTCGGAATCCAGCTTGTACTTCTGGGAGTTCTCGGTCCACATACTGCTGAAGCCTACCTTGTAGGATTTTGAGCATAACCTTGCTAGCGTGTGAAATGAGTGCAATTGTACGGTAGTTGGAGCATTCTTTGGCACTGCCTTTCTTTGGGATTGGGATGTAGACTGATCTTTTCCAATCCTCTGGCCACTGTTGAGTTTTCCAAACTTGCTGGCATATTGAATGTAGCACCTTAACAGCATCATCTTTCAAGATTTTAAATAGTTCAACTGGAATGCCATCACCTCCACTGGCCTTGTTGTTAGCCAGGCTTTCTAAGGCCCACTTGACTTCGCTCTCCAGGATGTCTGGCTCAAGGTCAGCAACTACATTGTCTGGGTTGTCCGGGATATCCAAATCTTTCTGATATAATTCCTCTGTGTATTCTTGCCACCTCTTCTTGACATCTTCTGCTTCTGTTAGTTCCCTCCCATTTTTGTCTTTTATCATGTTCATCTTTGCGCAAAATGTTCCTCTAATATGTCCAATTTTCCTGAACAGATCTCTGGTCTTTCCTTTTCTGTTATCTTCCTCTATTTCTTTGCATTGTTCATTTAAGAAGGCCCTCTTGTCTCTCCTTGCTATTCTTTGGAAGTCTGCATTCAAGTTTCTGTAACTTTCCCTATCTCCCTTGCATTTTGCTTCCCTTCTCCTCTCTGCTATTTCTAAGGCCTCGTTGGACAGCCACTTTGCTTTCTTGCATTTCCTTTTCTTTGGGATGGTTTTCGTTGCTGCCTCCTGGACAATGTTACGAGCCTCTATCCAAAGTTCTTCAGGCACTCTGTCCACCAAATCTAGTTCCTTAAATCTGTTCTTTACTTCCACTGTGTATTCATAAGGGATTTGGTTTAGATTATACCTGAGTGGCCCAGTGGTTTTTCCTAATCTCTTCAGTCTAAGCTTGAATTTTGCTATGAGAAGCTGATGATCAGAACCGCAGTCAGCTCCAGGTCTTGTTTTTGCTGACTGTATAGAGCTTCTCCATCTTTGGCTGCAGAGAATATAATCAATCTGATTTCGATATTGCCCATCTGGTGATTTCCATGTATAGAGTCGCCTCTTGTGTTGTTGGAAAAGAGTGTTTGTGATGACCAGCTTATTCTCTTGACAAAACTCTATTAGCCTTTGTCCTGCTTCGTTCTGAACTCCAAGGCCAAACTTCCCTGTTGTTCCTTTTATCTCTTGGCTCCCTACTTTAGCATTCCAGTCCCCTAGAATGAGAAGAACATCTTTCTTTGGTGTCAGTTCTAGAAGGTGTTGTAAATCTTCATAGAATTGTTCAATTTCAGTCTCCTCAGCAATGCTGGTTGGTGCATAAACTTGGATTATTGTGATGTTGAATGGTCTGCCTTGGATTCGTATTGACATCATTCTATCATTTTTGAGATTGTATCCCATTACAGCTTTTCCCACTCTTTTGTTGACTATGAGGGCTACTCCATTCCTTCTACGGGATTCTTGCCCACAATAGTAGATATGATAATCATCTGAGCTGAATTCGCCCATTCCTGTCCATTTTAGTTCACTGATGCCTAGGATGTCGATGTTTATTCTTGCCATCTCCTGTTTGACCACCTCCAGCTTCCCAACGTTCATAGATCTTACATTCCAGGTTCCTATGCAGTATTTTTCTTTGCAGCATTGGATTTTCCTTTCACTTCCAGGCACGTCCACAGCTGAGCGTCCTTTCGGCTTTGGCCCAACCACTTCATTAGCTCTGGAGCTACTTGTACTTGTCCTCCACTCTTCCTCAGTAGCATGTTGGACGCCTTCCGACCTGAGGGGCCCATCTTCCAGCGTCATATCTTTTAGCCTTTTGTTTCTGATCATGGGGCGTTCTTGGCAAAGATACTGGAGTGGCTTGCCATTTCCTACTCCAGGTGGATTGCGTTTAGTCGGAACTCTCCACTATGTCCTGTCCGTCTTGGGTGTCCCTGCACGGCATAGTCCATAGCTTCTCTGAGTTACTCAAGCCCCTTCGCCACGACAAGGCAGCAATCCATGAAGGTGGCCACTGTTATTATATTTCTTTAAATGTCAATTAATTGTTTTCTTTTCATTCAAAAAAACCCTAAAAGTTACTTTTCAGTTACATTAAACAAACCATTACAATGTTACAAGCCATTGGCCTATGGTACAAATTTCACCAAAGGAATAAGAACTTGCACATGCTGTGACTATAAAAGTAATGAAAACATGGTTACACATTACACTGCAAATAGAGTGTGAACTTATCTCTGATTAAGTTACAGTCACAATTAGAGATTGGTATGTTCACCTGCACAGGTGAACATAACAAGAGTCCAGTCCCATGGGGCCGAACAGTCCGCCCACCAATCCGCCAAAGGCGCGGGCACCACGGAGCCTTCCGATAGCTCCGGAGATTGTATTCAGCTCGCCACTCCTGGCAGGAGGCGAGATGACAAGCCTCTCTGCTAGGTCGAAGAGTGGCTCGCTGAATGCAGTCTCTGGAGCCATTGGAAGACTCTGCAGTGCCAGCACCTGCAGTGGATCAGTGATGTCCACCTGTGCGGGGGTATTCTTATTCGTATACAGATACCCCCATCTTTAATCACAATGTATACAATTATACCTTTCGTTACTGCAAAAAAGGATTCAAATTCCAAGTACCTTATGTTTGTAATGAGTTACTTCTAAGCTGTAGTTTGGCCAAAGGTCAGAAGGTCATTTAGAGGCCATGAAGAAGCCAAACACACATCTAAAGTTCATTCTGACTGCCAACCAAGGAAGAAGGCAAAGTAGTTCATCAAAAAGGAAAACAAGAAATCCCTGGCAAGGGAGCATGGTGAAGGAAGAGTCATGGCCAGCCAGGATACCTGTGCCTGGTGAGACTGGGAGTCTTTTGGGATGGACAAAGTCTGAGGGCAGAAGGTCCATCATGGCCAGTTTAAAGATGTACCACACAGCAATCTTGCTGAATCCAATCAGATCTACGTCTAATCCGGAATTACACAGATCGTACATTGGAAGACCTATATTTGCCCCCTTAGTCCTTCTGAAGAAAGATTGGATATAAATAAAATACGGACTAGCACACTGCAAACAGCTCCCCTCACAGCTGTTTCCATTTTCTCATGAACCACTGCTTTCACACCTAGCAAACCATTTCAAGGAGGCCCTGTGCCATATGGCACAAAAGGAACTCCGAGGAGACCCTGTATAGGCAAAGTACAGCATGTGGTGTCCAGGTTGTGCATTGTGTGCCCTCCACTCCACCTGGTGCTTCATAAAGCTTTTTGCAGCAGCAGAAAGCCAATATGTGCGGCAAGAGCACTATGGACATATGACTTCAGAGGCAGTAGGTTATATGCTTTTTGGCCTGGCCAAGTACCAAAATACATTTGCTGCCCGTCTTCTTCTTTCCCTCCCTCCTTCCCTTTCCCCTCCACACATAAGCATACATACACACCACTGCACACCTGATGTGCCAACTACCCTGCCACAGCTTCAGGGAAGAGGGAGGAAAGAAAAGCATATCTCAAGAAGTAGCCATGTTAGTCTGCTTTAGTGTGTATAACAAAAACAAAGAAAAAATAAAGCAAAACCAAACATACTGCAGCGCTTCGAAAGACCAGCAGAGTCACTTCAGTATTTCTCATGGATTACAGCCCATTTCTTCGGACACACAATGAGAAACATTTAACCACAGGTTTGCATACAAGCGTATGTTGTGGGGAGTGGAGACTTGGGAAAGATAGGTACAAGGACTGAAAACAAAAATCCGAAGGACAATGGCATTATTATAACTATGGGTAATGGCCTTTGGGAGTGCAGGTTATATAAACATCCTCATATAGCTGGAGTAATTAAATGCATATCATGCTGTCTTTCAGGTACAAAATACAAAGCTGTCTTTCAAACAACAAATCTATTATGACTCTATATAAAGGCTTACAGATTGACTTCGATATGACTTCTCGTGGATTACAGTCCATTTCCTCAGACACAAAGTGTAAAAGGTTTAGCCACAGGTCCACGAAGTGATTTGTTTTTGCTTTTTTCCCCTGTATCAACTTCTGATTCTGAAGCCAGAATTAATAACTGCCTACATGTAAGATTTGAGATATATAGTAAGCTAGCGACCCTGGGTCTTTATGAAGCCTTGAGATGTTTACTCTGGAAAGGAAGGAGGCACCTGATCTCTTATGTAGTGTAATCCAATTCCACTCTCCTTCCCCCCCCATGCTGCCTTCTCTTTTCCCTTTGCTTCCTGCACCTCCAGATTAGCAGAAGAGGGGGAAAGGAACAGTCTAGGGCAACCCAGTCCACAAACCCTATGAACCCATAAGGAGGATTGCCATCTGTAGTTTTAAACACCTCTCTGCTACTGCATAATAATTTCATTAAGGAAAAAGGGCATGTAAAAAGGGCATGTTCCAAGGAAAATTTTCTTAAAGCAATAATTGAACATATTGAACATAAACCCATATTGAACAGCTTCGTCTCTGGCAAACCTCCCCCCCCCCGGTGATTATATGAGATGGGGCAGGGAGGAGAGACTGAGTGAAAGGAACAGCTGGAAAGACTTGCAAAACAGGCAGCATTTAGTAGAGAATGGACAAAAACTCCAACCAGTGTGATTACAATTCAAAAATGGGACTTGGAATATCATAACCACGTATGATGAACTAACGCTTCCTTCACTTCCACTCCCTCTCTATGCAAGGTCAACAACAGTGCTTTGTTATACAGTATATGAGACAACATCTGCATGCATCTGCATGGCAATTAGGAGATCACTACCACTCTTCAGTGCTGAAGGTGGTCTGGTCTGATCTTTGGCATAATGCCTCCTAGGTACTGAAGGCATATAGTTAGCTGTCAACAGCTCCACGCTCTGGACTGCATTATGCTTTAGGTATGAGTAACTCTGGAGCACAAGAGAAGGCAACAGGTTCTGGGAATGATTTAAGAGTTACTTAACAGTGCTCTGTAGATGAGATCACTACATCACTTTATGGCCAAGTGGCAGAATGACAGACTTACATGGAGATGAATCGATGAAAATCGGGTCTATGTTATGAAGCAGTTCCTTCCTGGGCGACAGTTTTCCTTCACTAGAACAAAGTTTATTAGGGATAACAGTAAGTTTTGTTTTACAGTTTTACAGCACCATGCAAGTACCATTACAATGCTTCCTTTTGTGAACCTTTCAAGGAACAATAGAAGTCTGTTACCCAACGTACAGTCATGTGAAAAACCAAGCACACCCTCTTTGCATTCTACGGTTTTCCCTATCAGGACATAATAGAAGTCATCTGGTCCTTAGCAGGTCTGAAAATTTGGTAACCTCAGATGAACAAAGAACACATGACATATTACACCAGGTCATTATTTGCTTAACACAACCAAAGCCAAAATGGAGAAGTTATGTATGAAAAACGAAGTGCACCTTATAATTTAATAGCTTGTAGAACCACCTTTAGCGGCAATAACTTGAAACAATCATTTTCTGCATGACTTTATCAGTCTCTCACATCATTGTGGAGGAATTTTGGCCCACTCTTCTTTACAACATTACTTCTGTTCCTTGAAGCTTGTGGCCATTTGTTCATACACAGCACTCTTACGGTCCCATTACAGCATTTAAATTGGGTTGGGGTCTGGACTTTGACTGGGCCATTGCGACACCTTGATTCTTTTCTTTTTCAACCATTTTGCTATAGATTTGCTGGTGTGCTCGGGATCATTGTCCAGTTGCATGACCCAGTTTCAGCCAAGCTTTAGCTGTCAGACAGATGGCTTCACATATGACTCTAGAATATTTTGTTATACAGAGCAGCTCATAGCTGACTCAATGACTGCAAGCTGCCCAGATCCTGTGGCTGCAAAACAAGCTCAAATCACCACCAACACCAACACCACCGTGCCTGACAGTTAGTAGGAGGTGTTTGTGCTGATGTGCTGTGTTTGGTTTTCGCCCAACATGGCGCTGCGCATTATGGCCAAACATCTCCACTTTGGTTTCATCTGTCTAAAGGACATTGTTTGAGAAGTTTTGTGGTTTGTCTAGATGCAACTTTGCACACCTAAGCTGTGCTGCCATGTTCTTTTGAGGATTCCTCCTGGCAGTCCTTCCAAACAAAGCATACTTGTTCAGTCTTTTTCTAATTCCACTGCCATGAACTTTAACAGTTCACATGCTAACTGAGGCAACTCTCTTGAATCTCCACTTGCAAATAATCTTCCTCACTGTAGAATGATGGACTTTAAATGGTTTGGAAATGGCCTTATTAACCCTTCCCAGATTGATGGGCAGCAACAGTTGCTTCTCTATGATCATTGTGGATATGTTTTCTCCTTGGCATTGTGGTAACACAGACCTGAATGCTCCAAACTAGCAAACTGCTAAAACTGTGGCTTTTATAGAGGTGGTCACACTGGCTGATGATCAGCAAGGGTATTTGGTTAGCAGCACCTTGCTGCTACTTAGCCTCTTAATTCCTATGGAAGCAGTAAGTCTGTACAGTGCTTTTCACACATGGCTTCTCTATTTGGGCTTCATCTAGTTTCTAAAAATTAGGAATGCAGGAGACCGCTTTTGGAAGAGAGTTCTAAAGCTGATGTGCCCCCATGTGTGCCCTTAGCTATATGACAGCTTTTGATTCATGGGTTCATGGAACATGGTGGATTATACATTTAAAGCTTAGTATCCAAGGTAGAAATTTGCATCTGGCCCAAGGACACCCAGTGGTCATGGCCTGGACCTAGATCTCTTGAGTAGACATGGGGGGGGGGTGTTGTACTCATATCCTGAGGGATACAAATACAAAACTTGGCAACACATGTGCCACGCTGGTCCATTCCTGTCCACCAGAACCATCACAGACTACTCAATGGGCTCCTTGCAGCACATGCGGCTGACGGTGACAACATTGCACCAATCACGGATGTAGTCTCACCAGTGCCACCCTTCCCCCTTCCCTCAGCTGACCACTCAGCAGCCGAGCAGGGAAACTGATCCTCCAAACACCACCTTTTCGCAGGAGCAGTCAGCTGCGGGAAGAGGCAGGGCAGCGCCGGAGGGACTATGTCCACGATTTGTGCAATATTGCTGTCGTCAGAAGGGTGCGCTGCGAGGAGCCCATTGAGTGGAGTGGGCCGGTTCTGGGAGGCTGGAATGGACTGCCATGGCAGTGCCGAGCTTCATATTCCCAGGATACAAAGACGAAGCTCCCATGTCTACTCTTGAGTCCTAGCCAATGTCCTAATAATTACCACACTGGCTCACCCTTACAGTTTCCAAACACTTTTTCAATGGCAGCCTCACAAGATTTGTACTTTGAAATTCCTGAGACTTTTTTTTTGTCCTTAAAAATTAGCAATTTGAAAAGGAGAATATTCCAATGCAACTTTATCAAGACTGTCTTGTTCAGGCAGATTCCCGAATGGTGTGCAGAATTAGGAAGTTTAAATTCACAGATGCAAATTGAGGGGAAACCTGGATCAATTACCATCCTGGGGTCCGCTTTGTAGAGTGACATCTGGGAACACAACTGATTGAACCCCTATTTTCTCTACAAATATGGCCACTAGCTCTGGGTTTCCCATGCAGCAGCCATAGTACTGGCAAATCAGGGGCTCCTGTTTGAACTGGCCAATGAGGAGCCGGCCAATTGGGACCCTGCTTATCTGGCTGAAGGGGCTCCTGTTGGATATTTATTGGGTTCTGGTTATGTGTCTAAGACCAGATCCAGCCTCGTGGAGGCGGGCAGGCAGGCCAGCTGTCTGGCTGGCCCACCTGCCGGTGGGCTCACCCCTATTTCAGGTCAGGGACCTCTACAAGGATCATAAAGGTGAACTCCAGTGGGAGCACTCCAGCACAGAAGTGTGTGTGTTCTGGGCTTCACTAGCAGATGGCAGTGGTTCCTATCTAGTGATCTTGCACCAGGGAATACCATTCCCACACAATTCAGTGGATGGTGTGCCATCCAGTGGTTAGATCTGATACCTTATACAGTCAACCCTCAACTTACAAACAGCCCCACATACGAACTTTTCGATTTACAAACGGCTCCATTTGAAAAAAATTGGCATCAACTTCCGAACGGAGCCTCGACCTACGAACGAGGTCGAGGCTCCGTTCGCAAGTCAATGCCATTTTTATGAACGGAGACATTCGTCGCCTTTGGAGGTCTCAAAGGGCTTTCCACCTGACATGGGAGGAAGGCCTTTGAGAGCTCCAAAGGCAAAAAGCAGGGAGAAAGGACTGGAAATTCAAATTTCCCGCCCTGTCTCCTTGCCTTTTTGCCTTCGGAGCTTTCAAAGGGCTTCCTCTGATGTCGGGGGAAAGCCCTTTGAGAGCTCCGAAGCCGCCTATCGCGGAAGCGGGGACCCCCAGGGAGGTCTCCCATGGTGGCGGGCAAGCCCTGGGAGACCTCCCTGGGTGTCCCCGCCGCCACAATTGGCGGCTTTGGAGCCCTCAAAGGGCTTTCCCCCCCCGACATCGGAGGAAGCCCTTTGAAAGCTCCGAAGGCAAAAAGGCAGGGAGAAAAGGCAGGGAATCCGAATTTCCTGCCCTTTCTCCCTGCCTTTTCGCCTTTGGAGCTCTCAAAGGGCTTTCCGCCTGACATCAGACAAAGCCCTTTGAAAGCTCCAAAGGTGCCGATCTCCTTTCTCTCCCACCCAGCGGCTTCTCCCAAAGGGCTGCTCCTGATGGCTTTGCGGATCGTCTCTCCCCCCCACACACACACAGCTTCTCTGCTGCCGCAAAAGCCATCAGGAGCATCCCTTCGGGAGAAGCCGTGGGGCAGGAGAGAAAGACGATTCAGCCTTTCTCTCCCCCTCCCCCAACGCTCGGAAGAACAGACAACACTCACACAGTGTTTGGTGCTTTTTATTTTATTTTGTTTTTAATTCGGCCGGAACGGATTAACGGGTTTTCAATGCATTCTTATGGGAAATGGGGAATCGATTTACGAACTTTTCAACTTACGAATGCTGTCCCACAACGGATTAAGTTCATAAGTTGAGGATTGACTGTACTGCACCAATGCTTTTGTCCATTGTAACCAATAAAATTGTGACCATTTATTGTCCACTATACCCAATAAACCGAGTGTGTGATGTGGTTTTTGGAGTGGGAATGAAGACCATTCTCCTGGACCATGCATGCTGCCTGACTCCATGGTGTCCAGTAGATTATGAAGTTACAATCTTTTATTGGTTCATATAAGAAAATATCCAACATCCAAAGCATCTATAGAGATGCCTGTTCAGCCAGATTTGTTTCTTTAAAAATAACCACCTCTGGAAGGCAAAACAGTTTAAACAGATATACCGTGTTTCCCCGAAAATAAGATAGTCTTACATTAATTTTTGCTCCAAAAAATGCAGTAGGGCTTATTTTCAGAGGATTTTTTTTCATGCACAACACTCTACATTTATTCAAATACAGTCATGTCATCTTCTGGTTGCTGCACAATGATGGAGGTTGAGGTTTCACTTAACTGGGGCTTATTTTTGGGGTGGGGCTTATATTATGAGCATCCTGAAAAATCATACTAGGGCTTATTTTCAGGTTAGGTCTTATTTTCGGGGTAACAGAAAGTTGTTGCATGGCAAACTCAAACAAGGAGGAGCTGGTGGTCAAAACAGTAACTGCAGATGTTTTCTCTGGGTGGGGGTGAAGTCCACCAATAATTCTATCCACACAATATATATATCACACTTCTAAAACCCAGACACCTTAATCCAACCCTATTTAAAAAAACAACCACCACCTATTACGATTTCAGTCAAACACCCTTGCTGAAACCGTACCAGACTGCAAACCACTTTCTGCACTGCTGATAGCTTAATTAGCTAATTACCTCCTCACTTCACCTTATTTACTTTGGGATACTGAAAACCAGTTACATTTTGACCACTCAAGAATGTATCAAGTTACATTGTTAAAACAACCAACAGCCTGGGGAATTCGGCTTCCCTTCCAGAGAAATACAGAGCGCTGTGGGGACAGAATATTTTTTCCTCCCCATGAGTGGTTAGAATTAATCAGACTCCTGACAGGGATAAAATTTTGGTCACCAGAATGATACCAATGAATCACGTTTTCAAGGTCCCCAAAACTTTTCATCAGATATAGATGACTCAAAGTTTGGGGGTAGAGGAAGAGGCCAAGCATCCAAAAACCAGGCCGATGGAAGACAGACTGCTAGGAAGACAAGAGTGTGTTCCAAGATTCAGTGCTTTTAAAAAAGTGTCAGGTTACCATTTCACTCCCTCTTCTCCTCCTGTAAGCAAAAAGCCTGGCTGGGGCTGCTGTGATCTATCTGTTGCTTTGGGCAGAGCACATAATTTGGAACAGAAAAATGGCAGTTGCACACAAGTTTTTACAACACAAAACAGGAGATGAAATGTAGGTGCCCACACTACGTTTAAAAGCCAGTCAAAACTAAATTGATCACCAGACCTAGTGGCTGGGAGGCTGGATCCTCCTGAAATGCAGTCTGACGAGAAAGCTGAATCTATTTGTCTCTAACCTGATCTAACTATTGTCCGTTTTTAGATATCTTTATATTTTAAAATGCATTGTCTATTTTGTTTAATTTGATTTTTTTAGTTATGTTGCATTTTTATTATGGTATTTTCATGCTGTAAAGTGCCCAGAGTGGCCTTTGGCCAGATGGGTGGTATAAAAATCAGAGAGAGAGAGAGAGAGAGAGAGAGAGAGGAAGGAAGGAAGGAAGGAAGGAAGGAAGGAAGGAAGGAAGGCTTTTTCCTGTAGCAGCAAAACATGCCCCAGAATACTGATATTTCCAACAATAAACAGAGAAGTAGCTGTCTAACCCATCAACATTCTGGGTTAAATAGTACATTTATTATCTTATTTTAAAAAACTCCAAAACAAGAAGAAGACAGGCCCAATGTGACTATTACTGTTCCTGCAGACAGTTGCTTCCTCACTATTCTTTCAGCCAATACAAAAAGTCTGCATGCCTCAACCAAGGCAACAAACTGATCTAAAGAGGTCCCATTCATGCGTTTGGTCTACAGAGAGGACAAACTAAACTGAGGTGACAGTTTTATTGTTCTTGTCACATGTCAGATCACCTTCAACGTATGGTGACCCTATGAATGAGCGATCTTCAAAATGTCCTGACCTCAACTGCTCTGCTCAGCTCTTGTAAACTCAGACCTGTGGCTTCCTTTAGGGAGTCAATCCATCATGTATTTGGTCTTCCTCTTTTCCTGCTGCCATCAACCTTTCATAGCGACCTGTCTTTTCTAGAGAATCTTGCCTTCTCATAAAGTGTCCCAAACAGAACAGCCTCAGTTTCATTGTTTTTCCCTCCAGAGACAGTCAGGTTTGAATTCGCTCTAGAAACAACTTGTTCATCTTTCTGGCAGTCTATATCTGCTAGTTGTCTGTCTTCAAGAACAAGGAATATCACATATAGCTTTGTTTTAGAGATGTTCTGCCTCTTGCCTTTTTTCCAAACTTTAAACCAACTAGGGTTTTTGAGAACTTGATACCTCTCCTTGTTTGTAATTTCTCAGAGATCTAGTAGAGATCAAGTAGATTTTGTTTTTATGTATGGAGCTTCTTTCTCCTCTCTCTAAGGTCCCTCCTCCTAAATAGAAGGATGCAGACTCATATGGCTTCTCCATAATGGCTGCACAGACACCCAGCTTCAGGGGCTTCTGTAACTAAGTTTAGAGATCTTTCTCCAGTGCTATCCCTGAACTGATTTCCTAAAACAATAAATCTGTTTTCTATTTTAACTCAGTTTTAAGGTACAGGGTACTTACTCCTTAGGATCAGTACTAACATGTTGCACTCTCTAGCTCAAATACCAACTATTCTTACACTAATGAAACATATTTATCAGAATTTGTTAAAACACCTTGTTAGATGAAGAAGCCCAGTGACTGGTTTAAGGCAACTTTCTATGTTCCTAACTCCCATTTCTCACCTTCTTCTCTTAACTACTGATTATCCATTTGGAAAGCTTTAGAAGTACTACTCAATTATCTTTAAATCTGAGTATTTGTATGTAATCGATAAGCTTATCCTGAGACAATAACATGTCAGATGTGTGACAATTCAGTTGTGACTGCCAGCCATGTTCCTAGCACATGCAGATGCATTATAAAGTACTTTTTTTCATTCACATCATTATCATTCAGCATTTTAAATTTTGCTTTCACACATTGGTGTTTCAAGACATAAACCATTTTGAAAAACTATTCTAATATCAATGGAATGCAACTACATAAACGCCATATTACTTCCCTGTTATGTCTGTGATTAACCAGACTTTCAGTCAATCACTCATTTCTCCTTAACATCATGTTAAACTGCCATACAATTCTGTCTGCTATGAATACATTCATTTTTCTAAAAAGAATGCAGACTCCTTTAAAAACATACTTAAGAGATGTGCCTCCCTTTTACCTCACGAATAAGGATTTTATGTTTAAAACAATGCACAGGAGAGGATTGTTATAATGAAGATAAATATTTTTACCCCACTTTTTTCCTTGAAAAGGACTGAAGGCAGCTTACAACAATGAAGGGCAATATTTAAAGTGGAAACTAATAAGTATATAATGGTGGTTAACATCATTAAAAAGAGATATTTAAAAATTATGAAGAACAGCATCTTACTAAAGCAGCATACTGGTTCAAGCATTTTATGGAGGAAATTACCTGAGTGTTTTCCATACATCAAAGCCATCCAAAGGTTTTGTGCCATTTGTACTTCCTCCAGCGAGCTTCACCAGAGTTGGCAGCCAATCAGAAATGTGGACCAGATCATGGCTTTCCACTCCCTTTTGTTTCAGTAAAGGACTTGCAACGAATCCGACACCTCTCACTCCACCTTCCCACAAACTCCATTTCCTTCCTCTTAGTGGCCAGTTATTTCCACCTGCCAAAGTTTGGCCTCCATTATCTGAAACATATTTAATCATATGCACAAAGAAGTCAAGTTGGAATATTAATGGTATACACTTGCATCTGTATGTGTAGAATGGATAGGTCTTTTGGAACATATCCACATTACCTGGTAATAGCAGTATAATTCTCAGGGCCAAACCCTACAGAAACTTTGGATCTACATTTCGAAGAAAAACATGGGACAGGCTCATCCAGACAGCTGCATGGGAACCCCACTAATCGCATTTCTGCAGCTTCAGAGCAGCAAAAATAATACTGGCAATCTAACATGGGTGAGCAGGGAGATAGGAAGCAGATATAATGGTAGGGGCAGCTCACAACACACGTATACTCATAACGACGATGTAAGCAAGGTAGCCAAGAAAACCTATCACTCATATTGCCTCGGATGAGTTCTCTTCACTAGCCATTTGAGAATCAATATTCAAATCTATCATAAATAAGTGACTGCAAAGCTTAAACTGGCAGTACAGAATTTGTGTCAGTCCTGATGTCTACATCCTAGACTGTGCCAAACTGTAAGTCAACTGCAAGCTCAGCTGTCCCTTTCAGACTAACACGCTTAGTGAAGTCATCATCGACAAAGCTGTGAAATCTCCCCTCCTAAGCCCATCCACAATTGCATGTGATAATCTTTAGAACAGTGTGGATTCAAAGTTCTCAGTATGCAGGAAATGCATGATGGTATACATCATTATTTCCAGGGTTGGTGGGAGGGGCGTGGCAAGTAGCCATCTTAGTCTGTTGTTCCAAATACAACAAATAGTTTTGGGGTACCGTAAAGCCTAATAAGTATTATTTTTTATTAAGTGAGTAGTTAGAATACCAAGCATTCACGGACTCCAGCCCATTTCTTCAGATGCAAGGACAAATGAAGCTCATCTGATGTCAACCAAACACTGTCATTATTTTCAAGACTTGTGTCCCAAAGGAAATGTTTTGTTTCAGTCAGAAATGTAAAGCGATGAAAGATGGATCATGGATCACCATTACCAGTTCACACAGTTCATTCAGCTAAACCTCTCTAAGGTGCTTTGTGAGTTGAACAGCTACCATTTCGAAAAGGCTGCTCTAGGCTCCCCTCGCCTCCATTTGCATAGTGTCCTATCTAGAACGTGGTTGATCGGGATCTTTCTATTATATTTATCCTGTTACTAACTTATATCAGTGGAAAGGTGACGGCTTCAGCAGCAGCAGCAATCCTCAGTACTTAAAAAACCTTCTACGTCTGTATTGCAGCTTCTCCAACTCCTGTGTAATCCCTTTTAATTGCATGGATGCTGTACGAGCCTTGAGAAGAAAGAAGGAAGTCTTTAATTACCAAAAGTCTGCTCCTGCCAATAATGTCATCTGGTGACAGTAAATTTAGGTAATTAAAGACTTCCTCCTCCCGTCCAACAGCTCCCACAGCTTCTGCACAATGGAAGTGATTACACAAAGTGTCAAAAAAGCTGCAGAACAGATGTGAAAGTGTGTAATTGCCTCAATTGTCAAAAATTGTCCCCGTTGTTGACATCATCACCCTTTCACAATAATAAGTTACACAACAGGATTTCAGCTGCGGATAAGAATACAGTCCTCTACACACAAGACTACTGATGAAAGTCCTAGTGAGCTGTGCTAACTATAAACCCCAAATTTTGAATCCTTATAGTTCATCAAGTGAGTTGCATTAATTATGAACCCTGAAATGTTATAGTCATCCAGTTGTGGTTGCATTAATAGTCATCCAGTTGTGGTAGCATTAAAATGCAGGGTCTGTAGTACAAAATGTTACACAGCTGCTACTAAACTCTGGCATAGCTTTTGAGGGGACATCAAATTTGGGGGTTCATTATTAACATGCTGTCCCCAGTGGTCATCATGTTTCACACTGTCTTGATGGAGTTGCAAGTGTATCTCAAAATGGGACAGCTGAATGTGAACAATTCCCTTTCACTGTGTCAGCTAGATTGATGCTATTCCTTGTGATCTGCTTCCTTAGATCTATGGAAAATTAAATGATTTGTGTTTCATGCATTCACATGAATGTTTTTACACCTCACAAGTTTGATTCCTGCAAGAAAAGTATGCATATCTTGAAAAAGACTTAAAAATATATGCACATGACTTCATAGTTCCACTTTACTGATTTTAAGGAAAGATGCCAAAGCATCAAGCAGTTTTTATGCAATTATTAAATGCATGCATGTGTAAAATGAATACAAAATGAATACTTCTGTAATAAAATTATTTTCTTCTGGACTGTGATTAGCATATACTCAATAGACTTTCTTGAAGATCACAGGCAAAAGACATGATGTATATAAAACTACAGTATATTCTGGAACATAAGAGGAGAACGTAGATAACTAAAATAGAGCAATTTCTTCTTATTTCATTGTCTCACTTTCTAAAAAGATGGATTCTGAATCTAATTAAGTTATATATAGAGAAAGAGAGACCCATATTTGAAGGCATTAGTTTTCTGCACTACAACTTCCAGAATGCCCAGCAGCATGGACTGGGTCAAACAAGTAACATTTCTAAATTGCGATTTGTAACCAGGTAATGAGTTGCTAAATCTCTTACTAGAATTGATAAAAGAAGTCAGGATACTCTTATTTCTGCTCTTCCTTCTTCGGAAGACTTGTCAGGCACCCAGTGTACCACCTCCTGGTACAATGGGCACATAAAATTATAAAGGAGATCACGATTACAGGCACAAACTGACTTATTGGAGTGAACATCTTTTATGAACCACAAGGTATTAAAATACAAATGCATGGCCTAGAATAAATGAACCTTAAAGACTCTGCAAGAATTTGAAAAGCTCACGGAATGAACTTACTTCTCTATATGGTCCAATATATATTTGCACACATAGGCAAATTTTGAAATTACATGGGAAAGAAAATATCCAGACATACACATTTAAAGTTATGCACCTTTAAAACAACAACAACAACAACAAAATAGATATTGCCTGAAATCCAGTAGCATAAAGTTAGGCCTCTGTAAATCTAACAACAGCAATGGTGACTATTTTTAGAAATTAAAGACAACCACCACTCTGTTCCAAAGTATCCAACAGCTTCCCCAGGACAAAAGGGACCCCCAAGAGAGCCTCAGGACTCTTGGAGGGGTGGGGAGTCTCAAACTTTTAGTTCCTTAAAAAAAACCTAACTTAACATAACTTTATTCTACTAGACTTCAGCCATCATAATTTAAGTGGGTTTCTAAGCTTGGATGCTGCGGTTTTTTTTTCTCCCATCAGACAACAACAACAAAAATGTAAGCAGCCTATGTGAAGAAAAGTGTGTGTAAAATTATGTAAACTACTTTCTTTGTCTTAAAGGCAGCCTGGAAAATATATAAATTGAAAGACAGAGAAGAAAGTTTTTACATAAGGAACTTCGATTGGTCAAGATGTCATCAACTCTGTAATCACTTTGATCCTTTTCACCAGATTCAAGATGACAGGCCATAATAAAATGCCAATGATGGCAGGTAAGAAATCTTCAAAGGCCTCCTAAAGAACCTGAAGTACATCTACTTTCATTAGGAAAGTGGACCATGGTTAACCATATCACTGTTGTGCAGAGTGACATAATCCCCCGGAATTCCTCATTGTGGGCCTCTGAGGTAATTTGATCCTGTAACCTGTTATTTGAAATACAAACAGCTTACAAGTCTAAATTTCCTTTCAGAGTGACAGTGGAACACAGGAAGAACTGGGGATACCTGGCTTTAAAAAAAAAGGGGGGGAGTATATCTAAATTCTGTGCCAGAGAATGAGTACCAATGCTACTTTTTGAACTAGTACACCTCTTAGAATCCTCAGCTAGCATTTTAGCATTTTTATGGTTCCATTCTGTGCCAAGATACCTCTTCCATGCAAATTTAATTTATTCTGTCCATTTTCATCCGTATTAGCTACATTCATATCCTGCCTCTCCTCTAATAAACTCAAGGGAACATGCATGGCTCTTCCCTTCCCTTATGTTATCTTCACAACGATCTGGTGTGGTAGATCAGATGAAACAAAAGGAATTAGGTCAAGATCACCCACTGGGTTTCAAAAGTCAGAAAGCTCCTCCTCTACTCCAAACTGAACTTAATGCTTAATCCTTAACATAAGGATTTCACTGCCACAAGATGATGGCCAATGGTTAGGATGGCTTTTCAAAAGGGAGGAAGCCCTGTCCACGGAGGCACTGACAGTGGCTGTTTACTGGGAGACAAGAACAGCGACTACAACTTGAAATTCTTGAGTCCTCGTCCAACATTCCCAGGAGACCATACTAGCTCTGTAAGGATTCCCATGCTAGATCACAGCAAAGTCCATCATAGCCAAGTATTCTTTTTCTAGTGGCCAAACACAGAGATCTGAGTGCTTCCAAGTCTCACACAATGGTAACTACTACAGATTGACCCTAGCATCCAGTAACAGTGGGAAATTACCATTAAGTCATTAGAAAAATATTCTTAATGACATGATGTCCAATCCATTTCGACCTGTGGAGTCCTTTCCAAAGTTTCCAAGGTATAGAGGCCTCAGAAGTGGTTTACCATTCCCATCTTCTGGGGGCCATCCTGGGACCACGTAGCTTGCCCAAAACCATACATGCTACAGTGGGGAATCAAACATCCAACCTCTGACTGTCGCACCTAGTGCTCCAACTCAACCTGTAATCCAGCCAGCCTGTTAGAAATAATAACAGCCATTTTCCTCCATGGGTATGTTTTGTTCCCTTTCAAAAAATCGTTTGAAAATTTAAACCAACTGGCCACCTGACATTCCATAGCAGTGAAAACTCATCAATTAAGTATGCATTTATACAGAGTCTGACTTGGACTGGAGATGTCTTTCTCAAAGCAAGTAAATGGACTTTGAATCTGTCCACTGCTACAGCACCATGTTGAATACGTGGCAATTAAAATGTGTTTTAATACTTACGTGTTTCCTTAGTGGTTTCAGAGTTTCTGTTTTAATATGGAACTAAACAGTCCTTTTAGTGTAATAAATGCAATAACAGAGGTAATAAAACACTGACTCCTTCTACTTTGGCCAGTTGAAGGATAAGAGATGCTGACGCATTATTTCTGTCAGCTGAGTGTAATTCAATATGAGCAACGTGCACATAATGTTCAGAGGAAAATACAGTGAATAATAATCACAAGAGTGTAGAGAGCTGACTTTCACAGCTGATGATAAAGGCTGTGGTAAAGTTGCTACAGACTGTGAAAAAGAAGTTGAAAAGCCATTTGTGAACTTTCTGAGCAGGGTATATAGGTATATGCAGGAGGGGGAGGGTATATGCAAAATGCCTAAGTTTCTCTGTTTGAGGACATGGGGTGCAATATCCGATCAACAGCTACCTGAGCTGCATACTTCCAATGCGGTTTGCACTTTTTACTTATCTCTAAGAAACAAGCTTGGCACGACAACTTTTGGGACTCTAATTTCTCTGCACTATTGACGAGACATAGGTGCATGCCTGAGGAAATGGACTGTGATCCACGAAAACTAGTGAACTGTGAGATTTTGTACTGGACAGAATGATGGATTGGGACTCTAGAGAACAGAGTTCGAATCCCCACTTGGCCATGGAAACTCACTGGAGGAGAGGAACTGGTAAAACCACTCCTTAAATATCTCATTTACCTTGAAAGCCCTATTAGAGTCACTATAAATCATTTCTGATCTGATTCAGAACACACACAAAATAAAGATATCACGTACTCCTTAAGTCCTAGTCCGTCGCTCTTTTTCCAACACTACACTGGACATTCCAATACTGTACCATGCTATGGTAGAAGCAAAAGGAACATATAACATTTTCCAAATGGCACCAATGCTACACAGGGGTGGGGGCATCTATCCCTCAAAGTCTAAAGGTGAGCTCCCTGCTGCACTCTGGCCCATGCCCTTAAGACAGACTCTATGAAAACACGAGAGATTGTTTTCAGAACAAAAAGCACTGAACACTTTGCAGATCAATCCTGAAAAGCAAACCACTATAGTCAAAAACTGCCAGTCACACATTCACATACTTCCTCCTCTTCTTTTCTGTGTTTTCTTGCTTACGTGAAGAGTTTGGAGACAAATATATTCGTTTTTGGAGAAATACTGCCTGAATCTCAATATCCCTTGATGCCTCGATTGCTAGTGAATCTTTAGAAGGGTTCACTTACAAATTTGGCCCATTTCAGAGGAATCCTGCTTCAATCCAAATATCTCTGGAATCATGCCAATTCATTCCCCAATTCACTATTAGTTCAAGTCTGCAATATATATCAATTTGCCAGCAGGCACAAAGGAAAAATGGCTTTGTTATACAATTCTACATGAGAACACACTAACCTCCATGTCCACTACATGTGCATCATTCTACAAAAGCACATTTTAGTGCGCAGGCAACATATATATTTTCCTTTTGCACCTCAGTTTTCTTTCTGCCAAAGACATCAGCAAGATATCTGAGGGCAACAAATAGCTGTTCTGAGTATGTATCTATACAGTAATCTTGTTTTTGAATATGGAAGACCTGTAGATGCCAACCCATTTCTTGAAAGGAAGGCCATATACTGTACCTTTCTTGTAAGATTATTTAGGAACACACCCAAAGCCTTATGTCTGTCTACTGAACAGAATATTGGATTCCAAAGGTCAAAAGCCTGCAAAAATTGTGGTTGAAACATTTATGCATTTTTTTAGCCACTGGCAGAAGTTTGGTTTTAATGCCCTGTTTGGGCAGTCTATCTCGCCTTTGTTCTTTTCAAACAGGATCTATTCATCTGATTTTCTTTCGTTGCTTTTCATTTTTTAATCTATAGAACTGAGTATTCATAATATCTTCAAATGGGCCATGGAGGAAATGAGGCCACTATTAAGGCACTGCCCCAGATGTTGCACAGGATCTTCAAAGAGCCAAATCTCACAGTCTTAAACTCCTAGTTGTATGGAAAGTATACTTTTACTGTCATAAATTATACTGGAGAGACAAAGAAGCTTATTGCGAAAGCTAAGAGATGTGAAAAAGGCTGCCTTTAAGCTATGTTGTGTACAGTAGAAGGTTTTCCCCAGAGTTGGTTTTTGTTTTTTGGATGGGGGACAAGTGCTTATAGAAATAAGCCAGGATTCCCAGCAGGGATGTAACCAGTAAAGGAACTGCTTTCTTTAAAATAATAAATAAATGATTGTCTTAGTTTGTACTTAGTTTCAAATATATAGTCTGGCAAAGCTTCACTAGAAAGGGGAGAGGAGACGGAGAATTATGCATATTAATACTTCCTCTGTTGTGCTTTGGTTTGGGAATAGTCAACAAGCCACTTACGCTAGTCTGTTTCAGCACAAAACAAGCAAACAAAAAGCACATTTTAAGTCCAACAGATTCATTCCATATCAGACAAATAGGAAAAGACAAAAAAAAAGTTGTGGTGCCTTAAAAACCGTCATAATTTAATGGGAGCTTTCATGGATCAAGTCCACTTCAATAAAAGCTCACATTCAAATACCACAGTTATACTTTAAGGTGTCACAACTTTTTGTCTTTTATTTTGTTTTTGTTTTGTTTTGTTTTGTTTGTTTTTTTTGGCCTGAAATGCCTGCAGACGAACACGGCAAAGTGCTTTGAAAACTAGATTGATTCCAGCGAGAGCTTCATGGGTGACAACCCATTTCCTCAAACACACGAGGACTTGTGACCTATGCCTGTTAAAGTGGATTGTAATTCACAACAGCTCACCATGGAACAAAACTGTCTGCTTTATAAATGCCCCAGTACTTTTGTTTTTGTTTGGTTTTCTTTTAAAAAATAGATACATGTTTGGGAATAACCACATGTGGGTTTGAGAGATTACCTTAGTCTCCTTTCTTTTCTCCTCAGTTTACTTGAGGTGGAAGACTGCAGCTGCTCTTTGTCGCTTATCTTACACAAAATAAACAGAACAATCTGGAGCTAATTTAAGCGGTTTACCGTATCAGGATATGGCTGGGAAAAGCTTGCTAGGGGGATGGGGAGGGAGGCTCCATGGAACAATGGCTCTGTGAAGCTGAACAGCAGTGAGCACAGGAAGGCTCTGTAGACAGCCTGGCAGACAGCTGTCAGCCATTCCAATAACAATCGCCCCAGCCAATGAAAACTGGCCAGCCTCTTAAGCTCCCAAACCAACCTAGGAATACCAACAATAAAAACCGAAAGGATTAAACACTTCAGCATTGGTGGCATGAACGTCAGGACGTTGATTCAATGTCAGGAACATTACAGTTGCATATGGTTTGGGGTTTTCTCCCCTTCCCCCGCTCTGCTTCCCCTTTTCCAACAATGATTCATAAATAAATTAAAGAACCATATTTGCGAAATAGTGGCCAAACCCCAATGAATTAGCTTTATTTAGTGTGAACTATAGAACTGGAGTCAGGAAACCAGGCCTCTTTACATCTGTTTTCCAAATCAGTTCCCTTCTTAGATGCCTAGAGTGACACCTATTTTAAGACACTTTTTGAAAAAGAATGACACTATACAAAATGAAAAGTGAATTCACTCCATTTTCTACAGCAGATCAGAACATGAAAAGAAGATGTCTCCCTCTCTGGCTTTTCCCTTTCTATTATTTTCTTCTATTTCTTTGCACTGTTCATTTAAGAAGGCCCTCTAAGACTATGGCCAAAATATCAGATGAAGGCTGTAATTGGGAAGGACAGAAATGAAAGAATTCAAAAAGATAATCAAGTGTAAGGATGTGTCACTGGAGACCATGATCAAGATCATCCATACTCTTGTATTTCTGATCACCATGTATGGGTATGAAAGGTGGCCAATTAAGAAAACTGACAGGAAATAAAACTGACTCTTTTGAAATATGATGTTGGAGGAGAACTCTGTCGGTACCCTGGACTACCAGAAATATGAACAAGTGGGGCTTAGATAAAATCAAACCTGAACTATCTCTGGAGGCAAAAACGTTGAAGCTCAGGCTATCTTACTTTGGGCACATCATAAGAAGGGAGGATTCTCTGGAAAAGACAATAATGCTGGGAAAGGTGAACAGCAGCAAGAAAAGAGGAAGACCAAATACAATATGGACTGACTGCCTAAAGCAGACTTTTCCCAACCTGGGCGCCATGTTATGCCCCCCAAAAGGGCATAAGAAAACATGGGTCACCTTATATGCATTGTAGCCCTTGTTAAATAATTTCTTCCTTGCCCTTTCAGAGCAGGATATTAAAATTAGCATGTTATGTGTATGTATAAGAAACAGACCCTTTCTGAGGGAGAAAGAAGCCTCTACTTTCTGAGAAGAAATGTGTTTACTCCATTAAAAATGCCTTCTTATTCAAATATGGTGGGGGAGTTTTTGCAGGTTCCTTGGCTATTATAAAACGGGGACTAAGACTCAAAGAAGATTGGGAGCCATTGCCCTAAAGAAAGCCACAGGCTTGAGTTTATATAAGAGCTGAGTCGGGCAGTTGATGGCAGGACCTTTTGGCGATCGCTCATTCATAGGATCACCAGGCCATCGGAGGCCTCGATGGCACATAAATGGCCTTTTTTAGTGGAAGCTAGAAATGTAATAAATAAAGAAATTACAACCAAGCAAGGAATGGACTAATAGATAATGCTTGCTAACTATTGAGGCAGTTGCAATTATCTTCCTATACAACCCATGAAGATTCTTAATCTAAAGTCTTTCTGCTGCATTTCCACAGATCATACAAAAGTAGCAATAATAGTCTATTTTAGATGGTTGACGACAGAAGAGCAATTTGTTTATATTAATTGTGCGTGAAAGCACAGCACACAAGACTTGGGAGTTAATGTCCATTGCTTATTTCACAGTATTATTTTTAAAGTGTTAACAACTTGGAACTGTTTTGAGAAAAAAGGCCACACTGAATCCAAAAACTGTAATGGCCGTGCATCCTACACCTACTTTTGAGTAAAGTTCGCACCACAGTCTTACTCATGCTAAAGGACACACTTCTCTCTAAACAGCATAAAACAGATCTGAATTACCGTACATAACAGCCTAACATGACAATATATTTCAGACTGGCTAAACAGCATAACACCTTCCACCGTGTTAATCACAAAAGTTGTTTATCATGGATGCCATGACAATAATCTCAAAATTACTGCTGAAATTATACATATGCACAAGAATGAACATTTGTTCTGAAAAATAGAAAAACCCTGCAGAACCCCAGTTCCACAGCTTTCTGATTTTTGCCTTCATCTGCACAGTACTAGCAGAAGTTAAACATATTCTCATTGCCCATGGAAGATCCTCTGCCAGCTTCATCTTCCACTACTGCTGTTGCCCAGCATCTACCCTTCTAAAATTTCTCACTGGAAGCATCAATTCACTTCTCTTAATGAATAATAATAATATGTACATACAACTGTATAAATTGCAAGAATGGAAAAACAATAATGCTAATAAAAGTTGATGACACTAGTAAAAAAGCAAAACCTAAAATTATTTTTTCCCCACTTCATTTCTTTTCATTTATGTCCCACTTTTCTCCTATATGAAGCCCAAGACGGCTTACAACATATATAGGTTTCCACTAAAAATATCTGGCCAAGATCCTATTAGTATTGCTGTAAGGTTTGCCTAATTTTGCCATGGCTAATTGCAGCTAACTCACAAGGTGCTGGGAACATGTCTGAACTGCATGCCTGGTCACAGATTCAACAGAAAACATAGGTGTACCTCATCAATTAGCTGCAATTGGCTGTGGCAAATTATGCAAACCTTAAGCAAATACCACTAGGATTCCAGTCAATAAATTACAATATTTAAGCAAGAGATGGATTGGCTCAATTAAAAAAAAACCCTAAATTCATAAGATTGCCATAAGTCAGAAGCAACATGATGCACATAAGAACAAATAGAAAGCTTTTTGACAATACATGTACAAAGGACAAAATGTTCTATTTTCTAATGAGGGAAAAACTACCAAGGCTTTTCATGAAATCCATCAAATAAAAATATTAGGTGCAATGCAGTCCTAAATACCTTTCAGGTTTAGAAAAGTAACTTTTATTGTTTTGATTAAAATAAAAAAAGAGGAGTTAGGCACAGTGAAGCAGATAAAGCTTTTTGTTCACTATAAGTGCTTTGTGACATCGAGTGCAGAGACCCGTACACCAATGAGGTTTGGCTTAAGCCAAGAGACCTGATTAATCAAACAAGAACTCAATCAGCTTTTGAGCAGTGGTGACAGATTGGCTTGTTCCATGTCAAGGAAAAGACAGGCTATTAATTAACTAGAAAATCATTTGTTGGTTTTAAAATCTCAACAGGCTTGTAACAAGTCCTAGCATTTCTCTGTCTCATTCCAGACCACTGATGGAATCTGAGAAATTACGCAGAACACCTAAAGATTAAAAAAAAACCTGTTTAATGTACACAGGAAACAAAAAAAAACTTTCAAGGCGATTAAAACATTAGGGTAGAAACAAGCAATCTTTGTAGACTAATACCTAAAAGTGATATTTCCTAATAAAACGGTTTCATTACAGAGCTGACAACTAGAACTCTGTATTAATACAGAGTACAATATGAACCAGGGATGGGCAACCCGGACAAGCTGGGGGGGGGGTTCAAGGATTAGCCCCAAGATCCATTCAATGGCTGGACCAGGCTCCAAATGGCTGAAATTATAATCTTAGAACTACAAGGCTGGAAGCCCCTGTCAAGGAAGGAGGAGGTGATTAAATTCTGGCTCTGCAGTCATTTACCTAAACCACTGAGCTATCCAGCAGTTCTCACGGTCTGTCTCTTTCCTTCTTTTAAACGAACAAAAGAAAAAGGCCCAGATGGGCAACGTTTTCAATTTTGGATTTTCTAGGGTCTCCGGGGCCTTGAGGATCCCCCCCCCAGGCCCCTAAGGTAAAAACAACCAAAAATCACCCCAACCCCTTATATTTTTTTTTTTTTTGAATTAGTTTGGGGCATTCTGGGGGAGCTGGGGAGAACGAGGGGTAAGGAGGAATCTTTAGTGACTTCCTCTCCTCCATCCAATTCCACTTTGTTACAGTGCATCGCTCAACCCTATGGAGCCAATTCCTAGAGTGCAAGGTAAAGAGGAGAAATGGTCAAAAACCACTTCCCCCATATTCCTCAACCATGATTTTTCTATTAGATGCAGAAATTTCCAGTGAATAGAAAGGACCCTTCTGTTTATGGAAAGCAAATTGCATCCATTCATGAAACCCATTTACTGTATTGGTGGGAGAATGCAGAGCAATTTACATCTAAACTGGCAACCATTGTGGTGTAGTGGATAGAGTGATGGTGTAGGACCAATTTTCCGCCTAAACTATGTGCACACATGCAGTGCTCGATCAGGGCCATGCAGCCAAGCCAGTGTTGCTGCTCATTTGCTTCTGGTCACAGCCAGAAGCCTGCACACACAGAACAGGGCCTCCGCCCAGTGCTCCAGAAAATTAGGGAAAACACTGACTAGGACTCAAATCCCCACTTGGCCATGGAAGCTCACAATGGGGCAGTACTGGTAAAATCTTCTTCAATATCTCACATACTTTAGAAACCCTACTGGGGCTGCTGCAAGTTGGATGTGACTTGATTGCACATAACGGCAAACTTCTAAAATTGGGGTGTGCAACTTTAGCAAGTCCAGAGCCCAATTTTTTGGCCCCTTAGATACTTTGAAGGCTGCACAGAATGACAATAAATGCAAACAAGCAAACAAACCAGAAGTGACTAGATATCTATTATCAGTTTTGAACAATGGGCATTTAGCACTGTGAAATGGCATCTAGGAGGCCTACAATCTACAGTGGTGCCTCGCTTAACGGGCGCCCCGTTTAACGACAAATCTGCATAGAGGCGATTTTTTGTGATCGCAAAAGCGATCGCATTGCGATGTTTTTAATGGGAAAATATCGCTTTGCGATGATCGGTAAGCTGTTTTGCTTACCGATTTTCGCATAGCGATGATATTCCAACAGCTAGTCGGCAGTTCCAAAATGGCCACCGGGTAAATAAAATGGCCGCCCGCTGTGTTTTTGCCCGGATTCCTCATTTACCAAGCAGCGAAAATGGCGGCCGTATGGAGGATTTTCTCATTAAGGTGAGTTTTTTGCCCATAGGAACGCATTAAACGGGTTTTAATGCATTCCTATGGGCTTTTTTATTTCGCATAGCAACGAATCCGTATAGCGACAATTTTGGCTGCACGGATTATCGTCGCTATGCGGGACACCACTGTATTTAAATAGTGAATTGCCACTCCTAACAGATTTAAAGATTTGCAATTCCTTCTTTTGTGCCAGAAAGGATGATGGCAGGAGGAAGGTAGATGGCCACAAAAATATGCTTGAAGGCCACATATGTCTCCACAGCTGCATTCTGCCCACCTCAGCATTAGGGAAATGTATCTAAGACCTGTATTACACATAAGTGCATGCAACAAAATCATCATATAATCTATTTTCGGGAAAATACATTTCCAGGGAAAGGGGTGGTGTAAAGCAAACATGTCCCATTTGTTACTTCTCTAATCCAAATCCTCTTGCTCAATACCCAGTCATGCATTGCAAGCCTTGACATGTACAAATGTTGCTGTTATTAGCAAGTATCCACTAACAGGGCTTGCAGATTGGATCAGGACCTTGTATGGTGCTAGGGACCTCTAAGTCTTTGTCCTTGGCTCCTTTCCTCTACTGGATTTGTGACTCTGCACCTACAATTTTCACCATAATTCCCACTTCAGTTGAAGCACACAACACACACCTTTTGAAATGTCACTTGCAAGTTCAAGGTTCCCAGTCTATATTTCTCTCCCCCTCCCCTTTGTTGACTACGCATTTAAAATGGTGGACTTAAAAAGGGAGTTATGTGACTAATGTAGCATGTAGTTTGGCTCTCTAGCTTTTCTAAAAGAAGACAAAAGAAGGAGAACAACAACAGCAGCAACAATAACAAGAGAAGGCAGCTGCTGCCTGCGATTGGAACTTTATGTTTCCCTGCAGCTATAGCCCTTTAAAAGGACACAGATTCGATAAAATCATAGATTCCAATACAAGACGATTGAGCTTCACAGACTTTTAGCAGACACTGGATTAAGCCATTCTAAGATTAAACTATTGTATTGTGCTCAGTATCCTAAATGTTTGCAACTAAATAATTTAACACTTCTGCAAGTACAAAGTCTGCTGTTACAATCAACTGACAATTCTGTTGCACATGAATTTGGGCTGACTAAAACGGAGGCCTGAGCAGCTCTGGCACACTAAAGAAACTAAGCTCATTGTTCTTTCAAAGAGGCAAGAAGAGATCAGACCAAGGGTTCGTTTTAATTTAGCTTTCTGCTTCAAGAAGTGCCTCTAGAGCAGCGATGGCAAACTTATGGCATGCGTGCCACAGCTGGCACGCGAAGCCCCTTCTGCTGGCACGTGAGCCATAAGTTGCAGGATCGCTACTCCCCCCATTCTCTTAAGCCAGGAGTTATCACCACATATGATGGTATTTAATTCCATAAATTAATCCTGCGCTTTGTTAGCTGCTATTTTTTGCTTTCTTTAACGGGAACTTACTGGCAATCTACTACACCAGGTGACCCACATTCTGCTCAGAGCTGGCAAACCTAGTTCTTTGGAACACAATTTAAAAAAAAAAACCCTCCCTCCATCCAGAAAAAATGGGAGTTGTAGTTCAAATCAATAACGTCTCCAAGCTCTGGCTACAGTTGTGAGAAAGGAAGAAAACTTTTCTGTCTCTCCATATGCTGCCCACAGTGCATTACTTCACAAAACTTCTGTCATGCTCCCCCTCCACTTTACTTCTCTTCCTTCCAAATTAAAGCAGTTTTATATTCAATATACAATTAAAGTTTTCAGTAATATGTTAATAAATCAATAACCAGCACCAAGAGGCATATTGCATCTGGAATCCCTTTTAAGCAAGAGGAAGCTCATTCATCTGACAAGTGTGAAATTTAGCTATCTATCTTAGGAACAACAAAAGGGAGACTAAATATGTCAAGGATTATAACAGGGTGGTGCTAATATGGAATGTCTGAAACATTTACTTATTAAAGAAGCATGAGGTTGTGGACTGAATTTAAGCAGGGGGGGGAGCCTACAAGGAATCCAGGCCGCTGTTCTGTACACTTCAATTTAGATGAAGCATTCAGAGCCAGCTGCCAAAGATAGCAATAAAAGCATGTCATTTATTTTTCATTATTAGTTTTTGAATAGTGTGGGTGAATCCTTCCAGAGCTCATGAAAGGGAAGGATTAATAGTGTTCATTACAACTAGACAGCCTCTGTGAAGGCTTCAATTCATAGCTCAACCAGTTAATTTCTGACCCCTGGCATTCCTCCTGAACTGGACTCTTGAACTTCTGCACTGGGGAATTTAAGGCTCTGTGTATGTGCACACAGTTCTACTGTTGTATATAAACCATCAAGTTTGAGGCAGTCAGTTCTTAGTTACATTGAATAATAGTAGAACAGGCTACTCCATATTCCCATTCCTATTGGATTTTTAAAAAATGAATCGAAGGCCTTCTCCCCTCAGGGTTAGATAAAGAAATGTTGAAGCCCTAAGCTATGTCAAGTTTAAGAGGTCACATAGCATTACCAAAAATGTGTACCCTAACATATCCTAACAGGGTTTTTGTTTTATTGGTGGAGGGAGAGGTTTTTTTTTTTAACCTTTCAGATTATGGGGCTTTAAAATTAATTTTACCTGGTATGTGCATAAATCTAGCACCGGCTACTCTATGTGCAAACAACAAGATATGTACCTGAAACTAATTCATTGTTCCAAAATTTAATATGATTGTTTAAGATCTGTTGAACAATGCGATCCCCTCTAGGATATAGAAGTGAAGAATAAAATTCTAGAATTCTATTTGCATATCAGCTAATTCCTAGCTAACAGGGAATAAAGTGGGAAACCACCTGCATTTCTCTGTTTGGGAAATAAATTCCATCCTTTCCCTTTATTTGTCAACATTACCATTTTAGCACCAGCACACTGAAACAACAAAATAATCGATATTGGATCATCAGTTTAAAACTGTTGCACAAATGCTTTTCTTATTGCCTTTACTAATACTACTATTTGAGTTTACTAATACTACTACTACTCCTCAAAAGATTTCTACTGGCCTTATTCAGACGAAACACCACTAAGGTATGGGTAGATCTCTGCAAATTTCACAGTATAATTTATTTAGACTAATAATCTGCATATCTCAAGGGTTTGGAAGCATGTAACAAATGACAAAAATGAACAAATCAGTTCATTTGAAACCCTTCCTTCCTTCTCTACATCAAGGACAAACATGTATGGTTCAGAAAGGCACAGACTTTGACAAACGTATCACTGGAGTCCCCTCTCCCCATTTTTGCCATGTGCAAACTTGACCAGTCAAAACTGGGCATTACAGAAAATCCTCTTGCTTCCCACAGTGGATGTCCTCAGAAGCCATGCCTCAGCAATCAGACTAGCAAATTAATCTTGTTTTTATCTTTCAATGACTAATCACAAAACTAAGAACAGCATATAGCTGTGTCCTATGACAAGCAGACATCTTTCACCACTTTTGGGGGGAGGGACTCTTCTGCAAAAAAAAGTTATAATAGTGTCTAATTGTGTTCTGGTCCAGCGCCAATATTGTTAAGAGGTATCCTCAGTGCAGGTGCAAAGAATCTGTTTGCAGTGGTGGTAGCAGACTCTCTGAGAGATAGTATGGCAGGCACGAGTTTACCCAGTGAACCCAAGCGTGGATTTAAATCCTAGTTTCCAAATTCTGTTCAGTCACTCAGCACTACACCATGTCTATTCAAGCTAGCAGTCTGCTATCCTGCAAGCATTACGACTTCCAGAAAAAGAGAGAACAAAAACTGTCTGTAAGGTGCTAAATAGCAACAGGATGTTGACTAACTTGCACCAGCTGCTGACTGGGGGGGGGGGGGAGGACATTCAGGTTTGTTTTGTTTTGCTGCCCTTGGGAGGAAGATCGTGACAAGTTCTGAGAAATAGTAGTAAAGCAGTGGTAGTGGTGGGCTTTAGATTTGAAGGAAATTAACAAAACAGTATCATCCAATGTGGAAATAAATTGACACGTGAGCTCTTTCTAATAGAATAAATTTGCTGGCAAAGAAGTTCTATTTCATGTCTTGTGGCACCCTCTACTGGAAAGCGTCAGTTACAACTAAAACCTTCACTTTTCTATATTAGACCTGTGCCTGGAACAGCTACAAGCTCGTAAACCTGTTGAAATTCTCACTGCCCAGCAACTCCTAGGAAAAGCCCTGGAGCACAGCTTATATTACTGTATTTAAAAAGTGAAATAAAATTGAGCTTCTTAAAAATGTCTGGAAGGTAGCTTTTAAACAATATATATAAACATAAAAAATATGTTATACAGTATACAGATAAAAGCAGCAATGATTACGAGCTGTTATAGCTCAGTGGGCTGGAGTGCCCGGCTGAAGACCAGGGGAATGGAGTTAGAATCCCCAATGTGCCACCCAATAAAGGAAAGCCAACACTTTTTTTCACTCTCCCAGTGCATTTAAATCTAGCAGTATGCCTGAATAGGGCTATGTTCTCAAAAATTCTACTCCAGGTTTTTTTGCCACCTTGCCCTACTGTAATTCTTCCCTTCTACAGTCTCCTCCTTTCTCGCCTCCCATGGTCATATTGAAGGCTGCTTATAAGAACTAAGATGTAGTGCCAGAAACCACCTGCCCTCCCTCCCTTTCTCCCCATCTGATTCCTTTTGTGCTACACCTTTTTTCAGATTTTAAGCAAAAAAACCACAAAACCCTACTATTGATTGCAGCAATTGATTTGAAAGCTTGCTTGCTTGCTTATTTATTTATTTATTTTGCCAAAGATCAAAGGATGTTTAAAGTAAACAAAGATTTAAAAGAAGAATGGGTTCTTGCATTTTTACAGTGTCCCTTGTTGCCTTCTATAAACACTGAGACGGTCAACATATAGCTTATATAAAACTCTTATTTTGGTTGCTGTTGGAGCTCCTCCAAGACTTTCCACCTTTTCTTGAACTTTCCATGTATTTATATATTTATAATTAACTATACCAGGTTTGTATGACAAGAGCATTGTATGCTTTTTTAGTGGATAGTACTGTATGGGCAAGGTGCTAATGTGATTGATAACTGAATGACTGAATACTGATCCGTTAGTCAGGTTGGAATATTTGGGGCAGGAATCTAGTCTGTATGACAATTTAGTTTAGTTAGAGAATTATTTAGAAACGTAGATCTGAGGTTCAGTATAAAGAAGGAAGTCTGACAGTCAGTCAGGATAAAGTAGTCTGTGCTGGAGTTTATTAAGGGAAGTTTCCCTAGAGAGTCCTCTGTGTGTGTTAGACTAAGAGTCTGTAAATAAGTTATTTTGATAAAGAAATATATTTACATTTTACTGTTTTATCATTACAACCTAGGACCTACCTTTTCCTTCGTAACTATTACCTATGGATCCTCAATAAAAATCCTATTTGTTTGTTTAAATCAAACTCACTTCATTATTTATTTTAGGTGTAAATAAGAAGTAAAACAAACTACAAATAGACCATGATATGTCACACAAAGCTACCTACTACCAGTAGGAACAAAGTGATTAATTTAACATAGAAAAACCTTTTCACTACACACCAAATTAATCTAAGATGCCAGCTTAGAGCTAAAAGGCTCTAGCTGTGAAAGAATGGAAGCATGGTTTCCTTCTATTAGTGAAGAAGGGAGACAGAAAACGAAAGTGGGCTTTGATCAATCCTGGTTTCATCAGATGATGTGGTCCACAATGAGTAATGGGGTGATGACAAAATTGGCTCCTGGACCAGTATCTTCCCTTGTGTAGGGTCTACTTAGAGAACAGTGTCACTTTCCAAATATAAACTGGACTCTCCTCAGCAGCAATTACCAATTTACTAGCTAGATAATTAGTGTCATATGTAAAAGAACTGCAAGCATGTTCACATAATTATTATTCACTCTTACCAGTGGAAAAAATTAGAACAGTGTTGTCCCAAAGTCCGTATCTTTTCAGGGCTGCGGTGACATTTCCTACAGCTTCATCCATAATAGATACCATGCCCGCAAATTTCCGCCTCTTTTCATCTTTGATAAAAGAGTATGGTTCCATGTACTTCTCAGGCACTTGAAGAGGATCATGGACAGATTGCAGAGCAAAGTAGAGAAACAGAGGCTATAACGAATACACACAGAAAGAAGGAGAGAAAGATATAACAGCATTATATGTGGGAAATCAGAACAATTTCTGATAACCTTCCATCTGTAACGACAGCTCTTCTTGTGTCTTCAACTGTCAAGGATTAGGATCTTGGAGAGAAGACCATTCAAGTTTCTCTGAGTTTATATTAATAATGGGAATGATCCAGCTCAGGCTACCTCAACCTGGTGCCTTCTATATGTGCTTCACTGCAAATCTCACCACAGCAGTGACTATCCTGATTGGTGCTGACGGTCTCTGTAGTTGAGCATTTACCGTATCTAAAGAATGTTATAGTGGAGACTCTGAAAGCTGAAACAATGCAAAAGTATGTCACCTACTGCGTGTAAACAATTTTTAAAATTAATTAATTAATGCCCTAATGTTGCAATTAAGACATTACATCATGACAAGAAGTAATCCACAATAAAGTCTTGTTAGCCCATTTCCATAGACACAGGGTTTCATATCATAATCATAAGATATTCTTATTTTCCAAGAGTTCTTTTTGTTTCCCAAAGTTTTCTTGAACATTAAAGCTTTTATGTGGAGTTTTGATATGAAATTGCCCAATGTTTCAATGAAACATACAGTGGTGCCTCACTTAACAACGATAATCCATTCCAGGAAAATTGCCATTAAGCGAAAACATCGTAAAGCGAAAATAAAAACCCCATTTGAACGCATTGAAACCCATTCAATGCGTTCCAATGGGGTAAAAACTCACCATCCAGCCAAGATCCTCCATACGTTGGCCATTTTCGCTGCCTATATAGCGAGGAATCGCTCCCTAAACACAGCGGGGAGCTATTTTAATCACCCGGTAGCCATTTTGAAACCGCCGATCAGTTGTTCAAATCGTTGTTTTTGCGAAGAATTAGTTCCCGAAGCAGGGAACTGATCATCGCAAAGCGAAATTCCCCCATTCAGACCATTGTTTTGCAATCGCAATTGCGATCACAAAAAGATTGTCGTTAAGCGGATTTGTCGTAATGTGGGGCTATCGGAAAGCGAGGCACCACTGTAGTTATTTGATTACCCTGGGGTCAGCGTTCGCTCTAAGCTGTGCAGGTGTCCGGCTGTGCAGCACTGCATCCGCATCCATGCCACACACCCATAAGCCAGTGTTGCCGCCCATTTAGTTCCAGTTGTGGTCAAACCTCCCCCTCCCTGCACATTGGGTGGGGGCTACACCTAGCGCTAGCAGAAAATTAGAGAAACCTTGCCTGGGCTCAGACAACACATCACATAATTAGAAGTAGTGCTCTCTCAAATGGGGACAAAAGTCTGTCACCGGCTCATCCTTGGACTCAGGTTCTTATGTTCTAGCATGCTCTGTTTTGTGAATGGTCACTGGAAGGTAAATACAACCTCAGTTTGCAGGCATCTGATTGCCAAAGCATGTATTCCTGGGAAAACTACATTGCAGGAGGAAAAATCTCAGAAAATTAGCATTTTCTTGAATGTCCTATTTGACCCTAAGAGTAGCTAAGTACACACATGCACTCCAGTTTTTGATTCAGTTTGATCAGGAATGCATTAAAATACTGTACAGTAATTCTAACTTTTACTTTGCAGAAACACAGAGAAAGGGGGAAATCATACCTTCTCAATTTGATGATTTGCTATAAGATCTAGAGCCCTTTCTGTAAAAAGATTAGCTGAGTACATATTTTTAAATCCATCTGCAATTTCTTCTCCGTCTCGTAGATCAAGAGCACATCGTGTTACATTTTTTGATACAATGAGCACACAACGCTCATGAGAGTAGTAATCTTCACTCCCAAGAAGATACCCTAAAACAAGTAAAAAAAGGGGGTTGGATCAATAATATCACTACTGCAGAAGGAGAGCCATGAAAACAGAAAAGACAGCAAGATTCACACTTCTCTAACTCAGTAGGTGAGGATTTCTCTAGTCTGTGCAGCTTAAAAAGGATATCTAAACAGAATTTGACAATAAATACAACCAAGCAAACCATTTGGCAACATACTTCATATCAAATTAACAGAATGAAAGAATATCAGAAAAAAAATTAAGATACAGTTACTTGGTAAGCAGTCCCGTTATGTTTTTTTAGACCATCAAATGTTTCAAAAATATTGGAATTCAAATTACAAAGTGTCAGATGTAAGAACATCAAAGGTAGCCAGGATAGTGTTTTCAGTATTTTAAATCAGCAATTTTTTTTTTGTAAACTGAACGTTTGCAGCAATTGCTGAAGATCAAACTGTTGTGGTATTCCTCTCCCAAGGGTAACACGTTGATTGAAATATTTTTCATGCAAACTATGCCAACATCTCTGATCTGCTGCTGACACCAACTGGTGAGTGAGACCATCACTTTTCAGAACACAGTGGTGCCTTGACTTACGAACGCCCTTACTTACGACCATTTCGAGTTACGACCAGCTCCAGCCACAAAATTTTGCTTTGACTTCCAAGCCGGAGGTATTCTAAACAAACACAGAAGGAGTAGAGTTGGTGCCACTCACCAAAGTAAGTATCAAACCCTCTGCGGGTTGGAAGGCATTCTTTCTTATACATTCCCAAATGCCACTTCCCCACCATGTGAGTCACGTATCCTGCTTCTTTAAGTAGTTCAGGCAGGAGTTTTTCATCCAGTGGGACACAGCTGGGCTGACACGGCCAAATTATTTCATGCTGTAAACCTGTATGGATCTAATGAAAACAAGTGTACCTCACATATTGGTTACAGAGTAATGCTGGGATGCTTAAGCAGCACTATCTATAGCAATGTATTCATCTTCCTAGGAAAATGAATTTGAAAATTCCAAAATCAATCAAAGCAACTTTAAATGTATTGCATCTGAAAAAACATATGAAAATTAACAGATACAGTATGTGCCAGGCCGGTGGTGGCAGGGAGATTGCTTTAAAATTATTAGTGCACATTTGCAGGGCACCTATGCCAGGCATCCAAATGAAAGAAAGCAAAGCGCAGAAGTGCCACTTTTATCGTTCTGGGTTGCATTCAGATACCCACTTAGAAAACAGGGCAGGTGGAAGCTAACCTTCCACCATCTCCTTCTCTCCCTACTGGTTTATCAAAGATTATTTAAAATGCTCTTTTGAAGGTTTGGGGTGGAGAAGACTGTGAAATGGAGGCTAAGGTGAAGCGCTAGATCACAAAAAATTGGTTTGAGATGCATCCTGCTTCAGTCATGGAAAGTGTCTCTCCTGGGTAGCACTTCATTACAGTGGGGTCTCTACTTAAGAACTTAATCCGTATTGGAAGGTGGTTCTCAAGTTGAAAAGTTCTTATGTTGAATCTGCATTTCCCATAGGAATGCACTGAAAACCATTTAATCCGTATCTGCTCTTTTCCGTCCATAGAAACTACTGTATAGGGAAACTCTTTTTTACAGGGAAAAGCACTGGTCATGGGAAAGCTTCATTTGCAAGTCTAACTGCTAAGATACAGAGCTTTGAAAGAAAACTGTGCAGTTAGAGGGAAAATGTTGTACATGCCAGTATTGCCTTTAATATACGATTTTCCACTCATGCCCCCTCCTTTTTAGACTACAGCCTATCCCATCCAACAGGGCGCCTGACCCTCAAGGCAATGTTTCTGTGGCATTCTAGTGGCATCCTGAAGGCCAATGAGACAGGACACTCAGCTTCCACTTACTCCCTTCACTCAGTAGAAATCTAGATCCAACCACAAAAATCTCTGATAATAAGAGCTGTTTGACAGTGGAATGGACTGCCTTGGAGGGTGGTGGTCTCTCCTTCACTGCAGGTTTTTAAACAGAGATTACCTGTCAGAGATGCTTTAGTAACAGATTTCCTGCTTTGGCAGGCTGCTGGACCTGATGACTCAGGGGGTCTCTTCCAGCTCTACAGTTCTATGATTCTATTGCTATTGTTTCTAAAATTGTATCTATGTATAAAAATTAGAATTTGTGTGCATTTTATGCAAATCCATGCTGCTCTTGCATTTTAGGAGTAACCCATTTCCCCCGTCTACCCTGATTGAAAAACAGCAAACTTGCTTGAGGCCCATACAATCAGATGTCATTACTAACCTTTTAAGAAACAAAAAAGACTTTGAAGTTTTGTGGCTTTCCAAAAACTGAAAGTTCTAAGTTGAAATCTCCTCCTGATCAAATTTGTCACCTGGAGAAATCAGGTGAGGTGAGGACTATTTATTCATGAAGAATTCTATTCCGCTATCCTTTACTTCCAAGTTTTTCCATATAAACAAACTAAATGCAACCTCCTATATAATTTTGCAAAATTTTCCTAATGATTGACAAATGTTTGTATCTTTTTTTTCCCAGTCACATTTCCATTAACCCAGCCATTCTCAGTGGGGGTCCCTGGCACATTTGAAAGGGTCACAGACTGGAAACAATTCTTCATACACCAACGCACAAGGTTTATTATGTTAATTCTACAATCCTGATTTAGCTTATTTTTCTTTCATATTGTGTTTATGGCTGTGGACAAAAAAAGGTTGAGAATGACTACATTAATCTATTTTTTTAAGAAAGCAGTACTTAGAATGGAATACCAAATATCTCATAATTAGCCAAAAGTAGATCATTTAACAAAATAATTTTATTTTATATTTTTTGGCAGCAAAAGATAAAAATACGAAGAGCCAGGGAGCTTGAAGATTATCCAAATGGAGGATTTTAGCTGGCTCTAGAAAGCAAAGAAACAAGAGAGCTAGTGAAACTGAACATAAACACAAAATGGAAATATGAAGTAGAAAAAACAGAATTTACTGTTATTACCAGAACACAATTATTTTCATTTACCAATGACCCACAAACCATGCAGTGATAGAGAAGCTGTGCTTCATGAAAGGACAAGTATTTCAAAATTCTAAATATAGCATCAATTTATATTGTTTCATGTTTTACAAACCTCCAGAACTATCAAATAGGCGCATAGTGCACATCATAAAAGTACTGCGGATATGCTCCTGTGTTTTGGCTTACTTTTACTTGAAACAGAGCTAATAGAGAAACCTACGAAACAAATACACCTCCAACATACAGCAGAGAGACCAGTAAGCAAAAGCACCTCGTGATCCACAAACAGAAGCGTCATTTCACTCCAAAACAGCAGACTAAGGCACCTCTCTTGTCCAACCATTAGCAAAGTAGTAAGATCATCAAATTAATCACTGTCTCGGCCATTTATTTTACAGTGGTTATGAATTGGGGCAGGAAAGGAGCAAGAAATATTTCCCTGTGGGATATATTTTTAAAATAGTTCAAACAAAGCAGACCATCAATTTGCTTTCCTCAGATTTTCTAGCCAGACCCTTCAACAAAAGGGACAGAGTGACATTTGTGAGCATCTGGCATAAGGTTTTTGTGAACAAGCAACACGGGTGGTCAGAATCACTAGCCAATGCAGTAAACTATCAAATTTAAATTTTGATTGGAAAACAGATGGCCAGGCAGAATTGACATAGAAGGCTTTATTTCAGGAAATAAAAAGCCTGTGTATACCCTGTATATGGAAATTTTAGTAAGACAGACGGCAAGAAAGAGAAATGGCTAACAACTCAGTCCTGCAGATTAGTTTATTATTATTATCATTTTATTGCATTTTAGAGATTTTTTTCCCAAGTTGACAAACAAACATAAACAATAGAGACCAACCGTTGTTGTTGTATTCGTTATGCACCATCAAGTCATCTTTGATTTATGGAAGTCTATGAATGAGTATTCTCCAAAATGGCCTTTCCTCAAACAGCCCTGCTCAGCATTTATAGATCCAAGCCTGTGGTTTCCTTTAAGGAGTCAATCAATTTCTTATTTGGTCTTCCTCTTTTTTTTCCTGCCTTCAACTTTTATCCAGCATTTTTGTCTTTTTCAGTGAAACTTGCCTTCTCGTGATTTGCCCAAAGTAGGACAGCCCCAGTTCCGTCATTTTCCCCTCCAGAAATAGTTCAGGTTTGATTTGATGTAGAATCCACTTGTTCATCTTTTTGACAGTCCAGGGTATCTGAGAAACCATAATCAAACACCGTATTTCAATCAATTTCTTCCTGTCAGCTTTCTTCACTGCCCAGCTTTCACACCACTACAGAATAATTGTGAATACAATAGTCAGAACGATCTTGCTCTTGCCCTCACATCCTTATATTTGATGATCTTTTCTAATTCCTTCATTGCTGCCCCCCCCCAAGTCCAGCCTTCTTCTGATTTCTTGGCTGCAGTCTCCATTTAGACTGATGATTGAACCAGCATATGCAAGTCTCTAACTCAGGGGTCTCAAACATGCGGCCTGGGGGCCATTTGTGAACCGCCGGATGATAGTTTGTGGCCCCTGCCTTGCCTGCCTCCCCTGCAGCGGCCACGCATCCTCTGCTGTCAAGAGTCAAAAAAAGCCTCACCTCGCTCTCCGGCTCTCTTTCAAGACAGCGCCTCTTACACCCTCCATCCGGAACTGCAGCCTGCCAGCCAGCCCACCTGTCTGCTGGCTGGCAAGCTGCAGTTCCAGATGGAGGGTGCAAGAGGTGCTGTCTTGGGGGAGAGCCAGCGAGCAAGGCGCACTGCCGGCCCTTTTCCCCAAGCGCCTGAGCTGCCCCCGAGTGATGCCTGAGAGCGGAGCTCACTCCTGGCCCGTCCTTGAGGAGCGCCTCCAAGCCGCCAACAGGAGCTGCTGCTGCCACCTCTTCCAGGGAAGCTGCTCTCTGGCTCTCTTTCTCTCTTGGCACCCCCAGCACCAGCCCGGCCAGCGGCCGCCTCAGCACCCGGCAGTGCTTCCTCCTCCTCCTCCTCTTCGTCCTGCTTTAGCCACCTTGTCTCTGGAGGCTGCCTGGGCTCGCCTCGCAAAGTTTGCTTCTCCATCGTGGTGGGGGCAGTTGCTGCTGCCGAGTGCACCTTTTTTTGAGGGGGGGCCTTCAGAGGAAGGTTGCCGGACCTCCATGTGTGTGTTTGTGTGTGTGCATGCGTGTGCACACACACACCTGTGGGGCCCCCCATTCTGTTTAATTTCACGGGTACTGGTGGAGCTTTTCTCCTTTGGCAAGGTGAATTCTGCGAGGTTTTTTAAAAATTTTATGTCATGTCCCCCCCCCCCGGCTAGGTGGTCGCTAGCACTCCCTCCCTACTCTGTTTCTTCATCCTGCTGCTGCTGCTGGTGGTGGTAGTGAAGAAGGAGCCAGAGGGGGTCATGGCCAGCGACGATGGCTTGTGCGCCCGTCCTCCTCCTCCTCAGAGCCCCAGCCAGGTTAAGGAAACTCTTGGGTGGCTTCCTCGGGCTCTTGCTCCGCTTGGCAGAATATGTGATGCAGCCCAGCCTCACCCAGACTCTGCCTCCAGCAGAGTTTGAGACCCCTGGTCTAACTATTTCAGTTTCATCACTGTCAATGCTAAACATGGGTAGTTCTTCTGTAGTCATGATTCAGGTCTTGTTCTTGTTCAGCTGCAGTCCTGTTTTTGTCACTTTCTTCTTTCATTTTTATCAAAAGTCATTTCAAGTCATTGCCACTTTCCAACAGTAAGATGGTGTTGTTTGCATATCTTAATCTATGATGAAGAAAAACTATTCCGCTATTAGGTTATACAATATACAACCTAATAGCATAGGCCTGCTACAAACTGTGAGGCCGGAGGTGAGAGCAAAGCCCCTCTCATGGGAGATTTGAAGGGACTAACGGTCAAAGAAGCCGGGACAATTTTGGCGGGAGCAGAACGGATATAAAGAGAGGTGAGGAGGAGTTACCGCCAGGCTGGGAATGGATTTGGTTAGAGGATCCATGGACGGGGAAGGTAGAAAAACTCTGGATACCGAAAGAAGAGGCAGATGCCTGGAGGAGGAGGGAAGCGACCCCTAAACCCTCTTACTGGAGACAGAGGGAAACAAAAGAGTGGAGAAGGAAATTGAAAGAGGAAACGGAGAAGGTGGAGAGAGAAAGAAGAGAGAGAATAGAATGAAAGGTGAGGGAGATGAGGGGATACCCCAGGGACCATGGCAGACAACCTCCTCCTCCAGAGAACTGGCCTGGCTGGATGACAGAGATAAGGACACTGTCCCCTTACTGGAAAGGGAGACAGGACAGATATTGAACCACGGGGTTGGCGTGGACTAGCCAGGACCATGGGATATTCAAGGGGGGAACCCCTTTAAAGTTGAAGAATGGAAACCTCTTGTCGACCCATTGTTGGAAGGTGAAAAAGGTTGGAATACGTTTGCAGATACTGGTTTCTTGTTAAGTAATGCAATAAATGTTACACAGATTTCCAGACTATGCAGGTCTGATGATTTATTTGGAGCCAAACAAAAGTCAGAAAACGAACCCTCACACAAACCCAGATGCCAGCTCTGTCCCCACATCTAACAAAATGATTACAGAACCTAATAATGTTATGCACAATATCCACAATGCTTTTATTTGTCCCTCTGCCAATGCTATCTATGCCATATTTTGCGAACAATACCCATCTACACCCTACATAGGATAAACACCATAATCTCTGTGCAAAAGAATTGAGATAAACTGGATATCAGGAATGGGAATACACAGAAACCCATTTCAAATCATTAATTTTCCTGGAGACTCTGTGTAAGATCTGAAAGTTGTCATTACATTGTAAATATTTTCTGCTCCAAGACACAAGCTACCGTTGTGAACATGTATTGTGTTTACCACCTGCTGGAAAGAAATCCAATAATACTTGCAAATAGACAGCAATCAGCTTGAATCATAAAACAAGACATTATCAAAAATATTCAAAACATAATATTTAATGGAATACAGCAGGGGTCCCCAACCCCTGGTCTGCCACCTGATACTGGGCCATGGTAGGACCGGACCATGGAGACAGATATCCCACCCCCACACACATAGGTGTCCCTCCCACCCGCACATGCATTTACGGGTGCCCCACCCATCCCCATATGCACCCCGCACATCTGTGCATATGTGCATGCATGCCGCTCACCCACAAGCACGCCATGTAATATGCGCATGCGCACAAGTGTGCCCCGCCCACCTGCGCATGCATGCTCCCCGCCCTCCATGAGCATGCCCCATTCCCTGCACACACGCGGATGTCCCCCTGCATGGACCGCGACGCCCAACCAGTCTGCAGTTTAAAATAGGTTGGGACCACTGGAATACACCATATAAAAGGAGAGATGAAGCAGAACAAATTAAAGACATAGGGACACAAATTAAATCTACAGTGAAGACTGAGGAAAAACCAGAACTGTGACAGGAAATCATCTTATTAAAACAACAGAGGGAGGCAATTTTAGAGCTAATTTATTAACCCGTTTTATGGAGATGTTAGCAGTATGAGTCCAGCAAATGGTGAACTTTACTATGGAAGGGAGGGCAATGGAGATGATGGGACATATGCCGTGGCAGATGGGACAAAGAAAGCAACAGTACATGCAGTTGATGAAGCTCTTGGGAGCGGATGTAAGTAAATATAAATGGTTGATAAAATGAAAGATTAAGGAATTAGATTACAGCAGTGCCTTGACTTACAAATTTCTTGACTTGTGACCAATTCAAGTTACAACCAGGTCTGGCAGCAAAATTTTACTTTGACTTGCGACCGGAGCTTTGAGATGCGACCAGGAAAAAAGGGGGGGGGGAGGCATGGAACTTAAATTTGTAACCATTGGTTAGCAATAAGCCTGCTTCTCTTCTCTTTCAACCCAGCGATTAGAGAGTGTGAGTTCGGAGGAGGCTTTGGACTGCCTGGTACTGCTTTCTGCTTTTTAAAATGCCTGTTTCGAGTGAGTACAGGGTTTTGCAGCATGGGTTTGGGCTGGGGGGGTTATATTTCTGTGCTGTGATGGGTCTTGCAGCGTTTGTTTGTTTTTCTGTGTTTTTCCATTTGGAACGGATTAATTGCATTTCTGATGGGTCCTGAAGTTTCTGTGGTTTTTTTGGTGTGTGTGTTTTTCCGGCTGGAACAGATTAATCGAATTTCCAATGGGTCCTCCAGTGTTTTGGTGTTTTTTGGTGTGTGGTTTTTTCCGGCTGGAACGGATTAATCGCGTTTCTGATGGGTCTTGAAGTGGTGTTTTTTCCCCGGTGCGTTCCCCCCCACCCGGAATGGATTAATCGCATTTCTGATGGGTCTTACAGCGTTTGGGGGGTTTGTTGGTGTGTGGTTTTTTTCCGGCCAGAATGGATTAATCACGTTTCCAATGGGTCTTGCAGTGTGTGTGTGTGTTTTTCAGTGGGTTTCCCCTCCTGGCCGATTAATGGGGTTTCAATGTATTCCTATGGCATATGGTGCTTTGAATTATGACCAGCTTGAGTTACGATCATCTTCCGAAACCAATTAAGTTCGTAACTAAAGGCACCACTGTACATGATAAAAGGGGCACAAAATATTGGTTAGAATACTGATGTAAAGCAGTGGGTATAAACCTGACAGAATAAGAAAAGACAGATAAGATGTTCTCTATAGATGATCAAAAGATGGAAATGTTAAATTTAAGAGGGTATTTTATGGAGAAAGAATACAGTGGTGCCCCGCATAGCGAGGTTAAGCCATTCGGATTAACCGTCGCTATGGGGAAACATCGCTATACGGAAAGTAAAAATCCACTGGAACGCATTAAACTTCGTTTAATGCGTTCCAATGGGGCCCAAACTCACTGTTCAGCGAAGTTTCTCCATAGCACCGCCATTTTCGCGCCCTCGGTAAGCAAGGGCAGGGCGCGAAAACACTGCACGCGGCCATTTTGGGCGTCCGGCAGACATTTTGGAACAGCAATCCGCTGTTTTAAAAAAATCGCTATGCGAAATCGCTTACCGATTGTCGCAAAGCAATTTTTGTCCATTGGAAACATCGGTATGCGATCACATTAGCGATCGCAAAATCCGCATCGCTATGCAGATTCATTGTTAAACAGTGTGCTTGTTATGCGAGGCACCACTGTATATGATAAAATGGACACTGATGGTTATAACACTGATTTAGAGCAATAGATATAAACTTGGCAGAATAATATCAAAGCTATACAATTAATAAGTTTAAAGATAAAAAGAAAGAGAAGGTCCAAGAAAATTGAAGATTAGTAACTATAGCTATCTTAGAAAATTGCTATATTGTTTTTTTTCTTTGTACGATTTCCCCTTTTAATGTAATTGTATAAGTGGATGTAAGAATACTTTCTTACCCTACCCTATCCTTCTACCTGGTCCCCCTATTTCTACCTTAACACCTATCCCCTCTGAAAATTAATTAAAAACCATTTTTTTAAAAAAGTGAAGGAAGAGGGAAGTGGCTTTGTGGCTAGGTGTGAAAATGGGCCAACAATATGTGGCTTTTGCAATAAGACTGCAAAACATTCTGGAAGGGAAAAAAGTCACTGAGCTCCTTTGTTAACCCAAAAGTGCAAGATTAGGAAGGAACAATTTTAAGCCCAGGGTTTGGACATTTCCTCAGTAATATAAATTAATAATCTGGGCAACAACCAAATGAACCCTGGAAAACTCTTGCCATATAAGGTAAGAATACTGAAAGTATGGAATAACAGCTTCCTGGAGAAACCTGCAAGCAGGACTTATGTAATATGTTTTATTTCTATGCCACATTTCAGCCACAAGGTCCTTCAAGGCAGCTCACAGAAGTATATAAATCTGAAAGAATAACAAATTTAAAGCTGCAATCTCACAGCAACTATTTACACAAGAACATAAAACCCCAAACCATACTTACACAGTGGTGCCTCGGCTTACAACCATAATCCGTTCCAGAAGATGGACATAACTCGAAATGGTCGTAAGTCGAAGCACCATTTCCCACTGAAATGCATTGGAATGTGATTAATCCATTCCAGAAGAAAAAAAATACCCCCCCCCCAATAAAAATAAAACACTGCAAGCCCCATAGGAGTGCGCTGGGGCTGCACAAAAAACAAAAAACAAAAAACAAAAAATGGAGCAAGCCCCGAAGGCCCTGGGGCTTAAAAACAAAACGAAACAAAAAATAAACAACGGAGCAAGCCCCATCGGAAGGCCCTGGGGCTGCAAAAAATAAAAATAAAATAAATAACAGAGCAAGCCCCAAAGGCACTGGGGCTTTTAAAAAACCCAAAAATAAACATCGGAAGGTGCTGGGGCTGCAAAAATTCACCAAAAAAAAAAAAAAAACCCAACACAGAAACATAACCCCACCAACCCAAACCCACCCTGCAAAACCCACCCAGAACAGTTTTTAAAAAGCAGAAAGCAGCACCTTACCCTACCAGGCAGTCTCAAGCCTCCTCCGATGCAATCACTCTAACCGTTGGGGCAAAAGAGCTACAAAGAAGCAGCCTCTTCGCCACGAACGGTTAGCAAATTTGAATTCCCTGCCTTTTCCCTCTGCCTTTTACAGTCACAACTCGAAGCTCCGGTTGCAAGTCGAAGCAAAATTTTGCAGCCGGAGCTGGTCGTAACTCGAAGTGGTCCTAAGTCGGGACGTTCGTAAGTCGAGGCACTGCTGTACAGTGGGGTCTTGACTTAAGAACGGCCTGAGTTAAGAACATTTTGACTTAAGAACCGCTCTCATAGGAAAATATTGACTTGACTTACATACTTAATTTGAGTTACAAACTGAAAAAAACCCACGTGGGAGGCAGGGAAAGTGCAAAATTTGAACTTTCAGTTAACTGTTGGCCAGTGAAAAGGGTGCCTGTCTGCTTCCTCACTCCTCCCAGCGTTTAGAGAGTGGATTGGGAGACAGTCTTCAGACTGCCTGGTACTGTACTGCCTGGACTATATTTTCCCTGCCTTCCCTGAACCTTTCTTGACCTAAGAAAAAAAGAAACAAAATATCCCCCTCTAGTGGTCGAAGGCGGAATAGCAGCTTCCCATTAGTTTCTATGGACGGAAAAGAGCAGATACGGATCAAATGGTTCGCAATGCATTCCTATGGGAAATGCAGATTTGACCTGAGAACTTTTTGACTTGAGAACCGCCTTCCAATACGGATTAAGTTCTCAAGTCAAGACCCCACCGTACTTCAAAGAAAATACCAACAAGCAAAGATTCTGAAAGGGTGATACGAGTTGCCCTCCCTTATATTTCTCAGGTAAGGAGGTAGGACGTGGAAGATAGTGTAGGTGACCTGTGAATTAAGTGAGAGGGTCCAGCAGCTGAAACTTTATAATAAAATTACCTTCTCTACTCAGGTCATTAGCTGCTACTGACAGATGCAATAATCCATTCTTAGTAGTAATAGCAGCCCTGTTGATATGCATTGTTAAGGAAGAAATGGAGTGTCATTTAACATCCTTTTTCAAACTTTGTGTCCTATGTTCCTTCACGTCTCATTCAACTTGTGGTGACTCTAAGTGTTTTCAGGATATGCGACATATTTAAAGAGTAGTTTGACCAGTGCTCTTCCCCAGTAGGTTTCCATGGCTGGACAAGCATTTGAAACCAGATCTACTGAGTCCTAGCCCAAACCTCCTATCACTATGCCATACTACACAAAGTAGCGATTGGTTAATCGGGAAAAAATAATAGAATACTAGAGATGGAAGAGGCTTATGTAGTCATTGAGTCCAACCAACCCTCTGCTCAGTGCAGGAATCCAAATTAGATACTTCTCTAACTTTCTCTTGAATGCCTCCAATGCTGAAGCACTCACCACCTCCCAAGGTAATTGGTTCTACTGTTGTAGTGTTTGAACAGTTAGCATGTTAGCACCTGATATTCAACTGAAATCTGGCTTCCTATAGCTTGAGCCTATTATGTGTCCTGCACCCTGAGATGATCTTGTCCCTCCTTTGACTACGTTTCAAGTATTTGAAAAGGGCTCGTACCATATCTCCCCTTGTCTTCATTTCTCAGGGCCAAACATGGCCAGTTCGTTTATGCTTTTCTCATAGGACTTGGTTTCCAATCCCCTAATCTAGCAGTCCCCAACCTTTTTGGGACCGCGGACCAGTTGGGGGCACCCCCACGCTTGCAGGTGGGCGTGTGACACTCTTGGGTGGGTGTGTTGTGCTCACGGAGGGGGAAGTCGTGCATGCGCCCAAACGCAACACACAAGCATGACATACCCCTCCGTGACCGCGACATGCCCACGATGCGTGCGTGCATGCGTGGGGGCGGAGTTCCATCTCCGCGGCCCAGTTCCAAGAAGGCCATGGACTGGCACTGGGCCACACACCGGGAGTTGGGGGCCCCTGCCCTAATCATCATTTTTTGCCTTCCTCTGAAGTTGTTTCAGATTGTCTGCATTCTTCTTAAAGTGTGGTATCCAGAACTAGACAGAGTACTCAAGATGCCTAACTAGTGCCAAATAGAGGGGAACTAGTACTTCACTTGGAGACTATAAATCTGATAATGCAGCCTAAAATAGCATGTATCTTTTTTGTAGCTGCATCACACTGTTGGCTCATAGTCAGCTTTACTGCAATCTACAACAATTCCAAGATCCTTCTTGCATGCAATATTACTGGGCTACATGTTCCCCATCTCGTAACTGCATTTGTATTCTTTTTCATAGGTGTAGAATTCTCTTCCACTGTTTCTGTTATTCCATTAGGGGCCTTCTTCTTCTCTGGAGAGCTGTGGAGATCTATCAACCCTGTGTCAGATCATTTTGTTTTGAACATAATTGCCACCACTAAATTGGCACTTCCAGGCCTCGTTAAAATTTGGAACTGCTTCGAAGTTTTGCTGATCTATCCTCATTTTGATTGGCAATGGATCTCCTCCTCATCTTATTGTTAAATTGCATTCTGTATATTTTAGCCATAAATATGTTTTATGAGCTGGTCACTCAACCGTAATAAATAAATAAATTCATTTGTTCATTCTCCTTCTCTGGCATCTTTGGTCTTTCCTCCAGTTTTTCCTGGGTCCCCTTCACCTTTCAAGGCATAGGGGTGGCACTCTGGTAGATGGCACTGTCCTCACCCCTTTTTCCTCACAGGAAGTTTAGAAGATCTTGGCATTTTTGGTTCCCTCCGCAAAATAAGAAAAACAACAACCTTTGGTTCCCCTTTGCCAAACAACAACAACCATAAAACATATTTATGACTAAATATGATCACAAACCTTCATGAAAAGGGAGAAAACTACATTTATTAAGTGAACGTATCAAATTCTAAACACATTCTAAGTTTTGGACATTACATACAGTTTCTCCCACACAGGAACCCTTCTTTTATCAGTTGATGGCCAGCCGATTTCTGGCATCTCAGAGACGTATATGAGCTTTTAAAACAAACACTTTAGTTGCAAACTCAGTGTTGCTTTCTCTCTGTCCCAAGGCCTAAGACCTAAAACTTCCTGAAAATTACAAACCCACTTCAGAAAAATTTCTCCACACCATGTAGAGCAATAATTACAGAAAGTTATGTCAGTTGTGCATGTTGAAAGCACGTTAAACATTAATTCACCATTCCCTCCCCGCATTTCTGCCATTGCTTTTTTTTAATATACTAGTTTGCAATCAGAAAAAGGTTCTTGTGGCTTTTTTCCCAAGATGGGGGAAGATTACAAAAGGAACACATTACTAAAGACCTTACTAACAAGCAGAAATTAGTCAAACTGGATGTTTCCAATTACATTTTATTTTCCATGTCACACTGCGGAAGTTCAGAATAAAACAGAACCGAGGAGGGGAAACACATGAACTTAAAAGGAAATTAGAATAAAGGTCTGAAAATTATAATTTATTTGGAAGTTTCAAACTTTCAACAGAGGACTAAATGGACATAATAGCTTCTTATTAAAGTACACGTGTTAATTAACTTAACTAGCTACCGGTAAGATGCTTGTGTTACCACCAACAATTTTGTTCATGACTGATACTTATAAGGAACTTTGGCCATCTCATGAGAAGAGTCCTTGGAAAAAACCTTGATGTTGCGAAAGTGTGACGGTAAGAGGAGAAGGGGACGACCGAGGATGAGATGGCTGGACAATGTCTGTGAAGCAACCAACATGAATATGACACAACTCCGGGAGGCAGTGGAAGATAGGAGGGCCTGGCGTGCTCTGGTCCATGGGGTCACGAAGAGTCGGACACGACTAAACGACTAAACAACAACAACGACGATACTTATAATCTATTTGCACTTGCCACAATCTGTACTACTCTATTCCTCTGAATTTGCTATTTTCAACTCCCTCCCATCAATGTGTGTTGTACAGAAAACTCTTGCCAACATTCCACACATCACAGTGCAACATATTTCTTAGTTTTCAAAGCACCAGAGGAGTCGGTTGTTTTGTATACACGACCTTGCTATCCTTCTGAAATAGTTTAAAATGCCACTAGAGGTCTCTCCGAACCTGCTGATTACTTACCTTTAACACCCACAACTATGCTATACCCTCTCACATACTTTTACAATTTGATTTAAATCTGGGTGTTTTTTTAAAAATTCAGAGTATATCCACCCACACACAGATGCCATCTTCTTAAGCATTAAGGACGGATCTTAAGAGTAACTAGCTGAGAAGTCCATACCGCTAAAAATACTTCGCACTTCTCAACAACCTTAACATTCAAACTTTCTTCAGAAGAAAAAAAACATACAGTACTGTACAATCAGTTCCGTGCAGGATAGTGCCTGGTCACGTGTGCTGAACACAAATACACACGCAAACGACTCTTCCTCGTCATTTGCACACGGAAAGATTTGAGTTCCTCCAGCCACAAGTTCAGATGCTTCTCAAGACAGCCCTACTTCGCAAATATTGGTCACCACTGAGCGAGAGACCAAGCATGACAGCTGGGGAGTTCAGCTGGGAAGCTCGGGATTCTCAAAAGGCTCTCCTGAACCCACTGCCTGCAGGAAAGACAGAGGACAGCCGTGGCCAAAGTTCCTGCACAGACTCCCGTTAGATGATGGAGGACTACAATTCCCATCACAGCACATTCCTTTTAGAGGGCTGACGTGCACGGGAGTCCCCCGGGGCATCTGGAGGTCCTCTGCCTTCCTTTCCCACGGCCCTCCTACCTGGTACCTCCCGGTGAGCAGCTGGCTGCGGGACGGGGTGCACAACGGCTGCGTGTAGTAGCGCTCCAGGCGAACGCCGCCCGCCCCCAAGGCGTCCAAGTTCGGCGTCCGGATCTCCGAGCCATGCCAGCCCACGTCGTTCCAGCCTAAGTCGTCGGCCAGCACAAACACCAAGTGCGGCGGCCGCCCTGCCGGGTGGGCGCCCCGGCACGAGCCCAGCCCGCTCAGCAGCAGCAGCAGCAGCGGAACCGGTGCCTGGGCGAGCATCGCCCACCGGGATCCCACCAGGTCGGCAGCCCAAGCAGGAACTGGCGCCGAAGAGGAAGGGCTGGGGGACCGCCCGGCGGCCAGATCGAGCCCGCCTCGAAGGGCCAAGCGCCCGCCCCCTCCTGCTGCGAAGCCCCGCCCCGCCGCGCGAGCGGTGCAGCCGCCAGGGCCGCCCCGGGAGGAGAAAAGAAGCGGGAACGACATAGAGGGGCAGAGGTTTCGCTCCGGACTGTGCCGCTTTCATCACGCCATGCAGTGAGGAGGCGGGGGGGGGGGTTTGTCGTGCGATGTCTGAGGGACGCGGGGGCTGGGGAGGGACCTGAAGTTCTTTTTTCTCCCCTGCAGTTCCTCCAGGCACCCAGTCAGGGTCCAGAGTGAAGGCGATACAAACTTGTGCTTTTGCAAAGATAAAAGAGCCGAGAGAAGGACCAAGAGCCTAACGTGAATAAACGAGTCAGGAGTGCAGTCTTAGCATATTAGAAGTGATGCTCCCAAGTTTCTGATGCTTAAGTTTGTAAATCTACTGCCATCATTTTTCTTTGTCTGTTGCTCTCGTGTCTTCTTTGCACATTTCAGAACGATAGCCATGTTAAGTCTATTATAACAAAAATAACGAAGAACCTTGTGGTAGTTAAAATTGAGAAGTTTTATTTGACATAAGCTTTTATGAGCTGCAGCCCACTTTTTCAGATCCATTGAGCATACAGTAGTTTCAGTAGAGAAACATATTGTAGTGAGTTGGACACTGTAGTGACTGGGCACACACACGCCCAGGAGAAACGTGCGGCTCTATCAACAGCTTCGTGGCAAATTTACAACAAAGGGAGAATAAAAAGTACGTATAACATTGCTGAGGAAGTGCTTGTCTAATAGTATTGCTGTCTATAAAATTAGACATTAAAGGTTTCCTAGGGCCAAGGTCAACATTCTTCCCATTGGTTCCATGCACACTAATCTATGCTTTTTAAAATTAAATTCTATAGCAGAACCCATTATCAGAGCTTTGACTATTCTTACATTTTTGAAATGAAAAACAATGGATGAAATTCTGTTGCATAGTTCTGTATGCACAACAGTGATGCTGTCAGTATCACCAGCAAATTGCCAGTTTAAAGGTGACTTTTTGCAATTTGGGGGCACATGTGACTTTGTCACATTGTGTACAATTTGCATGCACCCCAAATCACCTTTAATAATCAACTTGTCTTAAATCTGCAGTAAATTGCTGCTGATTTTAACACCATCCCCATTTTAACATCATCCCCACACAGGAACTTGTGCAACAGAATTTTAGACATCAGATTCTTAATAGTAAAAAAGATACTGTGGCTTCCTTCAGGAAGTCAATCCATCTTTTTTTAATCTTCCTCTATTCCTGCTGCCTTCAACTTTTCCTAACATTATTTTCTTTTCTAGAGAATCTTGCCTTCTCATGATATGCCCAAAGTAGGACAGCCTTCGTTTTGTCATTTTTGCCTCCAGATATAATTCAGGCATTATTAGATCTAGGGCCTGCTTATGGCAGTCTAAAGGGTCTGTAAAGTTCTCCATCAAATTGCATATGAATCACTTTTTTCCCATCAGCATTCTTCACTGTCCAGCTTTCACACCTGCATGTAGCAATCAGTAATAGTGTGGATGATTCTGGTATTTGTCTCCAGTGATGCATCCATAAATTTGGTCTTTTCTAATTCCTTCATTGTTCCTGCATCTTTGTCTTCTTCTGATGTCTTGGTGGCAATCTCCCTTTAGATTGATGATTGAACCAAAGGTATACAAAATCTTTCACTATTTCAGTTTCTTCATTTTCCACATTAAATTTATGTGACTCTTGTAATCATGATTTTCATCTTCTTAGTGCTCAACTCCAGTCCTGCTTTGTCACTTTCTTTTTTAACTTTCATCAGAGGTTGTTTTAAGTCACTCCTGCTTTCTGCCAATGCTCATTCCTCCTTCATCAGAATTTAGTACAGTTTTCTGTATGATATCCTCTGCGTACAGATTGAATAGGTGAATGGATAAAGTGCACAGGTAAAGGGATAAACCTCTAAAAATAGCTTTTTAGAGGTTTATCCCTGCATAACCCAATACAGGTTATGCAGCAGAGCAATCGAGTGTTGAGGCACACCCATTTATAATTTCTCATGATCCACATAGTAAAAAGCTTTATTGTAGTCTATAAAGCATAAATTGGTTTTCTTCTGAAATTCTTTGGTGCACTCCAGTAGCCAGCGGATATTTGCAATATGAGCCAAGTGCCTCTTTCTTCCTGGAATCCAGCTTGAACATCAGGCATTCCTTGTTTCATATAGGGCAGGACAGCTGATAACCCAAGAAAATTAAACTGGATCACTAGTAAAACATGAAGGAGTGAAGTCTGACCAGCAGAAGCACAGCTATAGGGAAACATAATCAAATGATACAGCAACAAAGTAAACAGATCAGCACATAGCAAGATGGTACTGGGATCCACAAAAAGCAGGGTGGGGGGAAAGGAAATACACTACCGCCAGGAAAAACTTGGAAAGTAAGGGTTTTTTGTCCTGCTTTGATTCTGTTTACACCAGTTTCAGTATTGCATTGTATGGACAACAGGATGAGTATCAGTATTAAGGATGCAAGGAAAGTTGAAGAACTGCTCAGTGTGGAGGAGACCTCAGAGTGCTGCAAACAGTACTAAAGTGAGGGTTCAGGATGCGAATGTCTGTTGTGGCCCAGTGAACCACAAGTTCAGCTTCTCTGATTGTATTTTTATTGTATTTTTAATTTTTTTTAAAAAAATATCCAGAGGTTATTCAGGTATGTGAAAAGATTGCACTGTCGTAACATGTGAAAGGCACACAATTTTGTGGCTGATGTTATTTTGCATGGAATGAACATTATTTTCCAGAGTAACATTCCCACTTGAAATATTTGCAAAGTTGCATGTCAGGAACCATAGTACTAGGATGGCCTGTTGCAAACTTTTGAGAAAGAAAACTAAGAGAAAGGAAGGGTTCTCAGCATTCCCCCCCCCCCATAGTTTGTACAGTATCTCTTACTGTTCAGGAGGTGAAGTAATCTAGGTATGTCAACATTTCTTCCGAAGAAACTGCAGTTTTGTGGCTACACACGAAATTGGAGGCTTTATATGTAACACTTAAACAATGTTTGTGAAGTAAAACGAAGGGAAAAAACATTCTTTTTAAAACTATGCTTCTTTGTCAGAGAAAGTATACTATGTGAATGATAATACGAAGAACATCATTATGACATTTAGCAGGAATTAAATCTGTACCACAAGTGAAATCCATCAATAGACAGGATTCATCCCAAACAGTAGCCATAACCTAAAATTAGGCAATGTGTTTGCATGTGCATGTACACACCTTCTCTTTTACTGGCATCTGACTAGACTGATCTTTGTGCAATCTGTTTGTGCTTATGTGGTGTGTTATATACACATCTATAGCAGGTTGGACAACTTTTTTTTAAGCCAAGGGTCACATCTTAGGAGGCAAGAGCCACATACAGATTCCCAGATAATGAAACTGCTGCATGATGGTGGAACCAAAAGTAGAGGAGCTTACTTCATTTCTCTCTCTTTTCTGTCTTCCCCTCTACTGCTCACTTTTTATCTCTCAGCCCCAACCTACTAGTTTGGGACCTGACCTGTTCTCTTACGGGTGGCTTTTTAATTCAGATCAATATAGGCCACAGATGGGTTGCCCATCCTTGCCTTCTGGCGTATGTATGTGTATGAGCCTCCCTTTTCAGGCTGTGTAAAGGGGAAGAGATAAAGATTTCAACTGCTTTGGCACAATTCTGTGAGCTCTCTGGCTGAAGCACAAATGGACAGATTATTCTGTGGGTTCCTTTTTTTATTTCAACACAGAATATTGCATTGATTTTTAATGTTCTTGAATGACTAGAATAAAATATTGGCAAAATATGCAATGCACTCAATTATAACCAATATCTGTAAAACAAAAAAAAACCCCAGATCATTTAGTGGTTGAACAAAATAACTTAGAACTAAAAGAAAATTATTTCAAAATGGATTCCCTTTGCCCACTCCAACTACTGCTATGAGCAATCCCGTCAGCTCCTATATTTTCCTGTGACTTGCTTTGTAAATGGATATTCAGATCTGTACAGTGTAATGTCAACTTGCATTAACTCTTTGGCAATGAGAAGTGCTCATTATTCAGACTGTGTTTCTACTGGCATGTCTTATTTATGCTTCAGCTTTTACGTATATATAGGGTTTGATATATCAATTCCTTTGGAAGATTCAGCGGTTTTGAGCAATTTTTTGTTCAAATGTCCTTTAAAAAGGACAATGGAAATTTAGCATTTAATAGTGTGAGTGCAAGCAGAGCATTATTTTTAGAGTTAGTATTTAAGATTTATACAGTTTATAGGAAGGCAATATTACAGCTTAGTATAAATCAATAAATCTTTAATGGGTTCAATGCCTATCATTGACTAAGGGGATCTGGTGTCTAGTCTACCTTTAGGATGATAAGATTTGTTCTGGGAGGCTTGCCCTCTTCAGAAAAGATAAGAAACTGATAGCAAAAGGGAAAAAAAATATTGCACCAAGAAAATTGTTTCTTCAGTGGTTAGCAAAATGGATTTGGAGAACCGTATCTTGCTGTTTGCTCTCAGAAAGATCCACATCTGCTATAATTATTAGCCCAACAGATTAGTGTAATCAGTAAAATTATAATTAAGGACTACATTTATGTTTCTCACTGTTTTGCCACTTCATTTGCTGCTCAGTGGATCTAGTGAAAAGTGCCTGGTTTGAGGTGATGCCAAACTATATGGTAATTCTGTCTGAGACTTATTCTGTTACAGATGTTTCATGCATGCAAATAATAATGTTATTTTGTTGACATCACCATATGATGCCAAGGTAACAGATAGTATATCTTTTCATGGTGTTATGTTAAATAATACTCAAATAGGCACAGCTTTCCTCTCACTGACATGAGCCTTTGTCCCTAACAACTTTTCTGGTGATAAGGTAGTACTTCTGCTGGATCAAATATTAGGTATGTTTCAAAAGTCAAATATATGTATGTATTACATATTCAAAGGAAAATCAGCAGAATTACTGATATTATATGTCAAGGTTGATATCACCCAGACCCAAAAAAAAAAAATTAACATCTTTTTTGGAAAAGGGAAGGGGGGAAAAGCCGGACTGCTCACCTGTAAAGTTTGTTCTTCAGGTGATCTGCTGTGAATTCATACTAATAGTCTGTGTCTATAGCCATCCCTTTGGAACTTTCTATGTGGAGAGACAGTTTTGATAATAGCCTTGCCCTCTACAGGTGCTGATTAACTATAGTTAAAAAATTTGGACAACACAGTGGCAGAGCTTTAGTTGCCAGGATGTGCTAGAGAGGGAAGGAAGAGGAGTTCATGGGAATGCACAGATGGCCACCCAAACATCATAGCAGAGCAACCTTTTATCTTCTTTGTTGTTGCTATACATTTGTGTTAAGGTGTGAAGAATAGCAAAGCTAAGAAGGCAGTAGGGCAAAGCAGAGAGAACTGCTCTTCCAAAGGAAATGTCTCTCTGACATCTTGTATCCAGATGATAGTGGCAGATGAAAGTGGATGGCTGAGAACAGGTCACTTTTCTACACAACTCAGGTAAGCAGCCGCTGCGCCCCCGCCCTCCCACAAAGCTGGCTACAGGCCTGGTAGAATTGCTTCTGGGTGTTAGGCAGAGATTTCTTGGGCAATCAGTAAGTCAGGGTAATTGTTTTCATGATCTACTTAGCAAATCTTTGAGTTGTACAGAATTGAGTGCCTGGTATAAACAGCTGGAGTCAGACTAACAGACAAATGGCTCTTGAGTAATGTGGTGATTTTCATTATTCCACTATAGCACCATTTGGGGCAAGATTCTGTTGAAGACAAAATGGGTGCCTATAAGTACCACATATATTAAACTTGAATTTCCTTTGTTCAGTGAAAGGTTCATAGTAGAAGTAGCTTTAGCTTTTCTGTCATAATGATAAATTATTAGTTTTGCTTGGTGCACATAACTGTTACTCCAAACCATTTCTTGTACAACAGGAATGTACAGTACTGGACATGTTTATACACACATACAAACAAACACAGACATCCAAACAGAGATAAGACTGCAAATCAGCTTGTTTATCCAAATAGCAAGCTATTCCTTGCAGAGTATTATGAGCGACCGAGTAAGTGCCTCCGTATTGTATACTGCACAGTAACAGGCAATACTGCAAGAGCCACATGAAATGGCCAGGTGGGCCGGATTTGGCCCACAGGCCTTGAATTTGATATGTGCCATACACAGAATGATTTCTGCACATTTAGAAAGCCAAGCAAAGAGAAACTTCAGTGGTTGAATGACTTTGCTAAACATGATATTCCACAGTATATCTAGCATTTATGAACAAAAATACTGATTCTTGTACAATTTTTACATGGAAGAATCAAGTACTCTAGGCTTTTTTCATATGAATAAATCTGTTCTTAATGTGTATTTGCATATAGATTGTTAGAGGAAAGCTAAAATGGATTACACTTTTATTAATTACTTAGCTATAGCTATTAGTTACATTAATATTTCTCTTCTATTGGCACATTTTGCTCTTCTTCACACTTTATCCTCCAACAGTTCTCTGAAGTAGGTCAAGCTAACAAAGAATGCTGGACCCCTGTATGTTTCATGGCACCAGAAAGGATAGAATCTAAAGTCTTTAATGTTTGAAAACAGCCACTGCTCAGACCCAGATGGGTGGTGGTGATTTTCAGACATTTAAGAGTCCTTACCATCCTGAGGCCCCCAAAGGCTTCCCCAGGTGAAAAGGATCCCTGGGGAGCCTTGGAGCCTTGCAGGAGAAAGAATCAGAAAATTTAAATTTCTAATTAAAGGCAGCAGCTAATCACATCACCAGTTTTTCACATGCAGATCTGCACCAAGAGTAGCATCTCAACCTCTGAGACCCTACACTATGTCACGTTTAAGATGTCTCTGTAGCATTACTAAAATATGTGTATTATTCTAATACATTTTTTCTATTAGCTTACACATAGGTGTAGTATTAATGTTAATCAGGTCTTAACTATTACCCATCTCCTTTTGTTTATATTTTAACACTCCCACCCTTCTTCTGAAGGCGTGTTCTTGTTGGTTCAGTCATTACCAGCGGCTCTTGGATAACAATTGCTGGATAATTTTTGCCTAACAGTTCAACTTCCAATTTCTGTCCAGCTTTGCTGAGTTCCAAAGGGACATATGCAAAAGCCAGACTCCGCTGAGTACTATAGCTGTAACATCCCGATGTGGTGTTGCCAATAACCTGAAAAATTATTCAAATATCAACATGTTTAAATACAAGAAAATACAATTCAGTTTGTGTTAATAAATACAGTGGTGCCTCGCTTTACAATCGCTTTGTAAAACGACGAAATCACATAACGATGAACTTTTTGTGATCGCTTTTGCGATTGCAAAACGATGTTTCCTATGGGGGAAATTCGTTTTGTGATGATCGGTTCCCTGCTTCGGGAACCGATTCTTTGCAAAACAACGATTTTCCAACAGCTGATCGGCGGTTTCAAAATGAACGCCAGGTAAACAAAATGCCCCCCTGCTGTTTTCTGGGACAGATTCCTCGCAAGACAGGCAGCGAAAATGTTCGCCCTATGGAGGATCTTTGCTGGACGGTAAGTTTTAAGCCCACCGGAACGCATTAAACAGGTTTTAATGCATTTCTATGGGCTTTTTAATTTTGCTTTACGATGTTTTCGTTCTACAGCGATTTCACTGGAATGAATTAACATCGTAATGCGAGGCACCACTGTATTTAACTTCTTAAACAAGCAATAGATTGTGCAATATGATTGTATGCATCAGAAAAGTCTCAGAATGTCCCAACACAGACAGTGAGTAGTGCCTTACTTTTCACTGGGTGAGTATATCCAGAGCAAAAGATATTGACTACCATATGGTAATCCATGCTTTGAACATAAATTCAAGTATCCTCAAAAGTATATTACATTCTCTAAATGACAACTACAGCTTTTAAAGTATCCCCATTCTAAAATACCATTTAGCCACACTCTCCTTCCAGTGTAATGGAAAGCTATTGATTGAATACAAAATGCCCAGAGCTATGAAAAAGTTAAGTGTGAACCTTTGCCTGAACAACTTTCACAAAATATTTTAAACCTATTCAAACACACACATATTTCACAACAATCTCTCTAGACTGAGAGTGAAGACCAAAGTCCAGCTGAAATGCATGCAGGACTTCCTCTTTGCCAATGATGCAGCTGTTGTTGCTCACTCTGCTGAAGACCAACAACGCATGAATCGTTTTAGCAAGGCCTGCCAAGACTGGATTAACAATCAGCCTGAAGAAAACATAAGTTCAGGGCGTGGACTCACCTTCCTTTATTACCATCTCCACACAAAAATTGGAGGTTGTTCATGACTTTGTGTACCTTGGCTCAACGATCTCTGACACTGTCTCCCTAGATGTTGAGCTGGATAAACGCATTGGCAAAGCAGCTGCCATGTTCTCTAGACCCACGAAGAGAGTATCTTTTATACCAAGATCCAGGTCTATAGAGCCTGTGTTCTGAGCACACTCCTGTACTGCAGTGAGTCCTGGACACTTTGTGCATGGCAGGAGAGGAAGCTGAACACGTTCCATATGCGTTGTCTCTGACGCATTTTTGTTATCACCTAGCAGGACAAAGTTCCAAGTCCTAGAATGACTTGGAATTTTTAGCATGTATACATTACTGAAACAGCAACATCTACGTTGGCTTGGGTGTGTTGTGAGAATGGCAGATGGTCGGATTCCAAAAGATCTCCTGTATGGAGAATTAGTGCAGGGAAATCACCCCAGAGGGAGACCACAGCTGCGATACAAGGATATCTGCAAGAGGGATCTGAAGGCCTCAGGAATGGACCTCAACAGATGGGAAACTTTGACATCTATGGCTTCTCCCATTTTGAAGAGACCCTTGTCCAGCAGGCTGAGGCAAAGAGGCAGTCAAGCAAAATCAGGAAGCTGGACAGGGGACAGAGTGTATTTGTCTTCAGTGTGAAAGGGATTGTCACTCTCGAACTGGCCTTCTCAGCCACACTAGACTCTGTTCCAAGTCCTCCATACAGAGCATGTTACCATAGTCTCTCAAGACTGAAGGATGCCTAATTCAAACAGGTATTTGGAAGAACCCGAGAAATCAAGTGCAAACAATGATGGCTCCATTATGTGGTATGAACAATTAGTCTTAGAAGCCAAGCAGAGAGCTACCTGACATGCTGCCAGGACACACTTTTTTGGGTTAGCCTTTTCTGTTGCCATGAGCACAAATACACGGCTATTTTAAAATCTTTTCATTTTATATTCATTTGGGCAAACACATGGTGATGTTTAAAACTCTGTATGACTATTTAACAGCATATTCAAATTATCTTGCATTTTGGGGAACACACAATATGCTTCAGTTATTTGAAATAAGATCTACACTACTTGCCTTGCCATTATGCCAGACACTTTCATTTCCCTCTGGATCAATGTTATCTGTTTCCAAGGTGAGATACACGAGTTGCCGTTCAAGCCCCTTTTCTTTAATCTGCTTCACTGCCTCCTTTCCTATGAAATCTGCTGGCTAGGAAAGGGAAGAGATAACGATGATAAATGATTAGACAGACTCTGTGACAAGGTTATAAATGCAAGCATTTACATTTGCCTTTACTTGTTTTCTTGTCAATTAACCTTTATATAAGAATACCAATTAAATCAAATTTGTGTGATTTTTGTATTGGTCTTGTCCATAAAGTAGACATGCTCGTTTCATCTCATGTTTTCCTATATCTGTGACATTTATGATTTATATACTTTATTTTAAAAAAGAGTTCATATTGGAAGAATTCTGTGGTTTCCTTTTGGCATTTTACTTGGAGAACAGTTTGCAGAACATCTGAGACAAAATTTACTGAAAGAACACAAAGAACTATTTCCTTTAAAAATTTCACCAGAGGAAGCAGAAATTTTACTTATCAGCTATTTTGTGAAGCCCACAAACATGTAATAAATAGAAGGGACTGGGGAAGGTCACAGGTATGTTGAATTTCCTTGGCATAGAGAAAATCTGAGTTTTCTCCCCCTTGGAATCGTTGATGTAAAAGAAACTGAGCTCATAGTGATAGTCTACAGCTGAACTAATACAAAAAGTATCATGGCTAGAAAACCAATGCCTTCTCTACATTCAGCTGGATGGACTAAGGGTATAAACTGGTATAGGACAGCTCCCTGTTGCCTCAAGACATGGAGATGATTATGAGTTTAAATGATTTTATAAACAACGTTGGTAAAAACATGCAGGTTATGTCTGTCAACTGTTATAAGCTATGATCACAGCAAAACAGAAACTAAACGACTTGCAATCTCTCTTTTTCAGGGCCAGCCCTACCATTAGGTAGCATGAAGTAGTTGCATCAGACAGCAGATGTTGGGATAAGGCAGCAGTTCCCCATTATTTCACCACTTAGTTTAATCCCCCAAACTAGCCTATTGTGTCTTAACTGTGAGAAACAAATATCTCCCATTTTCATGAAAAAGATAGATTCAGCTGTGCTTACGTGGAATGGGCGGAGACAAACTTGTTTTTTTCCTACAGGCAGCAAAATACCTGGGGCCTTTTCCTCTACCTGTATGAGCAAGTCACATGGCCCATAAAGCTTTCTCCTCCAACATATACTATATTTTTTCCAGAGACCCCTATCTGTAGACCACAGTCATCAACTTTTAGAACTGCAGTCAGTCTTATTATGACAGTTGCTATGGTACAGCAATCTCTTAAGTTCCACAGGGTGACCTATGAGGCACAGAGGAGGTCTCATGACCCATAAAACTCTTCCCTTCAACACCTTGCCCTACAGCCATTCCCACATCTACCATCTGCCTTTCTTACCTAGAGCTTACCCAGTTATTGTCAAGAAGACCTTTGTGTATAAATTCAACCAGAACCAGATTGAGACAAAGATTTGACCACCTTTCACTCCCCTTCATTCCCTTACTCTGGAGTTTAAGGCCCATTCTCTCTGTGTGTGGAAAAAATATAGTTCATCCTGCAACTTGGGGGGTTGTCGTTTTCCATAGATAAACAATGCTACGAAAAGGAGAAGGTCTTGCTTTGTTCTTCCTGAAGTCTGTCTCCTCCTTACACTCATTTAAGAATCTTTGTTCTGCTAAGTACCAGAGGTTAGAATTTGAAAAATCATGGATGGGCAACCAGCTGGTCAGGAAAAAATATAGTGAAAACCGCATATTACCGTATATACTCAAAACTGGGGCTAGTTATATGCTTTGTTCACTATATTAAACCCTAATTTTAACTGCAATAAGAAATACTTTATATTAATTTGAGGGAATTATTGGACAGATATTTGTCACACAGTTTGTGTTGTGTTCCTCACTATTCCTTTCAGTAGTTATTGTGTCAACTACATCATAAGTATATATATATAACACTTATGTGCATATATAACACTTGTGTACTGTATTATGAAACATTGCAGTATTTGCTTCCTGTCATGGTGGCTAACAGAGGATTTATGGGCAGGATCGGGGTGAGGACGAAGACTGTGATAATGGAAGAAAAGGATGAGAAGGAAAGGGAGTCTGTATTATATGTGGACATTTGATAGACACTTTCGTATGATAACAAACATTTCCATCTGTATGACAACAATTTAATTGTCAGAGTACAGTACAGAAAAATTTGCATCAATCTGAAACACGTGCTGTATTTCCTCAGTTTGCCTTTACAAGCTATTATAAAACTCTACCTATAGAAGACACATATGCATTTTAACCACTACTGGTCTCCCTAGTGCTTACTCTTCAAAATCATTCATTCAGCTCTTACAAATCTATCATTTGTAAATAGAAAACACAGTTTGCATGAAGGTTAATGCACCAGTCATAATTGGAGCCTTGAGAATGATCTGGCAACAGATGTGATGTGCTTTAGTGGGTCACTTCTGGATTAATTGCATAGAAGGCTATTAACTTCTGTAAATATGTAAACACAGAGTCAGCTAAAATAATTTTGATTTGTCTTAGCTTTGAACTTTTTTCACAAATTGATTTCTGCAAGAAAATTTATATACATAATATCAAGTATTTAACAATAACAACAAAAGAACAGTTTAAGCTGTGGGTGAAATGCAACTCAATGAAAGCAGATCTTTCTTTGTGCATAATAATAATATAGGGAAGTGATTCATAAGAACTATGTCTAGTTATTCAAGGTAATAATGAGTTTCTAACAGAAAAAAATGTTAATGTTCTGTAGTTGTTCCATATAGCTTGTCACAATGCACGTACAGAATAAACAAAATAGCTTGAGTTCAGTGAAGTGATTTTATGCATGGAAAATGTGTCAAAATAAACCTGTTTCTTTTCCTACACAGTGCATCAGGATTTTGCCCCTGTAAAGCAGAAATAGCAAATACTCTGAAAGAAACTGGAATATTTCTTAGACCTGGTACTGCTTTCTGTTCCTCAAAAGCTGCACATTATATGCTTATAGCTGCAATTACTGCTTTACTTTGGAAAACCAAGAATATGAAGGGAGGTAATGAAGAATACGGCTATAATCCGACATGAATTCAGGGGGATTTCATTCTGAATAAACATGCAAAGGAGCTATTGCACAGTTCCAGTCTTTCACATCAATTTTGCTACAAGAACTCCATTCTAAGGTTCTGCGGTGGGGGTGGAGAGGTTTAAAGCCACTAAATTTCCTACAGATATGTGGATTGACAAAAGAACTGTTTCCCAGACCAAACATATATGACAGAGCATGAAGAGGACTGTGTATTGTATCTTATGAAGAGAACAATTGCTCATAATCCATAAGGATAGGCTTATCATAATTTGAGCTTTTATAAATACTGTACATGAATGCAAGGCCTGTCTTTCAGTTGAGTAACAGAAGCAACTACTACTTTATCTATAAGGACTAGATAGGCGGGATATAAATTAAATAAATAAATAAATAACCACATGCCCACACAACAAATCACAAACAATTGCTTTATTCTACAAGAATTCATAAACATAACAGACTATCCTGGAATTATGTCATTTCTATTTCAGAATTTCTATTGGTCCTTGAAGCAGTCTCTCATGTGAGGAATGTGATCCAAACAATTTCTTATTAGAGATGATAATTTTTTAAATATTTGAAGCAATCTGACCATAACAATATCCTAACAATTGTGAGACTAGACTTATTTCATGTGGAAACTACTTAGGGCTTCTGCTTTCCAGATCTTTACTAGAATAGAATAATTAATAGAAAATCCATATTAGTCTATTTTCATTTTTAGAAAGAAAATTAAAATGCACCAAATGCTTTAATTTCACATAGTCAGTTTATAATGCAGAGGATTAATAAATCAAATTGTGATTGCATTAATTTCCTCCAAGAGGTAAATTCTAAGTATATTCTCTTATGAACTGTCTTTTGCTCTTAGTGATAATGAGAACCAGGCATGTCTCAGTAACCATAGGTAATAATTTTTTAAAATTTGAAGTTGCAGAATATGATGCAGAGTAGATAGAAACTCCCTAATTTGCGGTGGGTCCCCCCCCCCTTTTATGTGGTCAGAAAAATAAAGGAAGACAATTAAGGACAATGATGCCTAGGCCACTAGAAACAAATACAGTATTGTAATTAAGTCTGAAAAAAAACCTGTCAAAAAGACATACCTATGTGTTTTAATTGTACAGTTTATTCGGTAAATACCTTATGAATGCTGGAATGGATCCAAATTATATACACAAAACTAGTCAACTGCATAAAAGGGCATCAGCATCTGCTGCAATCTGCTTTGACCATTGCCTTACAACACACAGGAGGCCGTGTCTGTGCAATATTTTGAAATTAATTATTCTTCATCAGCCATTCTTGAGTGATTCCAGGACAGCTTTCCAAATTATATTCTCTTGACAGATAAACATAGAAAAGACTTTTCACCCCTAGGGTCAACCAGCATTTGAGAGATTTCATTTTGTGAAACAACTGCACCAAATTAGATTCCTTGCTTAAGGAGACACAGGAAAGAAGAAAATATTGGATGTCTCTTCCTTTGAAGCAGATAGATAATGTACACATCTTCCCACTCAACATGCCTTCAAAATGCATTTCTTCCCACACACCCACCATATCTATCATTTATGTTGCAAGTTGGGGTGACAATGCACTGTTCTATATAAAGGACTGAGAAGTACAGTATTGGGTGCTGAAATCCCAATGGACTTGTCAGCCTGGTTCAGACTAAGAATGAGTCTGAGGACCTGGCTACACTAGTTAAAAAAAACCCAGCCCCTATTTGAATTTTAAGTTTTAAATCAATGTAAAAAAAAAAGGTGAACACACAATGCATGTGGAAGCTCAGGTTACTTTGACAGGGAATCGTGATTTTCGAGCAGTAGCAGGTTTATTCACTCTTCCACCAGAGAGAGGGTCATTTATTTTAACTCAGATGTAGAATCAATTTAATTTCTAGCGGTTTGCTATAAGTAAACACCTCTGTCAGAATATTTTCCCCAAATTTGTTTTATCTGTCTTTTTGAATATAAGCAAAGAAGAACTGGACCGTGCAGGTGCGGAAAAGCAGCCACCGCTCCCACTGCCACAACTGCACCAGCAGCTAATGATACTGCTGCTCCAGGCTCAGATGGCACACATCTGTCTGAAGGGCTTGTCTTGCTGCTAAGACACATGCTGGAAGAACCACGTGTCGCCCTCCTTGCTACCCAAAGCCACAGCAGCAATAGCTTCCTTGTTTCCTTCTGCTCTTCCTCCTCTTCTTCCTTGAGGCGCCTTGCAAGAGTGATGCCCAAGCCTTGGCTGCCTCTTCCTTTTATTCTGTCTGCATGCCATCCCCCACACCCTTTTCTCTCTTTTTCCCCCCCTGGGTTTAGGAGTCACTTGCTTACAGTCTACTTTAATTGCTGTATCACTTAGTCACTAAGAAAGGAATTCATTTGGGATTGTGGGAGTAAAGGAGGGAGAGAAGATGAAGAAGGGGAGGGGAGAAGGACAAGAAGGAAGAGAGGAAGCTTTGCCTGGTGTGTAGTTTTGAATCTTCCTTTCCCTGCCTCCCTTCTCCCTTAAAAGAAACACTGGAATAAAAATTGCCCCAAGGGAATGCACACAGCAATTAAAATATCATGTGACTGCCATGTGACTTTAAATTGCTTTTAATAACACTGCTGCATATTCTGAGGTATTTCAATTATGTAATCAGGCTGTAAGTGAGCTAAGGATCAGGTTTAATCCTGGTTTCTGTAAGAACAAAGGACAGCTCATTGAGTTTGAGTGGAACGCAGGACTGTGACCTGTTCTTGAAATGTCAGTTTTCACAATCTTCATCTTGTATGTAGAGGATCTACAGAAAGAGTACATGAGCCCAAAACTCACTATGACTGGCATATGTCCAGTTAGAAGTCCAAACTAGAGTAGGTCCACAGAATTAAATGTTGAACAATAAGTCAATATTTACATAAATACGACTTGAGTCAACTTATCTACCATAACTGGTCCTACCAACTGGATTCAGGCTACAAATTTAGTTGTTTATCTGAACTGGGCCATTTCGTGTTTCTAGAGAGTTAGAAACTGGATGATATTACTGTATCTATAAACTGAAAAAAGCAACACTTGTGAAGCCTCTCTGAAAAATGAAAAAGACCATAATAAGATTTACTTTGCATACCACAATTAAAAGGTACGGTACTTTCACACGAGGAACATCTACATAGGGGCTAAAATGAACCTTGTATGCATACTGAAACAGCAAAACATTCCGTAAGCATGCACTGGGAAGCTACACGTTTATGTGGGATTTTCAAGTTAATCCCCCACAAAAGGCATTTACTGTATATGTATGTTAATTGTGTGTATTATATAGTACTGTATTTGACTAGTAGAGGTTTAATCAATCAACTCTAATAAATGCTATTATTCAGGACATGCTATATCCTAATTGTTTCCAAGCTCAATTCAATGTAATTTTGATTTAAGAAGCCCTAAATAATACTTCGGGGCCAGGATGACTGAAAGATAATCTCCTCCGTAATGCTTGCCCAGAATTTAAGATCTTCAGCATCAGCACTGTTACTAATCACACCACATTGCAAACTTAGGGTAGTGAGCATGTATCCTTTTTTTTGTAACAATACACAATTGTGGAAATCCATTTAAGGGGAAATCAGCTTGGCTCCATCTGTACTGAGCTGCTGGCAAAAGTGGAGTGAGATCAGTTGTTCTCAGCTCCTAAAGTTTTAAAATTATTTTTAATCTGGTTTAAATAATACATTGTCCTTGACTATTTTACTGTATATTGCTTTAGGGCCTGGTGTGCAAAAAATAATTTACAAATGCTGTTAATACTGGTATGGAGATATGGATATGTACAAATATGATATTGATACCAAAGTGGGGTAGATTTAGTTTAACAAGCAGAAAAAGCTAGTTAGGCTGGAAAAGGTCAATCAAAGGGGATCCCTTACCATTGTTCCTTCTTGTCCTTTCTAAAAATTCTTTGTTTTCTTTGAGGAAGAACCAAGTGGAATTCATGAAGACTCAATCAAAATATATTAAGGATGCTCTTATTAAAACAAGATGAGCAGAGAGATCCAGAATTAGAAGACATATTATTCATCTTGGCTTAAACTACCCTTTTAAAGCCAAAATATTATTTCTACTGATAAATAAATACCAGGGCGGAATCTCCCATTAGACAAAGTCAGACACCTATGTCAGGCAGCAGAAACTAGAGGTGCAGTTTATGGTAGGAAGACACTTAATTAGCAGTTTTATGCAGTTATTATTTATTATTTTTCCCTACCACTTGACACTTAATTTTTTTTACTAGAAACCAAAACATTTTCAAATATTTTCAAATCAATTAAAATGTGCAGAAATTAGGTTATCTTTGTTTACCTCTCTGTATTGTATGGTGTTAGATGGCTGAAACATCAAGATGAGCTGCTTTAAGTCATGGGTAATTTTGAAACTCTCTTGGACTTTTTGAAAAGGCTCTAACAAAAAAATATTAAGGGTGGGTAACTTTTGAAGCCCTTGTTGGAAGAAATCTGTTCCAGCCAAGCAGTGGAAACAGTCCTCCATCCTAAATAATCCTATATTTTACTACTCTAATGCTTCTCTATCTGCTATGTTTCTATTATAAATTAGGGATTGGAAATAATTAGTTTCATTGACTTTTTAATATGAACTGACTTAATGCTTTATTTTTTTATCAATTTCTCCAAATTTTGTGAGGTAATTATCCAAATTTTAAAGTGTACAAAATACTGTAACATATTTGGGTACATTGTCCATAGTAATTGTTGTTACTATCCTTAATTACATTTATGTCCTGCCATTTCACTATAACAGAGTGTTCAAATGCAAACACAGGATGGTGAAAATTGAGACCTCCAGATATTGTCTCCCATCATTGTACAATTAGATATACTTTGATTTGGATTCCTGCATTGACCAGTGAGTTGGACTCAATGGCCTTATAGGCTCCTTCCAACTCTATGATTCTATCATCCCTGGCCATTATTTGTGCTGGCTAGATCTGTTAGGATTTGCAGTCCAACAACATATACAGGGCCACATATTCCCTACTATTACATTGGTGAAAACTGTGTTCAGCGATAAATACGCTAGGACTTAAACAACATTTTATGTTACCTTCTGTGTAGACCTCTTATGGGAAAAACCCAAGCCAATTCAGAAATGGTTATTAAAAATACCATATGCATGATTCAACAAATACAACAGTTACATAAAAGTAACCAGTGACATTGTCACAAGGTTGCACATTATTGCCTACTTTTAATTATGTAAAGTGTGGAGGCGATAGGATTCTTCTATTTTAAATTCGAAATAAAAAGTTCTGTGCTGCTCAGAGAACCATGCCACCCTTTTCTTCTCCAATGACAAAGCAGTCCAAAGAGCATAGCAGACAGTTCCCCAGTGTTTCTGCTGTGTCTAAAGAAGGTGCCAAAATGGAATCAATGGGAACATGTTCAGGATTAAGCTAGCCATCAAAACAACTTCGTGTTTTGAGAACACATAGGAAACCGTGCTGCAGAAGAACATGACTGTCGGACTAGTTTTGCGGATATGATGTATAGTGTTCCACTGTGAACTCAAGAATACATTCACAAATAACTAGAAAGTTCTAAATAAGTTATAGACCTACCTTATTTAATTTTATAAAATATTTCAGTCCAGCTTCCAGAGGATTAGTGTCACAATTCATCTGTGTAAAAAAGAGGCAATATTGTAATTAATCACTATGATAACCACTAGATGGCGTATGCCCTTCTTTTGAATATTTGTGTCATTCTCCAGTTATTTCTTTTTATATCCACTCTCTGCTTCATTAAAGAAAAACAATTTTAATGACATTTGTATAATACTGCTCCAAATATGAATTGCAAGAATATATTGCTTCAATATCTACTTTAAACAGAAAAGTTAACACAAATCTAGCTTGCAAAACAAAAAATGTCTAGAGGCATAGGCTACTGGAAGAGACAACAATTTTGAAGTGTCATAGGAGATTATTTTCTCATAATGTTTTTGAGGGCTATGAACAAATCCTCTTCTTCATTTACACATGAAATTTAAAAATTTTGAACAAGAACAGCTATCCCCATCATTACAGAGAATTTATAAATCACATGGTCTTAAATGCAATGAATGCACATTTTGTCTGAAACATCCTGTGACAAACAAAGATATATTATGCATGTTTACATAACACAGAAATGAATTTGAAAATAACGGCTGTGATCCTAGACAAAGCTATCAAAAAGGAGGTCTGATTGATTTAATAGTTCATGTTGTTTTCCCTGAACAGTCTTAGCTCTTGAAGGAGCTTTCTAAACATGTTTTTTCAGGTGTCAGTTGAGTTAGTCTACTGCAGCAGAAACAGGAAAGAGTCCTGTGGCACCCTTAAGAGTAACAAGTTTTATTCAGCATAAACTTTCATAGACTGCAGCTTACTTGCATCTGAAGAAGTGGGCAGCAGCCACAAAACCTTATGCTGAATAAAACTTTTTAAGTCTAGAAAGTGCCACAAGATTCCCTGCTGTACTAGCTAAAAGTGGAATTTGGGAACAAGTTCCACAAGTCTTAGTAACTGAAACCAATTTATAATGAAACAATACATGATTTAATGATCAGAACCTGCTTTTGTTAATAACGCCACCAAGATGTATCACTACAACTTGTGAACAGAACTCTCAAAATTCTGCAGTGTACAGGTGAGAAGAGCAACAGGCTATTAAAAAGGAAGGTTTAATAACAGAAATGTAAAGGACTATCCTGTTTCTTTCAAACAGAAGGATGAAGCATTATAATAACCATTTTCTCTCTCCCTATTTTACTATACAAAGCATTGAAAACAGACATTCATTTACAGCGTTTAAGTACAAGTTAAGGATGTAACAAATATTCAGAATCTTCTCATCCTTGATGAAAAAGAGTGCCTTGAGTAGGGCTGTTTTCGTGAGCAGTAGCATTAGAAAAAATTGTTTGCAAATAAAATTATCCTGCATTTTTAAAAGCCTGACTTTTCCCCCCAAAATAAAAGTACTTTATATAAAATAAAATTTTACACTTTTTGTAAAAATATCCCTGAATATTGAAATGCACAAAAACTCTTGCAATCTCATCCAAAATGGAGAAAACTCTGAGGATCTACTTCCGGAGTATATAACTATTGGGAACTAATACACAAATAATGCAAAAAAGAAGTGATAACAAAATGATTTGTTTCAAACCTCTGCTCCCCAGGCTCGAAAAGCTTTTTCTATCCTTAATGTATTCATTGCATACATTCCAAAGTTGTCGATTCCTTCTTCCTGCCCTGCCTCCATTATGACAGAATATAAAGCTGCAGAATCTTCTCGCTTGTGGTACAACTCCCAGCCCAGTTCACCTATTGCAAACCAAAGATTGGCATCTTAATCAAGTCCAGAGCTAAATCATGGTCACTACAATTTAAAAGTTTAAACCAAGATTTAAATGCTTTCCCCCTCACAGCTGGATCACCTGAAGCCATCAATGCCTTTTATAAAGACCAGTGAATTCCAAGATTGATAGTTTCCGTATTACTTACCTGTATAGGATATTCTAATTGCAGTAACTGGAATATCAGCAATTTTTAAATGTCTGCAGACTAGAAAATTAAATGAATCATCACTGAGATCATCTGTTGTTAATTTCTGGAGAACTTTCCGTGCATATGGACCAGCTATGCCTAATACTCCAATTTCTTCAGTAATATTGTTGATTTCCACATTATATTGTCCTCTAATTGCCTCCTCTTCAATCCACCTGAATATTTAAGACAATACTTTATTACTCCAAAACAAAGAAGAGTTTTTGAAAAAATTTTATAACTATTCATATGCACACATGCACACACACAAGATTATTTGTTTATGTGAAAATTCTCAGCCATTGAGACAAAGTTATCTGGAAGTTGAGTCACAACAACTGGACTGCTTTCTTAATAGGTTGAAACGTTTCTCCACCCCTGTTGAGTGAGGGATTGTCTATAAGCACATGTATGGTCTCACTCCCAGTCCTTTGTCCATCTAACGAGCCTATTCAGAACAGGGGGAAGTGAAACCAATGTGGAGGCTATATCAGGGGTCTCCTACCAACTCTCCTAAGACTGAAGAAGCTACTTGGATGAGTAGCAAAATGTTTCAGCCTAATAAAAAGTCAAGTTGCCATGACTCATCTTCCAGATTATTCTTTCTTGTGTTTATATTATATCTAATAATAACAGAAACATATTATTAGAAAAAAATCTGTTTTTCTCTCTGTGTATCTTGTACTGTACCACGGACAAACTATGGGACAGATTTTCTCCAGACTAGGAAGGTAGATTTGGGATCATCTGACTTGACACTCAGACTATGCACCTTGCCAAAAATAAAAATTAAATAATAAAAAATAAATCAATTTGTGTGCACTTGAACATTTGTTTAAATAACTTGATGGATCTTCACAAAATCTGCAGGATACCTCCAGGGAGGTCTGAATTCAAATATAGCCTATGTGATATAGAGATCTTTGGAAGTAGGGCAATTATTTTTTTTGTTTCCTCAGAGTCATGTGGTAGTGTGAGACAGAGGGTGAGAGGGATATCCCACTCGCCGGAGAGCCGTTCCGCCTCAACAGCAAAGCTAATGAAGTGGACTCCAAACCTGCACCAGAGCCTACAGCAAGACCTCAGCAAGAGACAGATAGAGGAGCTGATGGAAGACATGCAGAAAGTGACAATGGAGGAAGTTCAGGGAGAAAAGGTGGGAAGAGAGAGAGAAAAGAGGGTGGAGTTTGAAGCAGGAATGGGAGAGGTAGAGAGAAAAGAGGAGCAGTTACTGCCTGGTTGGGAATAGGTATGGATGCAGGATCTCTGGATGGGATTATGGGAAAGATTAAGAGTGCCCAAGGAGGAGGCAGGTTATAGAAGGAGAGCAGAGATTCCACCCAGACCCTCTTATTGGGGGAGAAGCTGAGATGAGAAAGTGGAGAAGGAGATTGAGAGAGGAGAAAGAAAGAGTTGAAAGAGAAAGGAGAGAAAGACTGGAATGGAGAGCAAGGGAGATGAAGAGACGGAGTTACAGGGAGGATCCTGGGAGAGCCAAGACCCCAAGAGAGAGATCCTGTGGGATGATGACCTGGATGACGAGACCTTGTCCCTGTTGAAAGGCCTGACAGGGCAGACCATAAGAGACTGGGTCCCCACTGATCTACCAGGACCATGGAACAATAGTTATGGAAACCTGTTCTTGTTTGAAGATTGGAAACCCTTCTGGACCCATTGGCAGAAGCAGAAAAGACTCACAATCATGTTCCAGACACTTGTTTATTGTTAAATGCACCAATAAATATTTCACCTGTTTTGAAGCAACAAAAATCTACTGATTTCTTTGAACCAAACATGGAACCAAAAGTCGAACCTTCACATGTATATAATTTAAAAGATTTTAGCAAGTATAGTTCAGAAGCGTTTGTTTTGAATTATGCTGTTACGGATAGGGGATAGATTCCAAACGTTCATTAATTGGGAGCCATGATGGCTGGAGGCTTATGGAATTTGTGCTCCTTGGATAAATCCAATGAGTACCAAGATGAAGACAGAAAGAAAGAGATAAATTCAAAAGAAAGTCCCATCATAAATGTCACATGTTGTCAACATCACCACCACCATCATTGCTACTGTACTTTTTAGAGTAAATGCCACATAATATAAAAAGGCACAGGCTATTTTCCTGCGCAAGTAGTTCCTCCACCATTCCTACCACTACAAATGGTTTTAAAACCGTGAGTAGTTAAAATATATTCAAACCTTAAGTCATGAAGCTCTGATCCAGACCCAGTGATTAGCAAAAACTCCCCTGGTTTCAGATGTGAGACTGTGAGCTCAGCATAGACTCGACCTCTTGGGGTTAGCATATGACTTATGTTTGTAAAACCTACCTATATAAGGGGGAAAAGAGTAAAAATTATAACACTGCATTATTAGCTTCAAATGTGTAAAATAAACAAAGTTCTTTCTATGGGATACAAACTGTGAACCGGAACAGAGTTAAGACATGCCTTACACCCCACTGAAGTCTATGAGACTTCTGGGGCCACAAACTGTTGTCCTGTTTTTCTAATAAGAGCTCTTACTACATAGAATTAATAAACTTCTAGATCAGCAATTCATGTGTATACTGTTTTTTAAAAGAACAGAGCTAAATACTACACTTGGCTTAGCCTATGCAAACTCTCTAGTGAGGGACGGAAAAAATTATGCTCCTCTCCAACATACACTTAATTTGGATCTCATTGCTCATCCATGATTTGGAGGTAATGCTTATATGAGACTAGCATGCATAAATGCTTATTTGTACAGATTTAATGAAGCAGTCTGTACTCCATTCCATTCTGAAATATATAAACTGAATAAAATAGGCAAAGCATATAGGACACAGCCAACAGGTTGTCCCCTTTGTGGCCATGAAATGGTCCTAAGGATAGGCCAGATTAATCAATAAAGTGTGAATGAAAATCAACCAAACTTTTAAGCAATTTAGACAAAATGCAAGCACACAATTAACTGTTTTTAAAGGCTACACTGGGACTCAATCCAGATAATTTGTGATTATATCTAACTTTTAAATAGTCACAGAATTGATAATTATAAGATTGGCATTTCACCTATTTTCCCTTTTAGAGTCAACACACATGGAAATTCAGATGAAAAGAGCTAGAAACTAAAAGTCTTTCCCAGACTGAACAGAATCTGATCTCAGACTAACATAAGTATTACATTTCTGCTTACCTTGGGGATCGCATTTGCAAATAGATGATCCAAAAGTTTAAGAGAAGCACTGCCTTTGATGCTAAACTTGCCAAATGGAGTAAGATCAATCACACCCACTTTTTCCATCACCTGTTTATATTCACGACCCACAGGTTCAAACCAGTTTGTGCGTTGAAAATTAGGCCTGGAAACAGAATGTTAAGGTGCATTTTCAGAGGGGGAAACCAAGAACACCTTGCTGAGTAGTTTTCAGGTTAGTTTTAAACAACTCACTGAGCATGATACTATCTTTACATGGTCTTCACCTGCCACACTTTTATTTAATCCTTCTTCCCTTTATCTGAAATAATTTGTAACACATCAGTGTTAGGCATACCTAGTTTGGTACCTGTATCAATTACTTTCTGTAGCACAACAATAGCTAATATCTAACTCAATTACAAATCTAGATCTACAAAAACAAATGAGTCCTTATTTTAAGTTACAAGCAAAATCTTTTCCTCTGTAAGTTGCCATTGGTTCTAGGCCATAACATATGATGGAGAATAAAGGTACAATCCTGTAACCACTGTTACGATGCAACTATGAGGGCAATACCCCTCTCACCAGGCATGTGAATGCTTACACAATTGCTTACTCCCATTAAATGGTAAGGATGCAACCTTGTACATATCTTTAGGAATGACAATATTTGCAAACTGCCCGCCACACAAGTCACACACAGTCTCTTCATAAGTGAACACATTACAGATCGAAAAACATATAGTAGGGTAATGTATATCATAGTGGCAGTAGCAACAACAATGAAATAACATCAAGTAGATTTGGGCTTATTGGTGACTCCTTTCAAGGTTTTCTAGGCACAGAGTATTCAGAAGTGAAAGTGAGTGAAAGAAGAAAAATGTTTGCTCATATTTCTGTGATGCGCAGAAAAGCAGCATACAGAACCATCAGCTGCCCTTTACAATTGAAGAAAATTCTTAGGAGAAAGGCCCTTAAGTGTCCTTGGTCTCAAGTTTGTTACAGCTTTAGATAACAGGCTCAGTGCTTTTAAAAGGCAGACTCAGTGTTTTTAAATGTAAACTTGATTCAATGGCAAATAAGTAATGAGTATCGTTCCCCCCCCCAATAGAAGTGATTCACCGTAGAAAGACATGGCTTTTGATAATTCTGCACTGTCTGTAACTTCTGGAGTCCAGACCAACTTTATGTAGGCATCTCCAACAACTGCAGAAATCCAGTTTTTAGGTAGTGCCTATGACCAACCAGCTAGTACACTATGATCAATCATGGCTTGTCCATGAGAGGCTGTAGCTGCCACACCAATTAAAACTGGTGTAAGGGCATAGCTACATTTTTTGAATTAGATCGCTTTTTCTAAACACATGGAGATCGCTCCTGAAGCTTCTATAGTTGGAATCTAGTTAACCACAAGTTAGTGTTAGATTGCTCTCTTTGGTCCATTGGGTGACAATGTGTCCCTCCCCTTCTCACCCCCCACCTCCTGCCTTCTCTTTTGCATTAGTGGATGGCTATTAATGCTGGATTTTTATGCACACAAAGAGAATGGCTATGTTTCAGCCCTGCGTTTCTCCTTTTCTTCTTCTTTTTAATTAATTTTTGGTAAGTGGCGTAGCACTTAAGTGATGCAGTTCAATAGTAGAAAAGTATTTTTAAAATAAAAATGTGAAATAAAAATAAAAATAAAATTTTTCAATTCAAAATAAGACACAGGTTACCATCTAGTCATGGCCAGACCACACTCTGGATCCAGAGTGTGGATCCAGGAACACCACTACATAAGTACAAATCTGCTATTTTAGAGAGAATTACTCTTGCTGCACAACAAACAAAGAGAAATAAACAATCAAACATTTAACATTGATTTACTTGTATCCAGTCTCATCTCCAGGTTTGTAGAACCAATGAGGTTGCTCCCATCCTGCATGGAATCCCATGGAGCATTTAGATGCAAGGACTTCATAAAGCCCACTGACTCGTTCTGTAGGTCTTCCAGCAAACCTTTCTTCTTTAGGATAACCAACTAAATTAAAAAAACCACCAAACATGAAAAGCAATCACACTGTGTATGTGTACAAAATTATTTTTCATGTACCTGAAAGTAATATGTCTTTACCATACATCTTTGAAAATGGCGGAGATGAATTAAAAAAGTTGGCACTTATACAGTAATATGAAATGGTTAATTGCTTAAGCAAACAATGTGGAAAAGCATTCTCCTTTAGTGCAAAACAACAAGTGAAATGAGTCAAATGGCAATTTTATTTTCTATTTATATTGGCAGAAATTATATGCAACTATCTTACCAATGTTATTAAATCCATAAGATTCTCGTGCTTTTGCTTCTGTGTAGTCTGTACTTGTCCATTTTCCATACCTATTTGGATCTAATTCTATTAGATCAAAAGGAGGTTCCCCATCAAGTATCCAGTCACTGAGATACTTTCCAATGCCACCAGCATGGATGATGCCATATCTGAGAGGAAAAAAAATCAGTACTTCTCAATATTCCTATACAAGAAACAGCTCAGCACACAACTGGTTTTTTATGATTCTGTTACTTATTGGCAAGTTCAGTTAAATATGTAACACTACAGCAGGCTTAGTTTTGCCTAATGTGAGGCTCACAGCAAGCTAGCAGAGGTCAACTCAGAACACATCTGGAAATGTGGACATGATTCCCAAATAAAAAAACTGGTTCTGGGCTGCTTCATACAGGATGAAATCTCCAACATATAAGTCAAACTTCTACATAGAAAATGTAATAAGCTGTAACTGTATTTTGTCATATGTGACAAAACTACTATGTGTCTATGTCCCGTGTATTCATATAGTAACAAGATACTGTACTACTAACTGCAGCTTCTCACTACATAAACACAATGATAAATAGACACATATACATACACATGACATGCTGGGTACCTGCTGGGTACCTCCAAAGAAATGCAGCATGTCTTCTGCATAGGGAACACACCTTGTATGGAGAATTCTTCAAAGGATGGTCACTGGAGACATATGGTACTATCTCTTTGTCTTTTTGTTTTTGTTCCTTCTCTGTAAATAAGGGAAAGCTTTGACCTCCTTATAATGGCTGTGAATGTGAATGAGATTTCAAAAATTGATAGTTCTATCCTGACTCATATCATAATTGCAGACAATAAGAATAATTTTGGACGATGGCCAGTCCAGATTTAAATCAAACATTACATGAATAAAGAAATTGAGCAAATTTATCTAGATCCAGGAATATTTATTTTGAATCAAATCCATCTTGTTCTTCTATTTTCTTTTAACAATGATCACATTGGATAATCTGGCTTTGGGGTGAGCAAACAATACAATCTAATGAAAGCATATGTTGATCAGTCAGTTTAGCTGGGAAGAATATACAGCACATTGACACATTGATACATGTGTCAACATCATCAGGAGAGGCTGATCTCTTGGTCCGACCACTTTCACTGGTGCATTTGATGGGAACGCAGAAGAGGACCTTCTTTGTTGCTGCTCCCTGACTCTGGAACTCCCTCTCACAGGAGGCCAGGCTGGCCCCATCTTTGCTGTCCTTCCACAAACAGGTAAAGACCTTTCTCTTCAGACAAGCTTTCCTTTAGTGAATGGCTGCCTGAGTGAGGTTTTTAATTGGATTAATGTGCCTTACTGCTTTGAATGTGTTTTTGCTGTTACTTTTGTTTACCATCTTTCAGTGTGGTATCTGTATCGTCCTTTTTCATAATTGTATATTTACTGTTTTTAGCATTAAACATTGTCTTTTAATGATGTAAGCTACCTTCAGTCATTTTTAAGGAGATAGCTGGAGAAAAATATTTTAAATAAAATAAAATAAATATATCAACATATCAAACAATGTGTTTGTTTAGACGTAACACTTAATAATGGTTTGTATGGTTCACATATTTGGTTGTGTAGCCAGAGACTGGGAGTTTCATCCTCACTGTGACTCCTGGAAGAAGAGCCAGCCTGTGTAATCATGGGCAAGCTGCACAGTCCAAGGCTATCACTAGAAGAAGGGAATGGTAAACCACTTCTGTGTATTCTCTACCTAGAAAACTCCAGAAAATGTCACTGTGAGTCAGATTTGACTCAAGAGCATACAGTTGTTATTATGTAAGCCTGTAACATCCCCCAAACGTACATGCTGCTTGCTTGCTAGCTTGCTTGTTTAATCTGGCTCCAAGGTCACTCTTGGCAGTTCCCAACAAGACAAGACAATAATAACAACCTTAAATAATAACTACATAGACATCACATTACTAAAAAGAGCAATAAACATGTACTAATCATTAAAATTAAAAAATGTAACAAATGTTCCGTGTAAAGATAACTCTCTCCCTCATTGGTTTGCAGCAAAGTTTCATAGTTTGGGAAGCCACACCTTGATCTACCCTTAAGCAGAGTGATGCAGTTGTTTCAAGACACAGACTTTAGGTGTTATGAGAGGGTGGCAAATTTTAGTTATTTAATTTGTTATCATTGCACTTTGACTGCCAGGGATAGAAAGAGACTTTCAGCTTCATGTGTCAAGATAATGAGGCTCGTACTATGCTCTTTGACTGGGAACTGTAATTTACCATGTGTTGTTCCACCAAGGAAGGAAAATGTCTTGGCCCAACTCTAGGGGTTTCCTTGTTTGACAAAGATTGCTTTTATCTTTATTTCTAATATGGGGTTGCAGAGCAACCACAAACTAACCTATGACACTGACATTATGTCTGAAGCAATATGTCAAGACCTAGAAGGGAAAGAACAAGCTTAAAGCCTAGCAAAACGTTTACCACTGCTCCCAGTTCCCAGCTTCCTCACAAGTGTAAAACTGTCTTAAATATATTTTGAACTTGCTATTTTTGAAATATGAAACCTATAGGATATCCCTGAGAATCAAAGGAAGCATGGGACAACTCAAGCAGACACTGTTTGCTACCAGATTTTTAAACAGAGAAGCATCACAAGGTAGAAGTACTTAGGGGGCAATATTCTGAAGTAAAAACTATTTTTAAAAAAGTTGAAAGGCAATATTTGAGCATGTGGCCTTGTGACTCTAAGGTCCTTGCTCACAAAGAATGGCAGCTTTTCCAAAACAATGCTTAGAAACACAGAATTTAGCATAATTTAAAAGCCTAATTTTTGCCTAAAGCTACTAATAATTAGGGATGTGGTGGCGCTGCAGGTTAAACTGCAGAAGCTTCTGTGTTGCAAGGTCAGAAGACCAAGCAGTCGTAAGATCGAATCCACACGACAGAGTGAGCTCCCGTCGCTTGTCCCAGCTCCTGCCAACCTAGCAGTTCGAAAGCATGTAAATGTGAATAGATAAATAGGTACCACCACAGTGGGAAGATAACAGCGTTCCATGTCTAGTCGTGCTGGCCACATGTCTACGGACAAATGCTGTCTACAGACAAACTCTCTATGGACAAACTGTCTACAGCTTGGAAACAGGGATGAGCACCATGCCCTAGAGTTGGACATGACTGGACTGTCAAGGGGAACCTTTACCTTTACTAATAATTACCAAATTAAGAATTAGTACACAAACTTCAAATTCTTCCAAAAGCAACAGACAGACAAGCATCTTATTTAGTAGATAAATTTACTTACCCAAAACCAACAGCCACCCAATAATTTTGAACACCCTGATGTGGTCCCACCATAGGCAATATATCTGGAGAATATGTTATGGGACCTGCAACTACATTGATTATGTTTGCTTGCTTCAGGACTGGAACCATTTCCATAGCAGCTTCAACATGATCCATTATTCGGTCCAAATCTGATTCAAACAGCTCCTTCCCAAAACCTAGAAAAATGTTTTAATTTGTTATGTAATTTTAGAAACAGCTTAATAAATATCTAAGTATATGTACCAGAATAAATGCTTCATGCAGAAAACACCTATTTGCCCTCTAATAAAATAAAAAATGAAAGCAAAGCGATTAGATAGGATTATTTTTCAGTAAAATACCAGAAAGGGCCTTTGTTCTTCTACATAATTATTACCCACAATATCTACTAAAAGTACAAAGCAGTCAATGGCTACAATATGCATGATTTTTCCAAAAAAATCACCTGGTGGGACTCCATGTGCTACCCAGGATTTCTGAAGTTTCATTTTTTCTTGGCTTTCATATGGGCCAAACAATAGCCCATCTCTTTCTTGTCTCAGATAATATGAACCTTCCAAGTCACGAAGGACAGGCAGTTCCTTTTCTAGGGCTTTTACTTCAGGAATAGATGCAGTGACAACATATTGATGATGAACAGGTATGAGTGGGTGTTGCAATCCGACCATTTTGCCTATTTCACAAGCCCAGAAACCTAGAACACACAAGGTAAAGAAATAATAATAATAATAATAATAATAATAATAATAATAATAATAATGATGATGATGATGATGATGATGATGATGATGATGATGATAATAATAATAATAATAATAATAATAATAATAATAATAATAATAATAATAATAATAATAATAATAATAATAATAATAATAATAATAATAATAATAATAATAATTTATTGTCATTGTAAGTATATACACAGTATACCCATACAACGAAATTCACAGACACCCAGAGACCAGACACTAGCACACACATAACATTCCCCAAACACTCCCCACCCACTAAAAAATTCCCCACTAAAAATACAAACATCTACACCTCAGGCCAAGTAACACAGTCCAACTAATAATTCACTAATACAAATATTAGAACAACAGCAGAATACTTGGAAACCAAGGGCAAATCTATTTTCAGAGTAAACAACATAGGTTAATGTTTGGAATAGGACTGAAATTGTGCCACATTCTATGCTGTTGCAGAAGATCACCAAAGCTTTGCGACAATAAAAGAGGTGGTAGTGGGGCTGCAAAAAGGTGGACCACAAATCAGAAAAAAACCATACCACCTCTTGCTCAGAAAGATATCTGCTTAAGCACAAACATGGATCCAGTCCATTGTACTATGTTTTCTTATTGCAGAAAGATTGACACAAAGACTTGAATGCATTACAACGTATATTTTTGTATAACAGTATGAAAACTAATCTATACATAAAAATTGTCACATATGTTATAACTTCCACACATCCCAGTTCATTTCAGCTCAGTGTGATGCATTTTATATGTTTTGAGAAACTTGGAAAGTTTGTTTTTAATTACAGTTCCCATTCTAGCTACAGGATTCTGTGAGTTGTGGCCCAAAAAGTAAAACGTTGTAATCTTTAATACATTTCCATTGTGATATAACAGATTGTGACTGCACTCCTGATATGCCAGGCTCCTTATACTGAAAGAATATTATACCATCTAGCTCACCATTGAGGAAATGAATATTCCTCAAGGAGCTTTTAAGATCTAAACATGGGGTTTTGTCCCTCCTTGCTCTGACAAAGATTAAACCTTGCACCTTTTGTATGTAAATTCAGAATTTGGAATGTTACTTTGAACAAGTTATTAGCTACAATTTTAAGATTGTTGCTGCCTCAGAAATAGGTACTATATTTTCATGTTTCTCAAAAGAAACTGAACTAATTACTTTAGAAGTATTTGATTGCTCCAAGCCATGTTTCTCCCGTCTACTTTCAACTGTTCACCATCACTTTAACTGCGCACCGAGAGCATGAAGGACACCATGATTCATCATTTGAACCATGTAATATTGCTCCTCCATCTCTCAATAAGGTTACACTCTTGTGAATAAAGGTAATTAAGAAGCTACAGCTATCCTACAAAGGGAGTGAAGTTACCTTCAGTTAAGTTATAAGTGTAAAGTAACTGAGCTAAGCCTTAAGTGTTACAAAAAGGGATTAATTATAACTAGTTATTGGTTATTACTTCCTTGTAAATGTTGTAGAAAATGTTTTACCAGTGAGCTACAGCCCTCCCATGCAATTCCACACGAAAAAAGCTATCTGGTGTTAAAACATGGCATTAAACATTTCAACAAAGGGTGCAGGCAGCTTTTCTAGGTTCCAATGAGCTGAAGCTCCTCTATGCATCTTACAGCTGTCAGACTGATAGAGTCACCTTACTATTATTATTATTTTATACATTTTCTTTTTGTTATGTGCTGTCAAGTTGCATCTGATTTGCATGTAGGCATCCTTCAGTCTCAAGAGACTATGGTAATGTGCTCTGCATGGAGGTCTTGGAACAGCATTTAGTGTGGCTGAGAAGGCCAATTCAAGAGTGACAATCTCTTCCACACTGAAGACAACTACAGTCTGTCCCCTGTCCAGCTCCCTGGTTTTGCTGGTTTCGGGACTGCCTCTTTGCCTCGGCCTGCTGTGCATATGATTTATAGTAATCCTAAAAGGGTTATCAAGGTGCGTAAGATTTTTAAGGAGTGGTTTTACCACTGCCATCTTCCAGTGAGTTTCCATGGCTAAACAAGTTCAGAGATGGGCAACAACGATAATCAGGGGACACAAAACCAAGACCTATGAGGAAAGACTGAAATAACTGGGAATGTTTAAAAGGTAAAGGTAAAGGTTCCCCTTGACAATTTTTGTCCAGTCGTGTTCGACTCTAGGGGGCGGTGCTCATCCCCGTTTCCAAGCCATAGAGCCAGCGTTTGTCCGAAGACAATCTTCCGTGGTCACATGGCCAGTGCGACTTAGACACGGAACACTGTTACCTTCCCACCGAAGTGGTCCCTATTTATCTACTTGCATTTGCATGCTTTCGAACCGCTAGGTTGGCGGGAGCTGGGACAAGCGACGGGAGCTCACTCCGTTGCGTGGATTCGATCTTACAACTGCTTGGTCTTCTGACCTTGCAGCACAGGCTTCTGCGGTTTAGCCCGCAGCGCCACCACGTCCCTTTTGAGAAAAGAAGACAGAGGGGTGATATGATAACACTTTTCAAATGATTGAAAGGCTGTAATATGGAGGAGGGGCAGGATCTGTTCTTGATCATTCCAGAGTGCAGGACACACAACAATGTGCTCAGGTTACAGGAAGCCCAATTTCAGCTGAATACCAGGAAAAACTTCCTAACTGTTAGAGCAGTAAGACAGTGGAACCAATTACCTTGGGAGGTTGTGACTGCTCCAACACTGGAGACATTTAAGAGAAATGTAGACAACCACCTGGCAGATATCCTTTGACTGGTATTCCTGCATCGAGCAGGTGGTTTGATTTGATGGCCTTAAAAGCCCTTCCAATTTGAATATTTTATGATTCTAACAGGAATTTGAATCCCGTTCCACTGAATTGTAGTCCTTCACTGTATCCACGACACTACATTTTATTACTTACTTCTAATTAAGAGCATTATACTGTAATTATGAATTGCAAAGTAGTGTCACCTCATCAGGCTTTTTCTATTCTTTGGTTAACTTATTAAACCAGAGCTACACTTGTTTACTTTCAATGTTCAGCCAAAGGGGCATTGAGACCTGGTATTGATTAATGGTCTGGGTTGGTGTGGGTAAATAAACTACAAGAGTATGTTCCTAACATTCTTAAAACCAATCTTCTTGCTTCCTTTCATAACCACCTCTCCGAAACATATAATAATTTACTGTTAATGTCAGTCCTATTGTACTAAGTTCATACTGCTAACTCAAATGCAGTGGGTTTATTAAAGGAGCTGCTTACCTTTCATCTCAACCAGTTGCTCAAAGACTGCTGACTCACACACTCACCCTTTTATTACCTTTTACACATAAAGGTATCCTGCCACCACTTCGAGACTTCAGATCTGACTTCACAAATTACAGTTTCTGCTAAGTTACAAACAACATTTTGCAGATCCACTTTAGGCCTCAACTGTATGTTACAAATATCCACTCAACAACAGAGAGAAATCATTAGTGATGAGAAAATAGGAGGAAGTTTCCTCAACCTCCGTAACCTGCAAATTAGTGTGCTTTGTTTTTAATATGAAATGCCAAAATATACACAGAAACCTATATCCTGGTCTTAAACTAATTTGCATGGAAGATTCACTGATCAATGCAATGGCATTTTAAAAAAATAAGAAATAAAATAATGTGCTTATTACCATCATAGACTATAATATATTATTCTTCTATAGTACAACCCATTGTGGGGGAGGTGGAAAGCATTCACAGCTTTGTGCCAACTCATATTTGATGAGGCCATCATTTGAAAGTTCAGTGATACCCAACATTGAGTAACCCAGGTGTCCTTGGACTGCTCCCAGAAACTCTGGCCAGCATAACTGGGAACTGCAGTCAAAGAACACTTGGGTTACCCAGTGTTGGGAACCATTGATTAATACATGGAATAAATTAGTTACTTTCTGCAAGGCATCCACTACAGCAGTAGTGCTCTGTTTGCATTTAGTGTGAAATGCCTTAAAGTGTATAGCTGAATGATTTGCTTTTTAACTTCCAATAGCATTAAAATTCTGTTCATTTCTTACCAGCAGTATTCACAACTCTGTTTGCTCGAATTATTCCATTTGGTGTTTCAATATCCCATGTTCCATCTGATCTAGGTTTCAGATTAGTTACTTGAACTGGATAATTTAACTGAGCACCGTATTTCCTAGCCCCTGCAGCCAAGGCCATAGTAAGTGAATAAGGGTCAATATGGCCATCTCCAGGATTGTACAAACCAGCCAAGATCTAAATGAGGCAAACAAAATGAAATTAGGTTAATTTTGCTAGGTACATATTTTCAGTCAAGAGAAAAGAAATATGGAAGATCCAAATATTTGGGTTTATTTAAGTAGGGAACTAGACAGCTATGTGTAATTTATAAACAAATTGAATCTATTAATAGACAAGAACAAAAGAGATAAAGATTATTTTCAAATGAATTCTTTTACCTTTTCCATATTTAATAAGGGAAATAATTCTTGCACTCTCTCTGGTTCAATAAAATACTGCTCTGTTGGGTGCCAACCAGCTCGAGTCATTTGGTATTTAAACTCATCCACTCTTGTTGGGGTTGTAGCAATTCTAATACTTCCTGGCTGATGAAAACCCACAGCCTAATATGATGAGAAAAGAGACAATCACATTTCAAACATTAGAATGCACACATGAAGTCCATTAAAAAACATTAACTAATCGTAACAAAGTATATTTATAAATATATTCGCGAAGGCTTTCACAGCCGGGATCTAATGGTTGTTCTGGGTTTTTCGGGCTCTTTGGCCGTGTTCTGAAGGTTGTTCTTCCTAACGTTTGCCAGTCTCTGTGGCTGGCATCTTCATGTTCTTTGACTCTGGTGTGGATGCTTCGTTTTGTGGTTCCAATGTATACCTGGCCACAACTGCAAGGTATCCGCTATACTCCACCCACACAGACAGGTACCTACACAAAAACTCCAACCACCACTCACGGCAAAAAAGAGGCACAATCAAAACACTGGTAGACCGTGCAAATCGGAACTGTGAAGCTCAGTTTCTCAACGCTGAACTCGACCACCTGAATTGGGCCCTACACACAAATGGCTACTCCAAAAATGAAATCACAAGAGCCATCAAACCAAGAAAACACCAAACTGAAGAAGAAAAACAGCCACCCACAAACAAAGTATTCCTGCCATACATCAAAGGGGTCACAGACTGCATGGGGAAACTTCTGGAAAAACACAACTTACAAACAGTATTCAAGCCCACCACAAAAATACAACAAATGTTACGGTCAGCAAAGGACAGAAGGGACCCCCTCACCACTGCAGGAGTATACCGGATACCTTGCAGTTGTGGCCAGGTATACATTGGAACCACAAAATGAAGCATCCACACCAGAGTCAAAGAACATGAGAGACACTGCAGACTAAAACAACCAGAAAAATCTGCAGTAGCTGAACATGCCATAAAACAAACTGGACATGAAATTCTATTTCAAAATACTGAAATACTGGACAACACCAGCAATCATTACGTCAGACTGCACAGGGAAGCCATTGAAATCCACAAGCATCAACAAAACTTCAACCGGAAGGAGGAATGTCTGAAACTCAACAAAACCTGGCTCCCAGCTCTCAAAAACACAGAGTGCAAAAGGTCAAGGAACTCCACCCAGCCACAAGGTCAAGGGATTACTGCACACAAAAAACCAGCTAATGACACCCATCAACCACAGGGACAGATAATCTCCCCTCCTTATCAAAACAATACAGCCACAACAAAACACACTAATCAACCATCTCCTGATCAGGACAATAGCCTACCTCACAAACTAGCCTTCTCACAGCCATAAATACTCCACCCACTCTCAAGCCTACCCAGAGCACAGTTTGCTGTCCTCTGAAGATGCCGGCCACAGAGACTGGCGAAACGTTAGGAAGAACCACTTTCAGAACACGGCCAAGAAGCCCGAAAAACCCACAACAACCATTAGATCCCGGCCATGAAAGCCTTCGCAAATACTTTCATTATGTTTCACAATATGTGATAACTACATTGCTCCCAAGCTTTTAAGATCTATTTATTCTTTTGTTCTCCGTCAAGAATTTTAATAACTTTATATGCATCATTTATAAACTCTGAATTGGCAGTTAAACAATGTGAAATCTAGATGAATGCCAAATAAATTTACATGGTGAGAAATTGCGTAGCCCCAGATAGCCCCAAGCTTGTAAAACATTCTGCAACAGTGTGACATATCACATTTTAATCAGTATATTTAAAATCACCTGTCCAGTTTCCTCTTCTAATTTTTCATAAAGCTTGATGCTGTAGTAATGGATTTTCTTCAAATTTATTCCTGGATGGAAATATGTCGTCAAACCTGCCTTTAAAAGGCAACCATAAAAAGATGATATAAAAGCTGTTTCAATTTTTCTGCTGTACTTTTAAGTCAATTTTCCAATTATTAAATCTGTTAATATAATGCAGCAAAAGCAATAAAGAATTTTGGAACACCTGAAAAACTGGGTATTGGATTCAGATGAACACAATCCTAACTGGCCAAGATGACCAAGAGCCAGCTGATCAGACATTACACCAGCTTAAATAGGTTATGTATTTAAGCACCAAGCCATAAACTGCAGTTTGAACTTTTGCTAATACTCATTTTGCAGTACAGTGTAATCAAAATATATGTGCACAATTCACTATGTTTCTATGAAGACTACCAAATGCTGCTTCAGCTCTTTACAGTAATATGTGAACATATGTCATAATTATAATCATACACCACTTCAGAATATATGGTATACATTAACTACATCTAACTTGCTTTACTAAAGCAATCTTCACTGACATATGAGATGATATCTAGTATTACAATGTGACTACAAGCTACTGAAAACAACTTATTATTGGCAAATAACAATGTCATCATACAGTTAATATAATATGGATCTTCCTGTATCCCTTCATGCTCTCCCAGGGCAAGCTGTCTCTTCTAACTACTTAAATATAAATAAATTACTTTTCTGTGAATCCTATGGTCAGTATAACCAGGGGCTTCTGTGAAATTAATTTTCTCTCTGCATTACCTTAAAAAACAACCTTGACAGTTAGAGGCAGAATTAAATGATACAAAATATTGATTTAGGTACAACAGTATCAGTGTTAGTTTGTGCTTCCACAAGTATTTATTCCCTATTTTTAGTGCATTTCACGTTTAACTCTCAATGAGTACATCATGTTGCTTAGGGTAGTAAATTGCACTAGATGAAGTCCATTGAATAAATGGGGATTTAGTGAGTCTATGAGTTCCGTTGATTCAGACAGGCCTATTCTAAACGCAATTAGTTAGAATCGGTTCATTTGACTCAATGGAACTTATGTAGGCATTGCCTCACCAAATCCTCACTAATGCTGTGGGCCTACTCTAGAGTGATTTACTACACTAAGCAACAGGATTTTGACCAACATGTCTGAAGTCCTTCAATGCCTAGATAACATAGCAGTTATTGAAAAACTGCTTCAGGTGTTCACAATAGCTATTGCAATGACCAGTCACTTTGATAAGCATGCACTCTGTTCCCATTACAGCAGCCTCAATGTACAAACAACAATGGCCCCCTCCCATATTACCCTGTTTCCCCGAAAATAAGACCTAACCTGAAAATAAGCCCTAGTATGATTTTTCAGGATGCTCATAATAAAAGCCTACCCCAAAAATAAGCCCTGGTTAAGTGAAACCCCATCTTCCACCAGCAACTCATTGTGCAGCAGCCAGAAGAAGCTGACATCATGACTGTAGGTGAATAAATGTATTGTTATACATGGAAAAAAACAAAACATCCCCTGAAAATAAGCCCTAATGTGTCTTTGGAGCAAAAATTAATAAAAGACCCTATCTTATTTTCAGGGAAACAGCGTCAGTATCAGTAATTAATGAGTTTCATCTATATAGCAGTTTCCATTGCATAAAACAGAGATCACTGAATCTCTGATAACTGAAATGACTTGCTAAAGTTCATCCTTAATTCTTTAATCACAGCAATGAAACATGTTGTGATTTTATGATTTGGGCAGGAAAACAAATCTTTCATCTTTTTGCATGCATAATATATAAGAAATCTTTATTACTGCGTGCCAGGTAGATCCAGCAGTGAGTTCAGATTTTTCCAGCAGAAGTACATCCTTCATGCCAGCCTTGGCCAGGTGATAGGCAAGACTCACACCAACACAGCCACCTCCAATAATTACTGTTTCTGCTGAATCTTTCCATCTTGCTTCTAAAGATGTTGATTTCTCTTCCCTATGAAAAATTAGCAAACAGGACACTTGATTCTTTTTCTTCTCATAGGCTCTTACACAGCACTGCGGTATACAAATGTTTTATAACATGTTACTGGTAGTATCAGTATTAACATTTTATTCTTAGGATTTACTAAAATGTTCATATATGGTCAGAAGCCATAGTAGCTAACAAATAGATCACCTACAAGTTTAACCCGTGATCCTGGTTAGCCACGTCCTCCTCACCAGTCAAGCCCCCCGCCCAAAAGATGGACAGAGATTGTTGTCTTCTTTTAATATAAACAGTTTCATTGAGGGAACAGGTAACTTATCAATAATAACTTTGTCAGGGTCCTCACAGGCATCAGTCTTACATTCAGACTTGACTACCTGACTCTTGGGGTTCACCCAACATGTCCAACTGTTGATTCGACACCCCCTCCATGGTCATCACCAGGTGTGAGAAGGAGGAAGCCTCCACCAGAAAGAAGGAGAGTGAGCCATCCCCTCAAACTCATCACAGAGTTACGAAACTATTTACAGTATACTCTGTTACCAGTGGTGGCTCAGTTGAGGATGCAAGAGAAAAAGAGCAGGAAAGGAGAGGAGAAAAAGGGCGGGAGAACAATGGTTAGAGAAGGAACACCAATAGAAGAGGGGTATCTGGTGACAGAGGCAGGGGGAGAGATAAAAGGAGAGATGAATTGAGAGACAGGGATAGACGAGGAGGAAGAGAGGAAAAGGAAGAAGATATACCATTAGGATGGGGTTGGTTAGAATGGAGGATCCATGGGCCAGAGAGAAAGCCTGAATGAAATTACCTCTTGAAGAAAAAGAGAGAAGGCAATAGTATTATATGCAGACTACAACCGAGGCTAAAAGAGACAGGGAGAGAGGACACTCAAAGGAAGGGAAGAGAGGGAATAGCTGTACAACTGGAATACACACACACACACACACGCACACACACACACGCACACACACACGCACACGCACACGCACACGCACACACACACACCAAAGGGGATGATCGTTGGAAGAAGGGAGGGAAACTGTTGCTGAGCTCCCAACCTAAGACACCGACTGAAGGAGAATGGGTTCTACACCCTTGTTGTGGGACCATTTGCCCCAACCTAAGGAACCTCACCCGGAAACTGACAGATTACAAATGCTTTGGGGTGAACCCCCGTTGGTGAAGTCATTCTTTATGCCCAATTTCAAAGACAGTTGGACAGAAAGAGACATATTAAACAGACCCATTGGTTCTACCAAAGTGGTTGTTCATAGCTTACTGTTATCTGTTAATAAAAAGTTTATGCATCTTGACCAGCTGTTGGCGATTTGGGGGAAAGTAAGGGAGGATGGAAGGAACCTAAGCTTGAACCCACTCACACCAGGGTAGCATTAACCAAATTTCTTTCAACATTCCTGTACCCTTCTATTGACCGGTTCTCTTTCCTCCTCACACTTTCCTGCCCCTGGAAGTATATGTTGTGAGGTTGATTATTTACTGGAGTATGTTGTCGGGATCTGCAGATGAAACCTAATGTCGGGATCTGCAGATGAAGCCTCCCTCCCCTCTTGACCAGCAAGGAGAAAGGAAAAGGCGAAGCACTCGAGTGTGGGTTTCAGGGCGGGATCCGGATGGACTAAAACAGTGTGCTGTGTAGCATGCTGTTCAGTGAGAACTCCCCCTCCTTCGCCTTGCCCTCGTTTATTATCGGGATCTGCCTTTGAACAAGTTAATCAAAAACTATTCTAAACAGAGGCGGTTAATATCCTGAATACACAAGTATGGTAAACAGAGGGGCCGGTAAATAGAGGCATGTAAATCCTAAATACACAAGCAGGATAAACATTCCTGAATACAGAGCAGGGTAAACATAGACAGATAACATTTTAAATACACAAGTAAGTTGATACAATTTACCCAGAGACAGGAAATTATCCTAGATACCAAAGTAGGTTAATGATCATCCTTACTGGAAACTGACCTGAGCCCAAGCACAATGTCTGCTACATACATTGTAAAAGCATACAATTTCCCCACAGTATGTTCCATGACCTCCACTCCATCCTTTTTCTTGATGTTCTTTTCTCAGTCTCAATTCTTTTTCCTTCCTTATCTTACCTAACTTCTCCTTTTGCTGTCTACATCTTTCAGTCTTCTCACACTCTTTCTATAATTAATGCCCCCATTCCCTCTCCCCCAATACGATGGCTTTCTAGGGGGTCTCCCTTGCCACTCTATCTCTGCATACCTCCTAGGAATTTTAAAACAAACCCAATTTTAGTCCTTGGGTCTTTCTTCACTATCCACAACCACTCCTCTGTCTCTTTTTCCTCAGGTTTCTCCACTCTTGCCATATAACTATCTCCTTCCGCTATTTCTGGTGTCTCCCCCTTTCTCTCCACCTCCATCCCTTTTAATCCCTTCACTTACTTGTTCTAACTCCACCCCCTTGTACATTTTCCTTTTCCTCAGTTTTGTATCTTTCTCGGGTTTTTGTCATACTGTGTTGGAGAACCTTTTCTGTCTTTGGATGGGGTTGAGCTGGTTTCTACGTCCCGGGAAGGAGAAGGGACAGCACACTGAGGGGGAGCTGAGCCTCCCTGTCCTCTCCTTCACATAACTACTATTCAGATTTCCCATGCAAAATTAATTTTCCACCTAGACTTCCTCTTCAATGAAATAATCACAAAACATGTGTTTCGTATGACAGCCCCTTAATGCCCAGATATAAACCTAATACATTCCTTTCCAATAATCCCTTTCCAATTAATCAAAATTAATTTCTCACCAAATTAGTACTATGTCTATGAATTTATTCTTTTTAAAAACATCCATTTTCTTCTCATGTTTCCATTCAATTTACTCTCCCTGCCTCAATTTGTTTTTTTTTTCTTACTTTAAAGTAATTTTTCATTCTGCTGTTCCTTATACAGTTTTGTCTCCCCTTCTACCAGAAACACTTTGATGCCATGCATTGACACTTGAGTCTCTAGCTTAAGGGGAGGTAGAACAAAGATGCTGAAACTTTTAAAAGACAGACAGGCAGACAAGCTGGCCAACTGGCAACAGCCTCCTAGCCAAGCAGGGTTAGCTCCAGGACATATCTCTCCTTGTTTCATCTACATTGCCCTAAAGCAGCAGTCCCCAACCTTTTTAGCCCCGCAGACTGGCTGGGGAAGGCGGGGCACCCCCTGCGCATGCACACACACACACTCTCTCTCTTGTGTGCATGCTTGTGTGCATGTGCATAGGGCAGTGCAGCACTCATGCGAGTGCACTCTTTCTTGTGTGGGCACGCTTGTGCTCGTGAGCATGTGCAAAGGATGGCACAGTGCTCATGTGGGTGCGGCCGCACTTGTGCACAGGTGCAAACGGGCTACGCGGGGGGGAGTGCGGGCGGGAGGTCTCTCTCCATGGCCCAGTCCAGTTCAGGCCACGGACCAGCACCGGGCCACAGACCGGGGCTTGGGGACCTCTGTCCTAAAGCATAGGAACCTGTGTATTGCCCAACTGTAGAAACAAGCAGAGAGTAGACACTATGAATTATTTTTGCACTCACAGATTTTAGTGTAAGCATTGTAGGTCGTCCACCATTACTTATTTTACATTTCATTTATGTAATTCGTTATTTCACATGCAAAGAAACTTGTTACCAATATTTTTTCTCTCCCCCCTTGTTTGTGTGCGCGCGCATGTGCACACACAGGCACACACAGTGTTTGCTCTATGGATGTCTATTGCTGCCATCTCTGTCTGAAGTCGGCAAAGTAAAAGATGGCAAAATTGCCACTTAATCGGAAACAAGTGTCAAGCACTTGTTTCTGATTAAGCCTGTAACTACATTAATTTTGGATTAAGGCTGCTCTGCTCATAAAAAGAGAGGTTACCTACCTGAAACCATGGTTCTTCTAGTGGTCCTCTGTGAATGCACACAATTGGGTTGTTCTGCACCTGTGCAGGATGTTTCAGAAGTTTCTAGGCTTAAAAACATGTGATAATGAGACGTTCCCCTGTGGATTGCATGCTCCCAGCGTCCCCTCAGTTCCTATAACAGTCCATCACTGTCAAGGTACTGTATTCAAGGACAACATGATGGACAGAGGGGAGGAAGGGTGGGATGTGTGGATTCACAGAGGACCACTAGAAGAACCATGGTTGCAGGTAGGTAACCTCTCTTTCTTCTTTGTGACCTCTGTGAATAATGCACACAGTTGGGTGACTGACAAACTCACTTACTGGATGGTGGGATGTCACAGTAGAAGAGATGTCAGGATCGCTCTGCCAAATGCAGCATCATTCTTTGCCCGGACATCAAGACAATAGTGTCCCACAAAGGTCAATGGGTTAGACCAAGTAGCTGAACGGCGGTTGTGTGGGAGCTCTATTCCACAGTGGAGAGTGGTAGAGTTGAAAGTGCTCTAGGAGAATGAGCTTTTAAATGTTCAGGAGGTGTCTTGCCTGAAAGCTCATAAGCCAATGATATAGTTTGAACAATCCAGTGAGAGATGAGGCTGGAGCACCCTTATGAGGGCCTTGAAAGCATAAGAAAAGTCTTGAAGACTTCCTGAATGCTCCTATCAATGTAGAAGGCTAGAGAACGCCGTACATCAAGCATGTGGAGCATGCGCTTGAGGGGCACGGAGGGAGATGGAAATAAGGTTGGCAAAATCAATGGTTGATTAAGATGAAAATCAGAGACAATTTTGGGTAAAAACAATACACCAAAATAGAGGGTGACCTTGTCTGGATGAAATTGAAGATAAGGTGGATGATCTGAGGGCTGCTAATTCACTGGCATGTTTGGCAGACGTTATTGCAACAAGGAATTATGTCTTTAAAGAAAGTAACTTGAGATTACAGGTAGCCATTGGTTCGAATGGTGGTGAGGGCATTGAGGATCATGTGTAAGGACCACTGAGGTAGAGGTTGTTGTCTTGGAGGGCAAATATTTTGGAGTCCCTTGAGGAATCTTTTCAGAGTTGGGTAGAAAAAGAGTCTCACTGATTCAGAATGAGAAGGCTGATGGGATACAACAGCTGAAATATAAACCTTTAAGGTAGGATGAGATAGTCTGAGATCAAAGAGATGGAGGATAAAGGTAAGTAGGGTCCTTAGAGAAACTGGTGTTGCAGGTAAGTTTTAAGATTGAGTGAAGGAGATGAAAGATTTCCATTTGTTTTGGTACAATTTTGGGGTAAATGGCTTTCGAGCTCGATCTAAGACATTTCGAATGGTGGGAGTATTCTCAAGGCTGTCAGAGAGCCTGTCGAGGTAGAGGATCATCCCATTGTTCTGGGTGAGAAGGTTCGTTATTGACGAAAGATGGAATACGTCAATCAACATCAATCTCAGATGGGTGAACCACGGTTGACGTGGCCACCATATGGCGATGAGAATGGTGTCGGCGTGAGATTGTGGGAGTCAAATGACAGTCCATTGAATGAGAGGAACTGGTGGGAATAAGTAAAGCAGTTCTCCCGTCCAGTCTATCATGAAGGGATTCCCGAGTGAGTTCGTGTCTACACTAGCTTGGGAGCAATATCGTTGACACTTGGTGTTGGTCTTGAAGGCAAATTGGCGACAGAGGAGGTTGAAGACTTCATTGTTCAGTACCCATTCGTATGTCCCTGTGGTAAGACGACCGAGACGGTCTGCAAAGCACTTGTCGTCTGTGGAATCGTGGATGGCTACTGGGAAAATTTGGCGTAGGAAGCACCATTCCCAAAGTTCAATCGCCAGATACAGGAGTGAGAGGGAGTGGGTACCTCCTTGTTTGTTCAAATAGTACAGTGCTGTAGTGTTGTCTGTAGCTTCCTGTACTGCTCGTCCTGCAATGAGTGGTAAAAAGGCATGGAAGGCTCTGATGATGGCTAATAGTTCAAGATGGTTGATGTGCAGAAATTGTTCTCATTTTGTCCACAGATCGTGTATCATGTGATGTCAACAGTGGGCTCCCCATCCTGATGGGCTGGCATCAGTGGAGAATTGTAGAGGTTGGAAGGGCCTGCCTACCATCAGATGAGGTTGAAACGTCCACCAGGTGAGTTGACTGGTGAGTTCCGTTGTAACTACGAGACACTTGGAAGAGTGGTCTGTTACACCAGTGGTTCTTAACCTTTGTTACTCGGATGCTTTTGAACTGCAACTCCCAGAAACCCCAGTCAGGACAGCTGGTGGTGAAGGCTTCTGGGAGTTGCAGTCCAAAACTCCTGAGTAACCCAAGGTTAAGAACCAGTGTGTTACACTACACAAAAGCCTTTGACTGTGTGGACCACAACAAACTATGGCAAGTTCTTAAAGAAATGGGAGTGCCTGACCGCCTTATCTATCTCCTGAGAAATCTATATGTGGAACAGGAAACAACAGTTAGAACTGGATATGGAACAACTGATTGGTTCAAAATTGGGAAAGGAGTATGACAAGGCTGTATATTGTCCCCCGGCTTATTTAACTTATATGCAGAATACATCATGTGGAAGGCTGGACTGGAGGAATCCCAAACCGGAATTAAGATTGCCAAAAGAAATATCAACAACCTTTGATATGCAGATGATACCACTCTGATGGCAGAAAATGAGGAAGGATTAAAAAACCTCTTAATGAGGGTGAAAGAGGAGAGTGCAAAAATGGTCTGAAGCTCAACAAAAAAACTAAAATCATGGCCTCCGGTCCCATCACTTCCTGGGAAATAGAAGGGGATGACATGGAGGCAGTGACATATATTACCTTCTTGGGCTCCATGATCACTGCAGATGGTGACAACAGCCACAAAATTAGAAGACACCTGCTTCTTGGGAGGAAAGCAATGACAAACTTAGACAGCATCTTAAAAAGCAGACATCACCTTGCCGACAAAGGTCTGCATCATCAAACCTATGGTTTTACCAGTAGCGATGTATGGAAGTGAGAGCTGGACCATAAAGAAGGCTGACCACTGAAGAATTGATGCTTTTGAATTGTGGTGCTGAAGGAGACTTTTGAGAGTCCCTTGGATTGCAAAGAGAAGAAGCCTATCAATTCTGAAGGAAATCAATCCTGAGTGCTCACTGGAAGGACAGATCTCAAAGCTGCGGCTTCAATACTTTGGCCATCTAATGAGAACAGAAGACTCTCTGGAAAAGACCCTGATGTTGGGAAAGTGTAAAGGCAAAAGGAGGAGGGGACAACAGAGGACAAGATAGATGAACAGTGTAACCGAAGCTACCAACATGAATTTGACCAAACTCCGGGAGGCAGTGGAAGACAGGAGGGCCTGGTGTGCTCTGGTCCATAAGGATCACAAAGAGTCGGACACAACTTAATGACTAAAGAAAACACACACACACACAGAAACACAGTATCACATTGCTCCTTGGGTCTGGTAGTTTAACCCACAGTGATTCTATAATGGAGTCAGACCCGCCGTCCATCTCCATTCTGCTGGATTCTACCCCTTCTTTGACATAGATGGCCACTTCGCCTCCAACATGCCCCTCCCTATCCCTCTATAGAGTTTATAGCCTGGGATTGCAGTATCCCAATGGTTCTCCGAATTTATGGCCAGTATATCATCTTTGCTCAGATGTTTTGGGCATTTGCATAGAATCACCTGTGTACGAGGTCCCCCCAAGAAGGGCTGCTTGATTGTTTCTTTTTTCTACAGTTTCTCCTTCTAGTGGACCAACTATCACATCCCATCACACTCCCAGTCCTAACTCCTACACTGTCAACACTTTGTGGTTCTCTACCCTCTCTACCCTGATTCCAGATGGATGAGGATTCAGTTTAAAAGCTGCTCCGCCACCTTTTTGGCAGATCGCCTTCTCCCACCCAGATCTACCCGAATTACTCGGCATAGCCAGGAGGGTCAGTTGAGGGGCCTAATGCCGAGAGAGGCCTGGAAAGAAAGAACATGAAACCAGGCTTTCTCGGCAGTGGCCCCTCGACTATGAAACAGCCTTCCATCAGAGATCCGCCTGGCTCCCTCGCTGGATGTTTTTAAGAGCCATTTAAAAACTTGGCTCTTCAGGCAGGCTTTCCCTCATGTCAATTCTTGAATTCTATCTTTTCTGTTCCTTTATTCCCCATCTTGATCACACTATATTAATGTTCAAATGCCTTTTTGATTATGAATGTTGTTTATTTTGATTGTTCTGTTTTTATTGTTATTTAATGTTATTTTATGATTTTGTAAGCCGCCCTGAGTAGATGCTGTCTAGGAGGGCAGGGTATAAATTGAATGAATGAATACATGAATGAATGAATGAATGAATGAATGAATGAATAAATGAATGAATGAATGAATAAATAAATAAATAAATAAATAAATAAATTTTAATGTTACACACCAACAGGTATGGTTCTGTGTTAGCTCAAGTGAAGCCCGTCCCTCTTGTAAAGGGCTGGCTTGTCCCAAAACTTTCCCTAGTGCCTAATGAATCTAAACCTCTCCCCCTGACACCACCATCTCATCCACGTTTTGAGACCCCTGAATTCTGCCTGCCTAGCTGGCCCTGAGCGTGGAACAGGTAGCACTTCCGAGAGAATGCTACCTTTGAGGTCCTGGCTTTGAGCTTCCTCCCTAACAAGCTAAATTTGGCCTCCAGGACCTCAGGGCTACATTTCTCCATGTCATTGATGCCGACATACACCACCACTGCTCCCTCATCCCCAGCACTCTCTACAATGGAGCCCTGATTAGAGTGCTCCCTGGGGCCTGTAGCACCTCGTTAATCAAATCTGCAACTCCTGAAAGGGTTAGCTGAGATCAGTTTCTCTGGGAAACTGACCTCTTGCCTTTTAATTCCAACTGACTTTTGGACTAGTCTTGTGTTTAGATCCTAAACTGATCCCCCTCAAGTTTAAACTTACAGGCTTTAGAATTTTAGAATTTTGGCAGCGTTTAAATCTAGTTTAAAGTTTAAATCTAGATTTTAAGTTTCAGTCTAGTTAGGCACTAAAGTGTGTTTTCCCCTTTCTTTTATCCTGTTCCTGTTGTGCTAGGGCTCCTACTCTTGAGAAGACTCTGGTCCTACTCAATGTAGACCTGAGCTGTAACTCTCTGCAGGAACAGCTCCCTGTCCACTTCTTGCTCCCTTTCTAATATTTCTTATCTCCTCCTGTCTTGAACCCTGTGTCCTATTTGCTGTCCCTTTAAAAACCCCTCTCAGGTTAGTTTAAGCCCTACCTTTAAGGTAAGTGCCTCCAGCGCTGCCTGGGGACTATACTGGAATGGATGCAGGAGAACGGGCTTAGGCTGAACCCGGACAAGACGGAAGTACTGAGGGTGGGCCCCCGCCCCCCCACAGTCGGGGATTTGGGAAACTCCCTCTCTTTTGGGGGGGTGACTCTCCCTGCAAAGGATGGGGTACGCAGCTTGGGGATCCATCTGGACCCGGTGCTCTCCATGGAGTCACAGGTGGCGTCGGTGGTCCGCACCGCCTTTTTTCATCTTAGGCGGATAGCCCAGCTGCGGCCCTACCTGGATGTGGGGGCGCTCACCATCTTAGTACACGCGCTCGTAATCTCAAGATTAGACCACTGTAATGCGCTCTACGTGGGGCTTCCTTTGAGGTTGCTGCGGAAATTACAGGTGGTGCAGAATGCGGCGGCCAGATTACTCAGTGGAGTGAAAAAGTTCCAACATATTTCGCCCACTCTGGCCGCATTGCATTGGCTGCCCATCAGGTTCCGCATCGACTTCAAAGTGTTAACGCTTACGTATAAAGCCCTAAACGGTTTAGGGCCTCGATACCTGGCGGAACGCCTTCTCCCACCAAGTTCTACCCGGGTCACACGGGCGAGCCAGGAGGTGAGGCTGAGGAGCCTAACGCCGAGGGAGGCCCGAAAAGAGAAAACAAGAAATAGGGCCTTCTCGGCGGTGGCTCCTCGCCTGTGGAATAATTTACCTCCTGGTATTCGCGGAGCTCCCTCGCTGGGCACTTTTAAGAATCTACTAAAGACCTGGATGTTTCGGCAGGCCTTCTCACCAGATTACTTTTGATTTTCTTATCTTTCATTGTCTTTCTACCTTTAATTGTTTTGTAATTTGTTGTTTTATTTTTATAGTATTTTATCTCTGTTGTAAGCCGCCTAGAGTAGTCCTCCGCGACTAGATAGGCAGGATATAAATAAAATAAATAAATAAATAAATAAATAAATATTTAAGGAAATACTGAATATGAAATTGAAAGTTACAGTAGATCAGAACAGACAATGAATACACTTACCTCCTTGCACAGCCTCTTCTCTCTCCCTCCTTTTCCTCACATAAATCCTTCTTTCTCTCAGCTTTAATTTGCAGAGCTGCTACACTTGCTGTGTCTTCTTACCCTGCACTTTGTTGCAGTGTGGCACTTTGCTGCAGGAGGCACTCGCACTTGGGACAAACTGTTTCCCTCTTCAGTTTTTTAAAATAAACCATTCCACTTCAGTACTACATCACATAGGCACTGGAATCTTGCTGGCTTGTTATTGATATGTAGTTTGCCTTCCATCTGGTAACTTTAGCTTCTCCATACAAAAACTATGCCAGCTCCTTCCCTCCCCCTTTTTTCCTTTTATCTTCACTTTTTTTTTTTTGCTCCCACCCACCCCATCCTTCTTTATTAATGCATTCGCAAGCTTTGCCAGCCTATTCCACAAGACAGTCTATACTTAATAGTAGATTGTCAAAAGACATGAGCGGGATGTTTAAATTGTATAGAAATACACTACAACAGTGATACAGCGTTGTGCCACTTAGGAAAATAAGAGAGGAAAAAACTGCTTGCATATTCAAATAAACAAATTTTAAAAAAGGAAACTCCCAGTAGAAATGTTCAGAAAAATATAAACTTCAGGTAAGACAGTAATGGAAAAGGACAGAAGGCAGGTGGAGTAAGGATATTTTGATCCATGTTTGGATCAAAATGTCAACCCGGGTCTATTTAAGGCAATTTAAAGAATGGTGTGATTCCATGCACCAAGTCAACCCAATTCAACTGAAGCTGTCCCATGAGAATGTGAACAATGACACAAACAGCATGAATCAAGATAATAATATCCAGAAATTACTCCAGATTTTTTAATGCAATGTAGTCACACTTCTATTCTGTCTTTTCATCTTCTGATAATCTCCAAACCATGAGTGAGGGTTATTAATGCAGGAAGAGGGTGGAATAATTTCAGTGGCACCAATAGATGAAGGGTGACAATGTGAGGGTTAAATGGGGTGGGAAATGGAATGAACCATTTTAGTGAAGGCCATTTCATATCTACACACAAAGAGTTTGAAGTGCTATGAACTTCAAAGGGAACTCGAGAAAATTTTCTCTGCTAAATCTCATACAAATTGCTAGTTAGAATGCATGAACACATGCATTCTAAGTGTGGGATAAAGGCAAAAAAGACTGTATGCTATATTTTGGAGAACAAAGGGTGCAATCAGAAAGCAAGAAAGGTGTGTGTCTGATGACATTGGAAAAAGTCATTTTGCCAGGAGCAATCTCCCTTAAAGCAACCCTTCCATCTGCTGGGGAATCACTTTAGCCCAAAAATGTAGTAGTCTTATACTGGACCAAAAATGTCCAGCTTGAGCATGGATTGGGTTGGGATGGAGTGCAATTCCCCACACATTGTGTGACTGCCAGAAAATAGCTTGCACTAGACCTCACAACAGGCAATCCAAATGTGAGCTATATGCCAGTGTGATCATACTCTATGCCCACATGTTTCTTGTTTCACTGATAGCCACTCTCCAAGAAACATATTCAATTATTTAAAAAACCTCCACTTTATGAATGTGGCAATGTTGTGCTTCTGTACCCACAATTCAAAATGCCAGGAAATAGCTTGATATTGCTAGATATCATGCCCATGTTGCCAACAGGAAAAAGGATGCCAAGCTTTACATAGCAAAAGGCTGCCTGAATGTTGACAACACCAACGGCAGCAGTCAAGATTATGAGATACCCACCACCATTCACAAAGTGACACTATACAAGGGAACATCCAGAAATGACTCATTTTTTCAGCAGTTAACCACTTCTCATCCAAACACAAAGCAATTGTCAGAGCTATTTTTCAGTAAGTGTGAATGCCCCAATGTGCTCAAATTTGGCACCGAGCAAGAGCAGACTGTCTGCTACATCTGTGTCAAATTTGGTGCTGATCCAAGGTCCAGTTTCAAAGTAATATATTTTTGTTTGGGGGACCCCTATTTTTTTGAGTTGCCATATGGACTGCTGAATTGGACTACTGCCCAATACTCTTGGCTCCTAGAAAAAGTAATGCCACCGAGCCATCTGGCATAGTGTTGCAGGTTTAGGCCAATAAGATTTTTTCCACCTCCCTCTGGGACCACAAAGCTTCTTGAATAATAATACAGTAGTTCCTCGCTAGACAGTTACCCCGCATGACAGTTTTTTCGCTAGACATTGACTTTTTGCGATCGCTATAGCGATTCGCAAAACAGTGATTCCTATGGGGGAATTTCGCTGGACAATGTTTGGTCCCTGCTTCGCAAACCAATTTTCGCTAGGCAACGATTTTGACAGCTCCCTCCGTACTCACAAAACGGGTGTTTTCGGGACCTAAGCTTCGCAAGACAGCTATTTAAACAGCTGATTGGTGGTTCGCAAAGCGGCTTTCCTATGGCTGATCTTCGCTAGACAATGACGATTCTTCCCCATTGGAACACATTAAACAGGTTTCAATGCATTCCAATGGGGAAATGCTTTTCGCTTAGACAATGATTTCACTAAACAGCGATTTCAGTGGAACGGATTATCATCGTCTAGCGAGGCACCACTGTAGCTCCATCTCTACCTCTCTGCTCTGATTTACTTCAGAAGATTGTTGTGAGCTGGGTGGCAAAGTAAGACACTTTAAATATTTTGGAGATCAGGCAAAGCAAAAAATTAAATTAAATTAAATGGATTAATTTTAAATTTGACCTCCGCTTACCTAGACCTTATATTAAATTTGTTGAGGTACAAATAAATGCAAAGATCTAGCTATGTGTTTACTTACAGGATACATGATTGCCAGACCAAGAAACTAGCCCTTTGAAGTCAATTTAGCCTCATCGTCCACATTTCAGGGACACTCCAAACCTCTCAGCTTTTGGCTTGGGGGCTTGCAGATTCGAGTAGCTTAATTCAACGAGCACAACACCGTGGCGATCGCGAGACAAGTCGACACGCGACCACCGCATATCGTAACGTCTAAGGGGATGGGGGGGGCTTTATTTTCGACGACGGGAAGGGGTAACCCTGCCATTCCTGTTTGGAAAACAGGCTCGAGAATACACAGCCTGCAATAGGAGGCAGAGCCTGAAGCTGGACTCACCACCTCTCAGTGGTCGGGCCGCCGGCAAAGAGCCGAGCAGCGGGTGCAAAAGCCGCCTGTCCGCCCCTCCGCCTTGAGGGAAGCGATCTTAGGGCTGCTCGGAGCATGGCTTCTCCTTGGTCGACGCCGGGGGTGGCTCGCAGCAAATTAAGATGCCGCCCGAAGACGAAGTTTCCCCTGTCCCCGTTTAGGGAATACAAGCCGCGCTGACCCCGCAGCCACTCCTCTCATTACAGTACAAGGAACTAGAAACGCCCCTCGGAGGCGAGGGAGCGGGTAAAAGGGGTCCATTCTGGCTCCCTCAGAGAGGGGAGGGGACAGTTCTTGGAAAAGAACTCGCGAATTGCCTCGAGCCACCATATTAACATTTACTGTAGCTCCGAACAGCGGGCGGGCTGCTTTCTGAAAAAAAAAATGAAAAGGGAAGCTTCAGTCAGCGTGAGGAAAAAGAGCGATGAGGCGAAATGAGGGACGACGTGGTATTGCCCTGAGGCGAAGTCAGGGGTGAGAGAGAAAATGCCAAGGTAGCCATGAGACCCGACATTATGAGGGAGGGTGACAAGACGTTACAGAAACTACACACAACCCCCAATGCTGTATCTTTTACCAATGCATTCGTCTCCCACCCCGTCCTCATGCATGCATGTTAGTTGATTTAAAATCTAATTTTACCTCCTGTAGCGTTATCTGGTGGGCTGCAAAACCCACTTGCTTTCCTGTAATAAGTTCCAGCGGAACAGCCAGGTGCGGTTGTAACAAAAACTTCGCGCGTGTCTGTTGTGCCTTCAACACGTTTCTGGGCTTTCTGTAAACCATAATTTATGTGGCTCCTTAACTAAGCTGGTGGACTTCTACTTTACCTTATGGGGCATGGGTTTTCAAATGTAATATATCGTTCTCAGACCAAAAAAGTGTGTGCCATTTAGTTTCGTAGCGCACTGGAAAACGCCTTTTCAACCCTGTGAAACCCCAAGAGCTTTGGGGGAATCCCCTGAGGAGTGGAATCAGACTTCAGTCCGATATTTATCCCCTTCCTCCAGTTTACGTAATTTGTGGCTAGGTTTTCCTGCAAGAGAGCGAGAGCGCGCGCAAGGTCTTAGATTTACGCAACAAGAGCCCACACAGAGACCCTGGCCTTATCGCCCCGCGGCCTTTAAGCAAACTTCGGACTACCGTTGCTAAATTAAAAACAGGCTGCCCTATTTGCAGGGCGTGGTAAAGTGACGCCTGTCCCCCCAATCAGCGTCGGCCTCAGCATCCGCCCACCCCTTCAAGGGGTATATAAAATGCACGATTGGCTCGTCACCACAGTCTATGCCTCTGTTCTAGGGCCGAGGTTGTCTTGGCCTGTTTTACGTGGTCGCCAATACAGCGCGGAGGAGCCAAGCGTGCCAGCGCCCGCAGGGTATATATCATGGCACCTATTGGAGGGGCGGCGAAAAACAAGAAGGTAAACGATCGGTTGGGACTTTCCTTGCTTGATTTTGCTCTGAAGAGAAGTCTATAGACATGCTGGTCTTAGTATAGAGCTGCCGCCGATTAACTGTCAAGCTCCCCGTTGCTAGTGGCAAATTTGGCAGGCAGCGAGGTGGCCACTTCTGTCCTGTGAATGTAACGCGGAGAAACGAGTCTCTCTGATCAATAGATCTTGTTAAGTAACGTGAGGAACGACTAGGGGGGTTAATGTCTGTACCAGATAGACTATGAGGAATTGGAACAGATGAAAGGTGATTTGTCGAACTTCTGCATCACGAATTTAAACGTCGAAATTGGCACCACAATGATGCTGATCTCTGAACAATGTAGTTTTAAACACTGTGGAGAAAAATCAGGCAAGGAACACCGGTTGGATCCCTCATTCTGACATATTTTTCCACACCCCAGATACTTTCATTTTGTCAAATCTATAACTACTGATTGAGATTGCTGGGGTGTGTCTGTTTGAACTTGTGCTGTGATCATTTTCCCAAAGTATTTATTTACTTATAATCTCCCAAAGTATTTCTTTACTTATAATGTATTTTTTATTTGACTTTTATACAGCTCATCTAGCTACCAAGGCCACTCTGGGTGGTTTACAACACAATGACATAATAGACAACAAATTAAAAACACTAAACAAAGTTTGCTGAAATTAGAACAATTGCATAAGATTCTGATTTAGATAACCCTTTTTATGTTTCTGAAGCATATTATAGCCAGGATTTTGGATAAACTCTTCAGCAGACTTTTAAAAAATGTCTAACGTTGAATGCTCAGACAATATCTTAATGAAACACCCTACACGCTCTCTTGTGAAACAACTTACATTTGCACAGAACCTGTCAGTCAAAATGCAAAGAAGGAGCTCAGATGGATACTTGGATGAGGGAAGCACAATATTGTCATAGTAAAACATGTGTTTCACATCTAGACAGTCCTGAATTCAATCCCTTGTATCTCTAGATCCTAATGGGAAAGACTCTTGTTTAGAACATTTGACCATTGTTGCTAGTCATTGTGGAGTAGGGAGCACTGAGTTGGGTGAGCCAGAGATCTGACTTGAAATAGAACCCAGTATACAGGCATGGATAAATTCAAGTCTGTCTAATCATGCAAGCGAAGTCAGATTAATACACTGCAGAATGTGGCTTGTAAGTAGCCAAGATTGCTTGAGCTGAGTAAAAATCACCTCTGGGAACTTTTATAAAAAGCTTTTGCATTTCATTTCCAGCATGTCTATCCTATGTTGTGGACAGACAAATAGAAGTCCGTTAATGAGTTTCCTTTCTTCCAATGTTCTCTCTAATTTTCAGCCCCTCTGGGCGGTGCTCTGCCCATCACGTGCACAACTTTGCCCCTGTGACTTTGCCTCCCTGCACAGGGTTCTGTCGCAACTGGAACCAAAGGAGTGCAAATTATTACTGTGGGTGTGTGGAGGAGGAGGAGCCCTGTGTGAAGGGCATGCACCTTAAAGTTTCCTTCCTTTCTTTTTTGAATAACCTAATTCACTAAACTACTGTCATGGGGCCCCAGTATCTAAGCAGGTAGACTTTTCAACCAGCCAAGACAGTTGTGCAGTGTAATGGAGGGTGCAGATGATGATGTTTTAATATTTTAGGGTGCTAGTAATCTTCTTAGATGAGACTTGTTTCAGTACCCAGTCAAATTAAAAACTGGTGAGTACAGTAGGAGCACAGTATGCATGGTACCAAGTCCCCCATGGATGCTGAAAAATGCAGAAATAACAAGTGTTATACATAGCATGGTCTATGGCTCCTACTAGTGGCTAATTCTGGTAAATACATCATGAAAATACATATAAATACATATTTCTTTTTTTTTAATTAATATTTTCAGGCAACAAATAAGTGAATCTGCAGATAGTAATCCTGTGGATAGCAGGGTCCTACTGTAATTCTTAAAATACCCTTGTTTCAAATTGCTCTGGACATAAAGATACTACAGTGGTGCCTCGAATAGCGAGCAGTTTGAATAGCGATAAAATCGAATAGCGATTAGTTTTTTAGGGCATTTTTGCGCTTCTATTAGCGATGGTCCCTATGGGCGATTTTCGATTAGCGATAGTTTAAACAGCCTCGTGTTCGCTACAATACAGTACAGTATTTTTAAAATGTTCTTGCACTCACTGGCCCCCAGGGGCTGAGGGCTGTGGGTCGAGAGCTTGGGAGGGTGGGCGAGCGGGGCCCTGGTGCTGGGGGGGCCTGTTGCCGGGTGGGGGAAGGGAAAGGGCCCTGGCGCGGCTGTGCGCCTGGCTCCCCGTCTCCCACTTCACCTCCTCCTTTTCCTCCTCCGAGGAGGCGGTGGGCGCTCATCCCCAGGCCAGGAGCGAGCGGCGCTTCGTCCGGCTCGCTCCTCCCGGGGTGGCGGCGGGGGAAGGGAAAGGGCCCTGGCGTGGCCGTGCGCCTGGCTCCCCATCTCCCGCTCCATCTCCTCCTCTTCCTCCTCCGAGGAGGCAGCGGGCGCTCATCCCCAGGCTTGCAGCGAGCGCCGCTTCGGCCGGCTTGTTCCTCCCGGGGCGGCAGCGGCCACCCATCTCCTGGCCGCCAGGCCGGGCCTCCTCCGGCTCCTCCTGGCAGCGCTGGGGGTCGAGGGAGGAGAAGAACAAAGGGAACCGCCGGGCACCCCCAGGCAGGGGCGGCCGGGCGGCCGTGACACTCCTTCTGGGTTGGCTGGCTGGCTGGCTTCCTCCTCCTTCCTCGCTCCCTCACTGGCTGGCTTTGTTCTGATTTTGTTGATTTTTTCCCTCCATTGAGATGATTGAATAGGTTTCAATGCATTTCAATGGGGGAACCGCGTTTTGATTAGCGATGTTTCCCATGGAGATTTTTGAATAGCGACGGCAATTTGTTCCTATTGGAACGGATTAGCCGGCTTTCAATGCATTTCAATGGGAACCCGCGTTTTGAATAGCGATGAAATCAAATAGCGATTTTTTTTTGCGGAACGCATTAACATCTGTATTCGAGGCCCCACTGGCCAAAAATTAAAGTTTCCATTAGTATTTGATTCCATTCCTTGTAAGTGTGATATGCATGATAAAATGACTTGATGCTTACATATATGCGTTAAGGATTGCAAAGGTCTAAGACCGCAGCAGGGTTTTTATGTCTTTATCAGTGTGTATAACTAAGGACAAGAATCTCAAGAATTTAAGCACAAAGATTTAAATGTTGTTAAAACAGTGATAATTGCTTTCCTCAGAGTAATTCACCAGCAGACTGTTGCAGACTTATTCAGAAGGTACTGCTAAATCAAAATATTTTATATCAACACTAAATAAGGATGACCTATCTGATTGTGGTATAACCTGTTCCTTACTGTGTAAGGCTGACAATGTCATCAGCTGCAGTGGTTTCTAAGAAATAAAACACTGTGGCTGATGGTATCATGAGCCTTATGTGACATAACTTAAGGAGTAGGATTTCAGCCAATAGCCCATTTAGCAAGAGGCAATTGGGATAATAAAGCAAGAGAGAAATGGCTGCATGTTTGTTACCCCATGGATTTAAATTATCCACACAACATGTTATTTGTACACCCAAGGATAAAGAATAGTACCTTGTTTCTCACATTGCAATTTTTGGAAAAAATCAGCTTACAAGGTTTACATGACTAACATTAGACGGAGACACTGAAAGCAGCATAGTTTTAAATAATATGTGTTTAGAGTCAAAATGGAAAAAAGAACGGGGCTAAGTATAACTTTGTGGTATAAATCAGTTATTCAGTTATTGTATCAGTCCATTATTCTAAAGATCATACAAATTTTTGAACTCTTTTATCGTTGTAATTTTAGGGTATTCTAGAGCGCCTAGATGCTGGAGAAATTGTGATTGGTGATGGAGGATTTGTATTTGCTCTTGAAAAGAGGGGCTATGTAAAAGCTGGACCATGGACTCCAGAGGCTGCTGTAGAACACCCAGAAGCAGGCAAGTCTAATTTGTAACACATATAATGCTTACTGCATATTCTCAGTTAGCTAATGTTAATCAAGCTTAGGCTGAAATTCTATGTTGACTTCCTTTGGAGTAAATCTAATTCACCTCAGATGAGTTTATTTCTATATAGATATGCATAGGATTGTACTTTTAGAACTAAATCCAAAAGATAATCAAAATTAACCAATACTGTATGTGTTAGAACCTACCAAAGTGTTGAGTCACCATCCAGAAATTGATTTAGTGGATTTACTCTGACAGGGATTAACAATTGGATTTAGGGTTTAGGTTGCAGTAATAATATTCACATTCACAAGGGTGTAAGTCTAATCGAACACCCTGGGATTTACATATGAGTGATTTTGTATAGATTTCAGTTCTGCATCCCTTTGAAATCAATGGAACAAATCAGCTGCACCTAACTCAAGTTCAACTTCTGTCAGTGAGTCATGTTTTTTTTTACTTAAACTGAGGCTTCTGGACACACCCTATATATCACGGAATAGTGCTTATATAAATGTTGCACATTTTATTAGTATATAAGTGCACTTAATCTTCATCTGTACCTATTTATTTTAGAATTCACAGCGCTGTTAATCAATTATATTTACTTGTTGCTTTGATGTGGAATTTTGAATATTCTTGCTCCCCCCCTCCATTTTCAGGAAAGCTTAAACATAAGGCAATAATGTACACTGTTTATTATCCTGTGTCTGAAGGGGTCCATAAGCATTTGAACACAAGATCCTCCCCAAACTCATGATCTCTTAAGTATCGTTGCTTTCTCATGTCCACAAGTGCTACATCAGCTAGTACTATTTTCAATAGTAACTCCATATCATTTGCCAAAAAATTATACCTTAAAAACTATCTCTACCGCACAGTATGATGGAGAGAAAATCAAGCCTAGTGTCATTCTTCTTGCCCACCATGTGGCTTTCCATGCACAGCCTAAACTTCTTCAGAGTCAAGCAGGATTTTTAAAATGTAGTAAACAAATGCTTTGAAGCTCTGAAACACTATGAAATATCCATAGCTTAGTCATGCAAACGTTCCTTTCAAGAGTGAAACAGATACTGCTCTAAATCACTTTTGGGTGACATTGTATGGATCAGTACTTGTAAGTGGGGAAATAAAGTGACCTTGAGACTCTATAAGAAATCCAAGAATCTTATAATTGGGCAATATGAGTTCAGTTATTGTGCAATAGATGACATCAACTGCACTGTAAACATGTTGTGAAATCCAGGATAACTACTCTGACGTAAACAGTTTCAAGGACATTTATTTGGAATGATGCCTTTTTTTTATTTCAAGCAGTAGAAATGCATATTTAGTGATACTATAGAGACCTATTTGTGCATATGACACTACTACATTATCAGAATGTATAAATAGTTGCTTCTTGCTAGAGAGGGATATATGTCTTGATACATCCCCCACTGAATATATTCTTACATATTGAACCAAAAATTTCAACTGAAATAGAGACCAAAAATACAAAATATTAAGCCTCAGATATACTTACAGAGGCTGGAAATCAACAATGTGAGTGAAAGAGGAAGAAATAAATGATGGTACTCTCTCCCTATCTCTCACCTTACAGCATTCAGACCCTGTCTTTGTATGTGCTCCAGAGAGTAACCAGGCCTCCAGAGCAAATGTAAGGGTATGCACGGTGGAGATGGCATTGCCCTGCATTCATTTCTGCTGGTGAAAGCAATTACAGTATGTCTGCAAGAAAACACTTGTGTTTCACCTTATGTTCTTCATCAAACAATCATTTATATAGTGCGTTTCATTTACAGAATTTTCTCAACACTGAATTAAGTCAGAATTATTCCAGTTTCACAAACTGGAAAAAAAGGACAGGAAACAATGATCTGTGCTTGCTTTAGGTACCTTGTTAGGAGAGGTGAGCATGGAACATACAGTGCAAATTTAAGAATCTCTATCTAGACATCAGTACAAAATACTTTAACTATCTCGCATACTGTTTGCATTAGCCATGTAATACTTGCAGACTAGCAGAAGGATTTCTAACTGTCAAAACACGGAGTGGTTTTTGTTTTTTTTAAAGAATACAACCTTAGATCCAATTAAAACTATGATGTTAAGCCATAACATGGTGCACGGTGAGAACATTTGATATAGAAGGAGTTGCTTTCAAAATGCTAACATTACATTTGACTCTGTTTTGTTTAAACATTTTGCAGTTCGCCAGCTGCATCGAGAATTCCTCAGGGCTGGAGCAAATGTTTTACAGACATTCACATTTTATGCCAGTGATGACAAATTAGAGAACAGGGGAAACTATGTAGCTGATAAAATTTCTGTAAGTAGACTCAACCACTTTTTATCAATATTTTTGACATGTAGACAGATTGTAGTAAAGAAATATGGTGCATCTTTATATATGCCCTAATTCCCCCCCCCAAAAAAAAACATGCAGACAAGTATACCAAGATGTAGTATGCTAAAATAATAACTTGCCTGAATTGCAGTCCACAAAACAGAGACATCCCATATTTGTGGAAAATTAACACTGGTTAATGTTACTGCTCTTATTTGTCACAAATACTGTAATTTTCAAGTTATTTGATATTGCTGAAATCCTGTTGTTTGTAATGCATGCGGAAGGCACATGACATAATTTTTAGTGCCTTCTCATTGGCAATCAGTGAGAAATAGCTTAAATATTTCTAATGTTTTAAATTTTCCTTAGGTATCTTTAAGTTTCCTTTTGGCACTTGCCTGCAACTTCTTATTACTACTAAGCCGAAGGAGTGGGGTGGCAGATGCCTTTGCAAGGACTGAGAGGCATTCCTTGCTCCAAGATAGGTTGGGGCATCTTTGCAAAAGGGACTGAAAAATTTCCCTGTTCAGAAAGCATCACTCTTAATACATTAATTTGCTCTTCATTTTTACTTGGCTAGGATTGCCCATGTAATCAGTCATGAATCATTTCCTGCACTAAAACTGAATTTGCCATGAAAAACAGAGTGTCTTTGTAAACTGAGGAATCATATTTATATTCTGATCAGTAGGAGTTATTTTCAGGAAATATTTAGACTCCAAAATAGAAACAAGGAATGTTTATCATAGCCACATCTTTCTTGATTCTTTTTGCCTCTTACAAGTTGGAAATGATTACAAATTCATAGTGAGAACTTTGAGTGCTCTTTTTGTCCTATATATCCAAAATATGTAATATCAGAAAAAAAAATCCCAACCCTTTCCCCTCTAATTGCATATGAGATTTCAGAAATGCATCTATGTGTACATTTTGTCTTCATTTACAGTCAAAAATCTAAAGTCTCATGGTGATTTGCTACATTAATACTGTATATTCTACATAGAAGGAAGACCCAGTGGTTACAGTGGGCTTTATGCCTAGGAAAATATGCATAGGATTGCAGCCCTAAAATTTTTAAACTGTGATATTTCACAATTCAATTATATACCAGCTATTTTAATATATACCTCGTATATGGTTTCTTAGTACTGACATGTCAACTTCCTAGAACTTCAGTGTTACAGAATTAGAATGGATTAGAATTTCTCTGCCTTTTATGGTATGTTTAAAATAGCATATGCAAACATGAGATCTATATTAGAATCCACAGCTGTTCCTTCATAATATAAGACTCAAATTATCCATAGCTCTGAGAGGTGCTGGTATAACAGGAAGGAAACATTGAATTAAACGACACATCCCACAAAGAAAATAGATCCAGCACCCAGCAATATTGATTTAACTGTTCTAGGCCTTAATTTATAGCCCCTCCTTACATGTTGCCAAGGTGAATACGAACATTTTTTTTCTCAGTATTTGCAAAGCATTGCCTAGTTCTTACCAATACTGCTTCTTCAAAAACATCATAAGACAAATATCTCAAGATTCTCTCTTGCCTAGTGTTTGGGTATATGTCATACAGTATGTATCATACTTACTCAGGGCTTTGATACTGAGTTACGTGGTCATAGTCATTGACTCTTGGACTGCAACTGTGAGAAATCCAAGTTGGAGTTCTCAGTGATCCATGAAACCAACTGGGTAACCTTGGCCTGTCAGCCTGACCTGTCTCACAGTATTGTCATTAACATAAAGTTAGGATGAAAAGATCAACATATATCACCTTGAACTCATTTGAGGAAAGGTGGAATAAAATTTTAACTAATATATAAACAAATATCTGACTTCAGAAGACATTGTCTATTGTATCTGTATCGAATCGAAGTCATTTGAGGAATAGTTGAAATAAATGGATGTGTCAAACGAGGAGTAGAGGAGTGCACTGTTGTATTCATTAACTGAAGTCTTGTCATATAAAAGATGGAGCTCAACTGTACTCTTTTGCTTTAGAATCTACTACTGAAGATGGTGGGTATTAATAGTAAGGAAGCAGATGGGGGGGAATTAGGGAAAATTTCCTAAGGGCAAGAGCTCCATGACACTGTAACACACTGCCTAAGGCAATAGTGGATTGTTATTTGCTGGAGATTTTTTTTTAGAGTCTATCAGAAAGCTTGCAGTTGTAAAATTATTGCACTGAGCAGCAGGTTAGATTAAATCCCTTCTAGTTCCAAAATTATATTAGTCTGTATTGAGAATCTTGCACCTGCCCTCTGCTTATGTTTGAAATGCACCTAGTCTTCAAATTATTATTATGCGTATTTGGGACCTTAGCTATGAAACAACATGGAAGTTCAATATACAGTGGTGCCTCGCTTAATGATTGCTCCGTTGAGCGACGAAATTGCTTAGCGACGGAGTTTTTGCAATCGCAAAAGCAATCACTTTGCGATGGTCCCTATGGGGTTTTTTTGCTTTGCGATGATCGTGGGGAAGCAATCATGGCAAAGTGACCCTTTTTTAATAGCTGATCGGCGGTTTCAAAATAGCCGCCAGGAAAACAAAATGGCTGCCCACTATGTTTCCTTGCTTTAGAGGCACCAAAAATGGCTGCCCCTATGGAGGATCTTCACTTAAAGGTTAGATTTTAGCCCATAGGAACACATTAATCACGTTTTAATGTGTTTCTATAGGCTTTTTAATATCGCTTAGCGATGAAATCGCTTAACATTTTTTCCAGAATGGATTAACGTTACTAAGCGAGGCACCACTGTATTGCACTTGCCTAGCCTTCAAGTTATCAAAACATGCATGGTGCTATCTAAATTTTCTTGTCCTTGAGGGGCTGCAGTTGAGATACAGCAATGTTCATGTCAAGCACTACAGAAGACTGTTTGAGTAGAAGTTAGTCCAGTAGCACTCATAGGTTGTAAACCTGATCTCTAAAGGGGAGTGTAAGGCCATCAAAAATACATTAATTTCCAGGTGCCTGTCAGAACATCCATGCTTCACGTAGAATAGGCAAAAAAAAAAAAAATAGAGGCAGGTATCTCAGAATATTAAAGATACGAGTTACCAAATGCATGAACAATTTCTTCTTAGCCATCTCGTATAGGTATAACATGAGAAATATCATGCCATATTGATGGATCAGGAGCTTCCCAACATCATTTTCTGAAACCAGCAATGCAGTATGTCAGGTTCTTAGCCCAGATCAATAATCAGAAAATATGTTACAGTCAGTTGTATTGCAGCCTGTGAAATGTCAAGACACTCCACTCTTGTAATTATCTCCTTGCTTTGGTTGTCAGCCAAGATGAACAAGGTAGTTTCAGAATCTATGACAGAAAATAGGAAATAGCTGCCCAGAGACCTTTGGGTAGTGTGGGCAGCATATAAGTTAAAAATAAATAAATAAATAAATAAATAAATAAATAAATAAATAAATAAATAAATAAATAAATAAATAAATAAATAGTTTCAAATCAACTTTGATGCTGGGCTGCTCCAATGAGCTTTAGCACTTTGTCTCCCAAATGGGATAATAACTAGTAAAAATACTTAAATTAAATGACCTGTGTCCAAGAATAGTCATGCCCACAGCTAGAGGAGTGATCTTGCTAACCCCTCTTTTAAAGTTGTCAAAACAAAATGTTCTCTTATTGTAGCATTCAGCACCTCAATAAAAGCAAAGTGTGCTGCTTATATACCACTCCATAATGCTTAAAGCACTCTCTGGGCAGTTTACAATTATGCAGGGAACACATTGGTCCCTTGCAAGCTGGGTACTCATTTCACTGACCTCAGAAAGATAGGAGAAGGCTGAGTCAACCTTGCGCCAGCTGCCTGGGATTGAACTCAGAGTGGTGAGCACAGTTTTGGCTGCAGTACAGCAGTTTAACCTTTGCACCACAAGACTCAACTATTTGGCCAGTTCCCCAGGCCGTTTCTATTCCTGATGAAGAACAAAGATGAAGCATGTAAGTGGCAGGCTTCTTTAAGGGCCATGTTTACATATTTAGGCTGAAGGGGTTAAGGTTCACAAGACTTTGGTCAGCACACATAAATCAGAAGCATTATCCACCAAACCTTTTTCACTGTTCTGTTACTGAACATTGCCCCTTTCTTTATGACATTGTACTATGCAGATTGATAAAATATGAAGCACATTGTACTATGCAGATTGATAAAGTATGAAGCACATCAGCTAAATACAGTATATGCACTTTTAATTGAGTTTGCCCCCTGCAATAAGAGTGGGATAATCACATAGTATAAATTCTCACCAATAGTACTTCCATATTTTTAGGGCCAGAAAGTGAATGAAGCTGCTTGTGACATCGCAAAAGAAGTGGCTCAAGAAGGGGATGCTTTGGTGGCGGGAGGTGTCAGTCAAACACCTTCATATTTAAGCAGTAAGAGTGAAGTCGAAGTGAAAGCAATATTTCGAAAGCAGCTTGACATTTTTATCAAAAAGAATGTGGACTTCTTAATTGCAGAGGTAAATCAAATAACTGAATAATTTATAAATGTTGGCACTGAAAGCCTGAAGTGGTGCTGCTTTCGGCATCTGTGCTCTGAAAATGAAAAGCTGAAATTCATTTGTCATAATATATAGAATGTATATGCTCTTTGATGGGTGCACATTTTTGTTTCTGAGAAAAAGGTTTAACGTTCAAGAGCATAGCTTACCAGATTTTGTTCTAGTGAAACGCTGCTCACACAATGGGGCTTTAAGTTTTACAGCTTGCTGTACCCCTCAAAAAGCAGGTCTGAGTACAGGATTTTTAGGAAAGTTCTAGAATGTTATAAGAAGGCTCTGTGAAACAGGAGAAACTGAACATTAGATGGAGTAAAAGCATGCTTGGTGGGGGGTATATATGAGGCTGCATAGGGAAAGGGGATAGAAAAATTAGTTGCTTAAACATATGTTGTGGTTTACCCTGAGGTTGAAAGTAATTTAATTTTTAACTAAAGACAGCCGTACAAAATATTTGTTTGATTTTTAAAAACTGTTATTAGTTTTAGGTTTTCATCTGTATTTTTATACCAGCTGCAGTGTTTCATCTGTATTCATTATACCCCATTTTCAATTTAACGCTTCAGTATTTTGAACATGTTGAAGAAGCTGTGTGGGCAGTTGAAACCTTAAAAGAATCTGGGATGCCAGTTGCAGCTACTCTATGTATTGGTCCAGAAGGAGACATGCATGGTATACTCCCTGGAGAATGTGCTGTTCGACTTGTAAATGCTGGTAAGACTAAACAGTATTTCTCACCTACTGACCTATGGGGAAGGAAGTATCATCTGTCTAAGATGAGCTGACAATAACTCAACAAAAGTAAGCATAGTCTGTACAAGAAGAAGTAGAATGACGGGAAGTTGACAGGGCTGCCCCTATCGTTAGAGGGAGGCAGACGGGAAGCACAATGGGAACATCATTTCTGTTCCTCTAGCAGCCACATATTGTTTCGTCATATTGTAGCATGGAGCTCTTTATGCCACACCATGATGGGATTTTCATGTTATTGCAAATTCATAACAAAACATGAAGGCTCTTTGGTTTCATGTTTTTAATTGATTCCCCAAAGAGAACCTTTTAAACATGAATGCTTTGTGTTAACAAAAGTTTCATGTTCTTTTGTGTTTCCCTCTTTTGTTTACCCTTTTTTGCATCCCTTATCTGTCAAAATGCCCAAGAAATTTCCATCAAAAGGTATTGTGAAGACTGTTGTCAGCAAACCAGACAGTCCAGAGGGATTTCAGATTTCTAAAAGGGTCAGTCACTCTGCCCTTGACTGGCCGGCTGGGAGTCCCTCTCTGTCACGTTCCCGCGGGTTACAGTAGCCAGAGTCCGATAAGCCAGTCCAGGGTCAGAATTATCAAGAATGCAAAGCCAAAGTCCAGAAACCAACTCACAGCAGGAAGTCCAGTGTCAAAGTCCAGGGTCCGATACACAGTGTAGCTCAGGGTCAAAGTCCAGGGTTCAGAGTCCAACACCAACGTAGTCCAGAGCCGAAGTCTAATACCAACACAGTCCAGGGTCAAAGTCCAGAATCCAGAGACAGGAACACAATACCAGAAGAGTGGATGCCAGCCAAGGTTTGACTCTTTGCGTCCACGAAGTTTCTGGCTTCACTGGAAGCTATTTTATAATGAAATAGCTCCTTGAGCTGCTGGAAGGCTTTCTATTCTGCTAATACTCAGGAGTAGGTGAGCGTAGGTCTCTATGGAAAGCCTTTGAGCAATCCTCTGCTCTTCTTGTCCTGAGTCTTTCCCGGAGCCTGCCCCTAAGCCTGTCTGCTGTGGAGGGAGAATCTGGGAGCGGTTCATGTGTTTCTAATCTCTCCACATTCTCTTCAGCCACAGTTAACCCTTCCGGGTCCAGGTCTTCGGAGGCACCCATGACACTCTCTGTCAGTTGCAGAGAAACTCCGAGTTGCTACCGAAGCAGCTGGTGATGGCCAGGTTGATAGGCCCACTCTTTCCCCTTCCTCTTCATGCCCCCATGCACCTCCTTGGTGTGACCATCTCAGCCCCAACATGTCCCAGAGAAAAAAGCCAAGATACTTAGTGGTGGTAGCAGATACCCCATGAACAGTATAAAAAAATGAACAAGCAGGTGTACAATTTCATAATCTCTCCCTATCTGTGTTTCAGTAGTATAATGCCTCCAGCCTGATATAGTAGTAGTTTTCAGTTATAGATATAAGAATTGTTTTGATATTGCTGACTATTATTTTCTGAATATGTTTAGTAACATGGCATTTTAATACCATGTTGAAATTGTTTTGATATTGCTATTATTTTCTGAATATGTTTAGTAACATGGCATTTTAATACCATGTTGAAATTAACCTGGATATATTGAAGACATGAAGCCACAACTGACATGATCTACCAAGATCAACTCTGAAATGAGATTTCCCTATCTGTGTGTTCTAAACTAGATAAGGAGATAGCCAGATAATAATGCATGTCTGTAATGCTAGAAGAGATATTGTAAAATGCAGGACATCTGAACTATATCCTACTTGTACTAAGATCTTACATTTCCAGCATTACAGATACATTATCTTACCTTTTCTGCCTTTTTTTTCTGTCCATATATGTGTATGTCAAAAGCAAGAAAGAAAGCATAACATTAAAAAGGGTCAGATACATGCCAAGCAATTACATTTAGAATGTTAAATTGTAGTTCATTTTTTATTTACGGAACACTTTCCTTCTCATTTGTTAGGTGCTTCTATTGTTGGAGTAAACTGCCATTTTGATCCAACTACTTGCCTCAAAACTTTGAAACTCATGAAGGAAGGCTTGGCAGCTGCAAAATTAAAAGCACATTTGATGTCACAACCACTTGCTTTTCATACACCTGATTGTGGGAAGCAAGGCTTTATTGATCTACCAGAATTTCCCTTTGGTAAGCCTTGAATGTTTTTACTTTTGATCAATATCAAGTTGAGAGAAAGATAACACAATATATCAGCTATAAGAAGGAAATCAGGCCACAAATCACACAGTCTCCAGTATCTATATACAAATGCTATGAGTATGGGAAACAAACAAGAAGAACTGGAAATCTTAATTCAGAAGGGTAAATATGACTTCATTAGGGATAACTAAAACTTGATGGGATGACTTCCATGACTGCAGTATGGCAATTGAAGGATATAAACTTTCAGAAAGAATAGAAGGGGAAATAGAGTTGTATTTTATGTCAAACATGCATATTCCTGCACAGAAATACACAAGAAGGAGCTGGGTTGTCCTATTGAGAGCATCTGGATTAATATAATCAAGGCAACAACAACAAGAAGAAGAAGAAAACATCAAGAATTTCAAAGAGATATGATGTGGTAGTAATGGGAGGTTTCAATTATCCTTATATCTTTTGGGAGGCAGGGTCTGACATATATATATCTCATTGCTCTGGGTGATTTACAGATTAAAATTTAGAACTCCACACAACCCCACATTACAATCAATATGGCAATTCACCGCTATAGATCTAAAATTAATGTAAAAGACAAGAACAAACAATTAAAATTAATATTAAGAATATCCATGGAATATGTAATTGAAAGCAGCATTGTATAATTCTCTTTTCACTAATTTCCTGAATATCAGGAGGGAAGGAGGCTGGCATACTTCAGCAGCTTGTTCCAAAGATTGTCCCTTCCAAGAAATTCCTGACTTGTTGCTGACAATTTTCTCCCCAAAAAAGTTGAGGAAGGAACTAGAGGATTGGCTATCCTTAACTTGATTCTAACCAAGAAGATCTGGTGAATGAAGTGATAGTAAAGGGAACTCTTGGAGTGGGGGTGAGTTTCCATGTTCTACCTGGGTTCTTGGTTTCAGAGGAAGCAAAAGTGGACTATAACCATATATGCATGCTGGATTTTAAGGAAGCCAATTTTAATAAACTCTGAACAATAATAAGTAAGGTCCCATAACAGGAGATCCCAAGAAGAAAAGCAGTCCTATGCTATGATTCTATGAAATATAATTAAGGCTGCATTTTCATTACATTTTATGATTATAGGTTGCCTCGAACACTACTTAGTATTAAAAAGGTGGGATAAAAATGTAATAATAACAGATCCTCCTGTTTTCCCAATGTAGACAGAAAAGGTGATTTCTGTTAGAAAAAATATTAAGAAGTCTTTTGTCTCTCCTTCTGTTGAAATATGTATTTGAGGACATACACTTTCATATACAATTAGTTGACCTTTATTTTCTGAGCTTGGGCTTTGAGTCACAGTGGGGAAGTTACCCTTAATGCTTAAAAGGTGAAATTAGCAGTAAGCAGACAACAGACCAAAATGTTTTTAAAAGTGTGTGTGCATGTGTGTATTTTCATTACAGATGTAGAGATGTAAATGGTAGGTATGGGGACTTTACAGATGGAACATAGTTTTGATCCTTGCCTTCCACAGACAATCAATAGTGGCCATGCTCCTAATGCCTAGTTTCCCAGTTGAAGTACAAGGTGATGCATTTCCACCTGCTCCTCCATCCTTCTTCTGCAGAGATGGAGGTTGAGTGTCGAAATCCTGAAAGTGCTGGTTCACAAATTTTCATGTTTTCCAGGGGAAGATGAGAGGGAATGAATTAAAAAGCACTCTCTCTCAGAGAGCCCCAGCTGTGGTTGGATAATTGTCTCTTTTCCTACCCTGTGCATGGAAAGAGAAGTTATCTGCTGGCAGTCCTAGGTAAAGCCTGGAACAGGAAGCTGAGAGTTAGTTGGATGATTACCCCCCCCCAAGTGGGATTGTTTCTTTCAGTTGAACATGATATACAGGAAGCACTAAACAATGTATCAAACCATCTTGCCCTTTTTGTTGAAGCCTTTCACTTCTGGATAGATGATGCATAATGCTTGCAATAATGCCATATTGTGTAGCTACTTCATCTTTTTCTCTGTAATGGATTTTTTATTTTAAGAAAGAAAACAGAAGAAACCATGAAAAAACATGGAGGGTAGCAAATAGAAAATGTTATTATTACAAACCCTCATGCATGTTTATATCATAGTGAGCTGAAATAATTGTGTATCATTGTAGCTTTGGAGCCCAGGATTCTCACCAGATGGGATGCACACAGATATGCAAGAGAGGCCTATGACTTAGGGATCCGATATATTGGAGGATGTTGTGGGTTTGAACCATATCACATCAGAGCCATTTCTGAGGAACTGGCCCCTGAAAGAGGGTTTTTGCCACATGCTTCTGAAAAACATGGCAGCTGGGGAAATGGGCTGAGCATGCATACCAAACCATGGGTCAGAGCAAGGTAAGTATATTTTTAACTCAGGTATGTAACTAGCCCCCTAAACATATTTCCTTTAAGAAATTTGTTGTCTCAGCAAATTACCTAGAAGTAGTAAGCTCTGTGACATTATATACAGTAGAACTATGTGTGTTAGCACTTTTGGAGAGGAAATGATATCCCAAACGAGCAAAGCAAGAAGAAAAGTGCAATATCTTCATCAGCATATAAATTAAAGATCAGTTGATTAGTCAGCATGGGAATTAAGATCAAATTAATATCAGTTCTCATTAACGTAAATTTTCTCCAGCTCATTCTAGAGCAACTTCTATCCAACAGTTATGCAGTTTTAAGACCCATTGAAATTTGCTGCTCTCATCACATGTTAGGTAACATTTCTGTGTATAATAAATCTGAGATGATTGAATTCAATCTGAATTTTTGTTGTTTAGTCGTTAAGTCATGTCCGACTCTTCATGACCCCATGGACCAGAGCACTGTCTTCTACTGCCTCCCGGAGTTGGGTCAAATTCCTGTTGATAGCTTCGATGACACTGTCCAACCATCTCATCCTCTGTCGTCCCTTATCCTCTTGCACTCACACTTTCCCAACATCAAGGTCTTTTCCAGGGAATCTTCTCTTCTCATGAGAATGCCTAAGTACTGGAGCCTCAGCTTCAGGATCTGTCCTTCCAGTGAACACTCAGGGTTGATTTCTTTGCAGTCCAGGGGACTCTCAAGAGTCTCCTTCAGCTCCACAGTTCAAAAGCAAAAGTTCTTCGGTGGTCAGCATTCTTTATGGTCCAGCTCTCACTTCCATACATCGCTACTGGAAAAGCCATAGCTTTGACTATACGGACCTTTGTCAGCAAGGTGATTTCTCTGCTTTTTAAGATGCTGTCTAGGTTTGTCATTGCTTTCCTCCGAAGAAGCAGGCATCTTTTGATTTTGTAGCTGCTGTCACCATCTGCAGTGATCATGGAGCCCAAGAAAGTAAAATCTGTCACTACCTCCATATCTTCCCCTTCTATTTGCCAGGGGGTGATGGGACCAGTGGCCATGATCATCAAAACCATTTATAGCTTTTTGTCTAAAGTTGATCAGTTGCTTATCTTTAACATACCGCAAAAAAAACCCTCTTTGGTATTTGCGAAGATTAACAAGTTTAAAATAAAAACAATCATAACATCTCTGTTTCATTTTATTTTTAAGTAAAGTTGGTTCTGCCCCTGAACACAGTTCAGATTTTTCATGTGGCCCTCCTCTAAAGAAATTACGTTGCCCACCCCTGGCTTATGTGCATGACCTGCCCTGTGTCTTTTCTGAGGTGAAGGCTGTAAGGTTGCCATGATTACTGCCACTTGCATATTTTCCCACTGTCCTGTCTGGCACATTAAATACATTGCTAAAAGTACATTACAGCCTGGATTTTTTAAAAAAAAAATCCATATTAACAACACATCAAATGAAGGGTGGTCATCATTACTGGCCACGTGGGGAAAAAAGATGTACAGTCACCCCTTCCTAACTGCCTGCCCTTAATGCCAAGAGTGTGCCTTTTTTGTATTTGTGGCCCATAAATTTATATTTGGATGAACATATGTCTAGGTTTTTAGATAGCTGATGCTCGTTTGGCTTGATTTCTCTGTTCCTGTGTCCAATGGATATACCGTGACATACAGTGGTCCAGTGTCCATTGTGCACAATGTGTTCCTGCAGGATGAACTGGTGCAATGGAGGACTCTTCTTAAAACAGAAAAACCCTTAGATATATATTGATATATCAATAAATGATTATTTTTTTAAAAAATTGAAGGCATAAATGGACCGTTGAGGACAGAGAGAAAATAAACCGGCAACAGTGGGTAGCCAGCCCCACATCAATTCAAAGAGGAGGAAATAGATCACTGCTGCTAAAAGTGCTTGAGACATTAATACCAGTACAGTGGTGCCTCACACAACGATTGCTTCATACGACGATGAATTCACACAGCGATGGTTTTTTTTTTTGAGGAATTTCCCCCATCGTTTAACGATGTTCTCTATGGGGGAATTTCACTTAATGATGTCCCTTTTTGCTCATTTAAAAGTGTCTTAAAATGTTTGAAACCTGTTTTAAATGCTTGGATTCCATGGTGCACCTTGTGAAACATGTGCAAACTTAATTTGGTTTTGTTCTGAGTCTTCATTAATTTTTTGTGATTTTTTTATTTTCCCCATTTAAATCAATTGAATGGACAGTTCAATGCATTTAAATAGGGAAAACAAAAAATCACCAAAAATTAAGGACGACTCAGAACAACACCAAATTAAGTGTGCATAGGATTCAGGAGGTGGGCTAACGATTGCAAGCATTTAAAACCTGTTCCAAACATTGTAAGGCACTTTTAAATGAGCGAAAACGGACATCGGAAAGAGCTTCAAAAGCAGGAAAACGGAGATCAAAGAGCCCTTTCCAATGTCCATTTTCGCTCATTTAAAAGTGCCTTACAATGTTTGGAACAGGTTTTAAATGCTTGCAATCGTTAGCCCACCTCCTGAACCCTATGCAAACTTAATTTGGTGTTGTTCTGAGTCGTCCTTAATTTTTGATGATTTTTTGAATTTTCTCTCATTGGAATGCATTGGATGGAAAGTTCAATACATTCCAATGAGAGAAAATTTAAAAAATCACTAAAAATTAAGGACGACTCAGAACAACATCAAATTAAGTTTGCATAGGGTTCAGGAGGTGGGCTAATGATTGCAAGCATTTAAAACCTGTTCCAAACACTGTAAGGCACTTTTACAGGAGCGAAAAAGGACTTCGCAAAGCCATTGAAATGTATTGAGTCGGCTTCAATACATTCCAATGGAGGAAACATTGTTTCACTCAGCGATGTTTCCTATGGGTTTTTTCACTTAAAGACGGCAATCTGTTCCAATTGGAACGGATTAACTGGTTTTCAATTCATTCCTATGGGAAATGGTGTTTCACAGAACGATGTTTCGCACAACGTTGATTTTTTTTGGAACCAATTAACATCGTTGTGTGAGAGGCACCATTGTATATATATTGTGTCACTGCAATCCAATACAATAGAGGTATGGAAAGTATCGGAAGAGCTACAGAAGACTACTGTGTGCTATTGTCCTTATTGCAGCTAAAACAATTCAGAAAAATGATCCACATAGCCTGGAACATAATTGTGAAGCTTGTGGAAGGTCTTGAAACCTCACTCAACCAACACCACAATTTGTAATAAGTGTGTGTTTTAAGTTCAGAATGGTTTTGCTTTAATTCAGTCTGTACTGGATTCATTAGTTTCAACAACTAAAGACATTTCTAGTGACATGCTGGCTGTATCCCAGAAAGCCTAAAATCAGTTAATCAATACGGGCCTTAGAACCAGCAATCTTTTATTTATTTTTTATTTTATTTTATTTATATGCCGCCCACACTACCCAAAGGTCTCTGGGCAACAAATGACAATTTGTTGACTGTCAGAATAATATATTTTGTAAGATGATTAATACAGTAGGATTTGTTTCTTTGTACCTAGAGCTAGGAAAGAGTACTGGGAGAATCTGCTGCCTGCTTCTGGCCGCCCGTATTGTCCATCACTGTCACATCCAGATAACTGGGGAGTGACCAAAGGAGATAAAGAGCTGATACAGCAGAAAGAAGCAACAACTGAACAGCAACTGAAAGAACTCTTCAACAAAGAGAAATTCAAATCTAAAGTTGTAGCTTAAATTATTAGCAATATCATATGTACTAAACCAACTCTATTAATGGATACCTGATAATAAATGAAAAGATACAGTGCTAGGGACAGAATTTGTTAATCACAAGCTTAATTATAATAAATTACAATTATGTAATATCATCTTTATGAAAAGTACTCTTAGCCATATGAATTTATGTGAAATTTAAGATTTTAAAGCACACGTTAACATTTCATTAAGTCCAATTCACAAAATGTAGAGAAAGTTCTTCATCCTCTAGTCCTCTTGAACTAATTTCAAGAATTCAGACTGCACTAAGAATTTAATGGAGAGAGGAAAGTTATTTTGCCTCCACTGACAAGATTTGGAGGATATTATAGGGGACAGGAAAACAAGAAGTAAAGGCTGGAGGCTCTGAATATAAGAAGTAAAGGCAGGAGACTCTGAATATCCAGGTGTTTTAAAAACACTCAGGTGTGGCCCATTTGGGTCTCCCTATTCATACCCCTGAAACCTCCAAGAGAGAAAGGGCCATTCTGCAACTGAAGCACCTTTTCTATTGGCAGAGTAGCACTTATCAAGTTTCTTACAGTTCTTTAGCTTTTCAGTTGTTAGCTGTTCCAGCTGCTAGCAACCCTTCAGTTTCACAGTAAGCCACATAGAATTCAGTAGCTGCCTAGTGAATGTATCTACAATTGCATTTTAGCTTTCTCTGAACTGTGCCTTCTTTCTTAGATTAAGAGGATGTATCTGATGTAACAGAGCACTGTTTCTGAGACTCAAAATCTGTTACTTCTGAAGGAAATGTATTGCACAGTGTAAGAATCTGTAAGATGTAATTTCACTACAACTGTATAAACTTAATGGGAAATGGAAGAACATGGTACCAGAAATGTACAGTCTGTTTTTCAAATATTTCCTAGCTACAGTAACCATGACTTCATCAGTGAGTATGAGAAATCCATTCCAATAAATCTCTTTGGTGAACCTGAGATGATTTCTCGTATATTTACTTATATAATGATGTCAGTGGGCTTTTGCCAGCTTTAAAAATTAAGTTTCCATTGGTGTGAGGAACCAACAAGATCAGATGTTATAATATTTAACACGTTAACAGTTGTGACATGTATCTAATTAGAACTAAAATAAGAGGCTCAGCACAACACTTTGGTGGTCTTTGTATCCAATAGCAACGTTCTATGTCAATAAAGATCTGTAAATTAAGTTAGTGTCAGCTGTTATAACAATTCTATTGTAAACATGTAGTTAGGAAAAAAGGTAGACAATAGTTTAATTTGGCTTGTGGTTTAAATAATGCTATGAATATATACAACCTGTCATTATTGTAACTCTGATCTAAATGATGACAAATAGCTGAGAAATATGTACACATACAATGAGCATTGTTTTTGCCACTTTAAGGCAGAAATTGCCAACTTCAGCAGATCTGAAAGCCAATGTCACTTCCCTCTCTTTCCTAAGACTGCACCACCGGCTTCCACTTGTTGGGGTTTTTGCATTATGTGAGATGTTCAACAAGTGGATTGTCGTTGCTGTCCCTACAATGAGTTTCTGTGGAAAAGCAGGGATTTTAATCCAGGCTGTCCTAAATCCTTGTTTGACACTCTATATTATGCCACATTGCCTTTCAAAACACTCAGGTAGCACAAAATTGCACTGTAGACCTGAACTTCAGTTCCTCCCTCCCTTGCACCATTCTTCAAAAAACATATTTTCCTCATTGTTCTAGAGCAACAAGTAGTCTTTCAGCAGAAACTGATTCCGCAGGAGTTGTGTTTGTACTTTCTTTGCACACAATGAATGTACTGGGCTAGAATTTTCAGAGTCACAAGGAAGAGTAAGTTGGATGAAGTAATTTCATCCTCAATTATAGCTCTTTAGTTTAAATCAGTGTTCCCCAACCTTTTTCGGACTGCGCCGGTTGGGGGGTGCTGGCTCCCTGCATGGACTGGATGGGGGGGTGGGGGCACCCCTGCGCTCATGGGTGGTCGTGTTGCACTTGCGGAGGGGTGTGTCGAGCTTATGCGCATGCGCGACATGCCCCTTAGACACACGTGTGTAACACACCCACCTCTTGGGTGAGCCTGGCCTTGAGCGGAGGGGAGGCGGCTTCACCATGCGGCCTGCTCAAGCCTGGAGGACCTCGAGCTGACGGGTGGAGCGCCTGACCCAGGCCTTCCGGGATGAGCGCTTCCGTGCCCTCTTGGCCAAGTATGCCACCGAGGTGGTGGCCCTGGAGTGCCAGCGGGTGCTGCAGACCAGCCAGGCTGGCCTCCGCCGCTGCTGCCTCCATCTCTGCACCCCCTTCCACCTTGATAAAAGATCTGGCGGCGGCGGTCACAAGCCTGGACTCCTTGCCTTCCCTGCAACCAGTGGTGTCTCAGTTCCTTGCAGCTGCCCGGCAGCAGCCGCTGGTCCCTGCCACACTGCCTATTCCCCAGCCACCTGTAGTGGCGTCTATAGCAGGGTGGTGGGAAACTCTTCTCCATTCTCCACTTCAAACGCAAGGCTCCGCCAGAGTGACAACGGGGTGAGCGAGGGAGGCGAAGCCGGTGTGTGCGTGTGTGTTGGGAAATGGGAAAGCAGGCGGGGGCTCAGGCACCAACCTCCATGAGCTTGGAGGACTCCTCTTCCTCCTGCTCGAACTCTTCGTCTGGGCTGAAGCTGAGCTTGCCTAGGCCTTCCCCATCCAGTTCCCGCGGGGCCCGGTCATCATAGTGAGGTGACAGAGGGCCAGGTGGCCCAGGAGCACGCCAGCTCCAGCCTCGCCTTGCCTGGACCACCCCAGGCCACACTCTTCGGGGAGTGCATGGTGAGGAGCGCTGGGAAGGACCCCGCTGAGGGTCCCCGCGCCGCCTCCCCTCCTGGGGGCTTCCTTCATGCCCAGAAGTGACTCACCCGCTCCCTCAGGGGAAAAGCTGGCCCCTGGCCAGCACCATTTTCTGTATGCCCCATTGCCCAGCAACAAGGGAGGGCATGTGTGCCTTGCTGCGGTCCGTGGGAACTGTATTTTGCCCAGTCAGACTCGCCCCCATGGTTGTCACCCTCTGCTCCGACTCCGGCCTGCTCCTGGCCACTGGCGAAGGCTCCCGGCCCAGGCTTCACCAGGACCAGTAGGAAGACCACCAGCTGCCCCTTCTACCTTGATCGAGCCACCCCACCCCAAGTGCACCAGGCTGCAGCCACTGGTCCCTGCCACACTGCCTGGCTCCCAGCCGCGAGGAGCTGTGCTGCCGCTGGTTACAGCGAAGGCGAGGAGTCCAGGTTTGTGACTGCCGCCACCAGATCTCTTTGATCAAGGTGGATGGGGGTGCAGAGATTCTGAGGTAACACACTTGCATGTCACACTTGTAGACATGCGCACAAGCTCAACACGTCCACCAGCAACTGCCACACACCCCCCCCGTGTGGGTGGGTGTGGGGCCGGTGATCACTGTCCGCGGCCCAGTTCAAGGCAGCCCACAGACTGGCACCGGGCCACAGACCGGGGGTTGGGGAACCCTGGTTTAAATAGAGAGTCCTCCAAGTATACTGTATTCTGGTAATATGCAAATTCACAAACAAATCTGGATTAGGGAGTTTTACTCTTAAAATTATCTGTCTGTAATCACTGGCTGGATAGTTAGGTGAGTTAAGTAGTTAGGTTCCTGATTGTAGAACCCCAGGTTGGTAGGTCAATTCCCCACTGCCTAGAGGGGAGGCAGCCTGTGTGGCCTTGGGCAAGCTGCAGGGTGCCCTAAGAAAAAGGGAACAAACCACTTATGACTTCTCTATACTTAGAAAATCCTGGAAATTGGTTGCCATAAATCAGAACTGACTTGATGGTACTTGATTATCAGCTTCCAGTGTGGTGTTTTAGTGTGACAAACTAGATTCAAGTCTCCTCTTGGCCATAGCAATTCACTAAGTGGAGACACTGGTAAAACCACTCCTAAATATCTCACATAATTTGAAAACGACTAGGGTCACCATAAATTGGATGCAACTTGGCAGTATGTGACAACAATATACTTTAATTAGTTCATTATTGTGAGAACCTTAGTCTATAAATAAATAAAATTTTAATAATAAAAAATGGAATGCCCATGCCTGCTCATTGCCTCACTGATACCTCTGACAAAGAACAAACAGGAAGTTCAGAACAGTTGAGGATTTGTTGAACTAAAATAAATGTGGGATAATAACCTCATGAACATATTAGTATAGTAGCACATGATTTAGAAGAATGTCTCATTAAGGCTACAATCGTATACAGTGGTGCCTCGCATAGCGATGTTAATTGGTTCCAAAAAAAACATCGCTATGTGAAACCATCGCTATGCGAAACACCATTTCCCATAGGAATGCATTGGAAACCGGTTAATCCGTTCCAATTGGAACGGATTGCCGTTGTTAAGCGAAAAAACCCATAGGAAACATCGCTAAGCGAAACAATGTATCCTCCATTGGAATGTATTGAAGCTGACTCAATACATTTCAATGGCTTTGCGAAGTCAATTTTTGCAATTTTAAATGTGTCATACAAGGGGCAAAAATGGTTTTAAATGCTTGGATTAGCTTCTGCACCCTCTAAAACGGATGCAAAAGTTAATTTGGCTTTGATATGACTTTTCGTTAATTTTTTCTGAATTTTTCCCCCCAACTTTTGACAGCTGTCAAAATCTGACAGCTCCATTATTTCCTATGGGGGAAGAAAAAATTCATAAAAAATTAACGAAGACTCAGCAACTGTTCTAAATTCTTGGGTTCGTTAGAGGACCCCCTAAGTCATGTGCAAACCTGATTTGGCTTTGATCTGAACTTTCGTTAATTTATGGTGAATTGTTTTCTCCCCCATAGGAAAGCATGGAGCTGTCAGATTTTGACAGGTCCATTGGTTCCTATGGGCCAAAAAAAAAATTCACAAAAAATTAACGAAAAGTCAGATCAAAGCCAAATCAGGTTTGCACATGACTTAAGGGGTCCTCTAACGAATCCAAGCATTTGGGACCGTTTTTGACCCTTCTAAGACACTTTTTTAATTGAAAAAAGAAACATCGTTAAGTGAAGCAGGGGACCTAAAATCGCATTCGTTATGCGAAGCATGGTCCCAAACTTCGCTAAGCGAAAATCGCCCATAGGAAACATCGTTATGCGGTGCATATTATTTTCTAAAAAACACATTGTTATGCGAGTTCATCGCTAAACAAGGCAATCGTTAAGCGAGGCACCACTGTACTGTACATTTGCCTAGGAGTAAAATAGGTTGAACTCAATAAAGTTTATATCTGAGTAGGCATGCATATAAATGTATTGGCATGTGTTACTCGTGACAGCCTGGGAAACTTCAAGTGAATTTAAATTTGTAATTGGTGATGCCCTGAGGTAAACTAAATAATTAAAAACAGATTGTTTTAAAACATATTTTACATCTGTCCTTAAGTCATTCACATAAAATACATAGCTTTCTTCATAAATCATTGCACATTTGTTTGCCATTTATGGCAACAATGCAGCTCACCTCTGTCACGGACTGTAATGTAATAGCATCATTGTTCAGATTTCATGCACTGATGTTACCTCTAAATTAATATACTGTATACTGACTGCATATATTGGTCAGTTTTTCACAAAAGAAAATGCAGCATATGTTTAGCTTTATACCAGGGCATTTACGGTATGCTGCCATTCTATGTTATCTGAAATAAGGGTGAACAATGAGAGCTCCATAATTCAACACAGAATCTTATTTTTTTTCCTATTTGAAGATAAGTCAATTTTTACAGCAAACTGAACAATATTAATGGGTATGAAGTAGTTGTATATTAATGAATGAATACTTTAATGCTTTGTAATCTTGAAAATAGTATTTGAAAACTAATGTAAGTACATATAAAAAAGTATAAAAAACTTCTCGGCCTTTTGGTTAACATCAAGTGTAGTTGTATGTATACATCTGAAAACTCTAGTTGTTTCTTTCATTCTCCACAACTGAAGACAAGAAATGTGAATGAAACCATTGGCTGAAATAGAAATGCATTAGCAGAATATACATGTCTACGTATAAAGGCCTTCTCCTTATGCTTATGGACAGACAGTGCTGGGCTGTTTCTTAATGGCCATTCCGGTTCTTTAAAAAGCATTTTTTCTGAGTGTGAATTAAGCCAAACAGTCCAGTGGATATCATCTTAAATTACAGGGAATAGGTAGAAGTAGATTGTCAGGTAGTCTGGATCATAAATAGTTCTGAGGACTCTAGGCAAGGCAAATATGGGTTTATGTATCAAGTATTTTAATGAGTAGTCTCCCACAAGCTGACCGTCTGAGCCTGCAAAATTTCTAGATCTCAGCATGCCCATCTCAGGTATCTAGCTATTTTTTCAATTAGTTTTCAAGGGACCTTTAGCTACTGTTGTTGCTTTTGTTTGAGCCTCTCATCTGCCAGACTCTTTCAGTGCCTCACAGGCAGAACTGACATCAGCTCTTCTTCCCAAGACTTTCCAGAAGATACTGTCTGCTGAACAACTGAGTTCCTCCGGTTTCGCTGGCTGCCTCTGGTTTCAAGCTATTTCCTTTCCTTTCTGAGGATGACTCAGCAAGGTGAGACATAGCATTTCTGCATAGGAACATTGTGTATGAGTCTCTTTGAGGTACAAGGCAGTCTTAGACAATAACATCATATTTGGCTAGAATTCTTCAATGGGAATTCCTCATCCTGTCCCCCTCTTCCACAGCTTTCTGCACTGCCTAAAAATCTGGTCCAGATGATTTCCTAAATTTTCCCAGGATATGCAAGATATCTGCAGGAAGAAGGGGGATTTCTTCATCCCAGTTCTGTTGAAAAAAATGCTTCCATACGTGAATCCAGACAAAATAAAAACAAAAAAGTGGAAAAATGTTGTAGCACCCTAAAGACTAACTTTCATGTATACATCAATTTCTTTAGACAAGAAAGCTCACATTAAAATATAAGCCTTTAAGGTGACGCACCATATCTCTTTTTTTGGTTCTTATAAGGATATGCTTGCACAGACCACAGCAGTTACTTCTTTGAAAACTTTCCTTAAGTGAAACACTCTTGGAACTGAGGCATTATCTTTAAACCAATTTCATATTGGCTGATACTTGAGACTGGAGATGCCTTTAGATGAACTGTCATTTGACAGCCCTTTAAATAGATAGTGTGGCCATTTATATTGATATAAAAAAATAAAATCAAAGAGGAAATAGATGTGCATAAAATTTATGGTGCTGAAATTTGAAATGAAATACAACACATCTCACATTAGAAGGCTCTGATATGGTGGTGCAGAGTCTGCTATGGTGGTGCTCAGTCTGCTAGCCTGCTGTTTCCAAGTTGTGGTGGGCAACTTGAAGGCCCTTGCTCTCTCCTTTCTCATGGTGCTTTATTAGCAAATTGTAGTCAGATTAATTCTTCAGACAGAGGACTCCTTCAAATAGATTCTAGAGGACTATCCTCTAAAGTAGATCACATGGATGTTGTACACACTGAACCAAGAGAGAAAGAAAGATGCCTGGTCTGGCATTTGCAAAATTGTGATGAAGGTGTCAGCATAGCAGAAACTCACATGCTTTGATGCTTCAGAAATATCCTAAAAACATGGCAAGTGTCCTGAAAAAAACTTTTCAGTCAATAATGTCTTCTGATCTGCCCCTGCTCTAGGCAAAGTTTCTTTAATGTGTAAGGAAAGCACTGCCTCCTTGTGGTCAAAGGTTATCTTTACCAGAGAAATATTTTTTTCTAGAGAAAAAATGAAGAGCATTTTGGAGAGGGGTGTAAAAGTTCCAGACCTTGCTTCAGAGAGACTTGAGACTCAGCCTCAGAGTATTTACATCAGCTCTCACAGACATATACCAGTACTCTGGGACTCTTGTGTACATTTTTTCTGCATTATCCATGAAGGCGTTGTGCTAAGCCTGAAGAAGTGGGATTTTCTCCATGAAACCTTGCAATTTGCTTGATTTTCAGTGGTCCAGTAACAGGTATCACCTGTTCTTACATTGTGTAATATTTGGGGATCATGTAGCCTTTTCCTTGTCCTTACCACTGTGAAGACTCACACATTTACTATGGCATAACCTTTGGAAGACTAGACGGCACCTCATAAGATAAGCATAGTGATGACTCAATAGCTACTGTGATGACAGTAGCTGATAATGACACAAATATTGTAAATGAATGAAGTTGTGCAAGTGTCCATGATTCAAGTCTAACTTTTCATTTATTTTCAGAAGCTGTTAATTAAATCACAGCTACGTTTGTTAGACATGTGGTTGATAACTGACTAGCTCAGTCCCTAAATAAAGTAACAGACATTAGGGACATTTGTACTTCAGAATTAGAAATGACAAATACACATACACTAGACAAACAAGAATGTTAAGAACATGGGAAGTATTGTACAGGGTCAGTGGAAAATCCTATCTGGTGCATCATTCTAATCCCATATTGGCCAAGCAGGACGCGGGTGCAGTGGCACCCTCTTGTTCATGCTTCCTTGAAACCAATCCATACATAGAATCGTAGGATAAATGAGTTGGAAGAGGCCTATAAGGCCATTGGGTCCAACTAGTAGTTCACAGGATTTAGCGACTATATTTCTGTTGATGCAGCCTAAAATAGCATTTGTGCTTTTTGCAGACACATTGCACTATTGGCTCATATTAATCTTGTGATCTACAACATTTCCAAGATCTTACTCACTTGTAGTATCACAGAGCCAAGTACTCCCGATCTTGTAACTGTGCATTTGGGTTTTCCCCCATAGGTGTATAGCATTGCACTTATCCCTGTTTAATTTAATATTATTGATTTCAGCCCAGCGCTCAAGCCTATCAAGATATTTTTAAATTTGGTTCTTGTCCTCCAAGATATTGGTATTCGACCCAATTTTGTGCCATTTGCAAATTTGGTAAGTATTCCCTGCACTCCTTCATCGAAGGCATAAAAATGTTGAAGAGCACTGACCCCAGGACCCAGCCTTGTGATACCCTCTTCCCAGTTTTACAGTAGTCATTGATAAACACTCTCTGATTATGATTCTGTAACCAACTGTTTCTTTAACGTGGTTCTCTATGAATCCACACTGATGGGTTAAACAGCGCCTGTGCTGGTTCCTCTCGGAATTTTCCAGAGCTATGAGGGAAAAGATACAATGTTTGAGTTGCCCTGCACTGCGCAAGTGTAGCCCGCCAAAAATCCCCAGTTCCATTTATCCGCCCGCGGAGTTGGAACCTCTCGGTTGGAGCTCTTGAGATTTCATTCTCCTATCGCTGTTTTCGGATTTTTTGGACCTGACCTGGCTTGTCTTTCGTCTCTCCGTCTCTCCGTTGCCCTGAATTCGGACCGGCTGGCCTTCCTTTGCCTCTGGCGTGCTCATTACAAGTACTTTCGCTTTCCCGCTTGATCCTAATTGAGGCCTATTACCTCCCGCTGAGGTGCCACGCGCCAGCAGGATTCTTTCAATTACTGACTTTCTCTGCCGTTTGTTAACTGTTTGGCCTATGTCAGCGAAAAAGGGACCTTTTCGCCGCTGTTCTGCTTGTTCCGGGAAGCTCCCCTTCCAGGATCATCATTCACTCTGTCTTTTCTGTCTGGGTGAGACGCATTCGCCCACCACTTGCAAGCATTGCAAGGAATTCACCAAGGCGACCCTGAAATCTCGTCAGCAACGCCTCAAGTATTTTCTGTGGAATCGCACTCTGTCAGCTTCACAACCGTCAGATATGGAATCTGTCCAGTCAGTCTCCACTGTTCGTTCGGAGGTGACTTTGGCCTCCTCTTCCCCTCCTTCGACATCTAAGGAGGTGTCCAAGAAGCCTTCCAAGGGGAAATCCAAGAAATTGCCTGCCGGAAAAAAGTCTTCGTCTGATGTGCCTTCTTCTTCAACCTCGGCACCAACGAAGAAGGGACCGTCCAAGGCTGCGCCGAAGGCTAAGGCGAAGACCAAGGAGATTACCCTGGTCGTACCACCTGTATCGGCGTCGGTGCCTTCTCCATTCCTTGAGGAGTCTTCTCGGGACCGGGATTCGGTCTCCGACTTGGGCGCCCCCATTCCACCTCGCCAACCGCCACCGGTGGATTTGGGCAAGTCGCCTATGGTTAGCCAGCTCGACAAGCTCGTTGCCGGCGCCGAGAGCGTACCGCTCAGCCCGATACTTACCGGGCGAACAACCCGATCTCCTTCACTCCTCTCGGAGTCGGGTCGTTCTACATCTCCTCCCCCTCCACGGGATTGACCTACCAAGCCATTTGAAGAACCAGTCCCTCGGCGCCCAGCTTCTCATTCCGCCGACGACGAACCATCGGCGAAGAAGCGCCATCACCGACGAAGGCACTGTCGAGGCCACCGACGCCGAAGGGACTCCTCGCCGTCCGACTCAGATTACAGTCGGGGTCGGAAGAGGTCCCACCGGAGACGGCGAAGAAAGGATTCTTCTACCGAGTCCTCTTCGACCTCAAGGGAAAGGAGACATAGGAGAAAGAGATCTAAGTACTCCTATTCGTCATCCTCTCGGTCACATTCTCCGTGGTGAAGCCCATCCCTGAATAGACCATCGGATATGGGCTCTGGCAAACCTACGGTGCCGAAGGATGCCCCGACTGCACCGCCTGTCTTGCCGCCTCCACAACCTGCAGAGGAGTGTCCTCCGGCCCCGAAAAAGACGCCTTCGGGGCCGAAAGTACCTCGTCCTCCATCCTCCCCATACCATTCGGAGGAGGAGCATCCCGGAGAGGAATCTTCCGATGCGGAAGGCGACACCGAGTCGGAGGTGTCCTTAGAAGTCCCAATCCCTGGGGAACCTTTGCCTCCAGAGGCAGCTAACTTAAAACCATCCTCTCCTTCGGAAGATTTCTCTTCCTACACTCAAATGGTTGGCCGTATGGCTCAAGCTTTAAAGCTGGCGATTGAGCAGTCCCCAAGAAGAGAAGAGAATCTCATCTTCGGGGATATCGAAGCTGAAAGGACACATCCAGTCAGTTTGTCCTTCATACCTGAACTGATGGACCTTATTAAAGAATTCTGGGAGCATCCTGCCAATGCTACCTCGATTTCGAAAAGAACCGAGAATCTCTATAGGATTCATGGCGACAATACCTCTTTCCTAGTCATGCACCCTGCACCCAACTCTTTAATAGTAGAGTCTAGTTCTACTAAGACTCCTACAAAAGGTCACCCTACCCCAACCAACAAGGAGGGAAGGAAGCTCGAGATATTAGACAGCTCTGTCTGGATACTCATGCGGAAGCTCTCACAGTATCTAAATACCAACGGCTAGCCGCCCACCATGTAGCAGAGGCCACGTCCAAGAATTTTGCCTCCCTTATCACTCTGAGAAGGCATGCTTGGCTGCGCTCAGCCAACATTGTGGAGGACATTAAGACTAGAGTAGAAAACCTGCCTTTTGATGCCACAGGCCTCTTCAGCCAAAATACTGATGAGAACCTGGAAAACTTACATAAAAGTAAGAAAACGGCTAAATCATACTCGGTGCAAACTGCACCTAGACAATCCAAACCTCAGTGGCGTCCAAAGTACACCACCCAGTCTTACCAACAGCCTTCCACCAGTACTTACCGTCCTTACGGGGGCAATTCTTCCCAACGCCCTCCTCAGGCTTCTTCCTCTTCATCTGCTGCTTTCAGATCCCAACCGTCTCGTAAGAGGCAGTCTTTCAAAACACCTGGAAGAAAACAAAAGCAGTACCTTTGACTCCCTGACTATTCCGCTGCCAACCTCCCACACCACCCGCCTCTCTCCTTACCTTCACAACTGGACTCTCATTACCAACGACATTTGGGTTCTCAACATTATCACCTCCGGTTACCGCCTGGAGTTTATAAGGTTGCCTCCTCTAGGACAGGTCAACCCTACATCATTCGATCCGATCCTAGAGGAGGAAATCCTGACTCTCCTTCAGAAAGGGGCTATCCAGAAGGTACCATCAGAGGATGTCCTCGACGGTTTTTACTCCCGATACTTTATGGTTCCAAAGAAGGACGGGGCCTTCGTCCCATCCTCGATCTGAGAAGCCTCAACAAGTTTCTCAAGGCATGCAAGTTCAAGATGGTGACCTTAGAGTCCATCATTCATCTTCTGAGGCAAGGAGACTGGTTTGTGGTCCTGGATCTAACAGACGCATATTTCCATGTCACCATACACAGGAGCCACAGGAAATATCTGCGTCTACTTTTCAACAACACCATCTATCAATTTGTGGCCTTACCTTTTGGCCTTTCCACAGCACCCAGGACCTTCACCAAGTGCATGGCTCCGGTGGCAGCATACCTGCGTCTTCAGGGGATCCAGGTGTTCCCCTACATCGACGACTGGCTGATTGTCTCGACGTCCAGACATCAGGCCTTAAAGGACACCCAGTATGTTCTCCAGACGTTACAATCACTAGGTCTCACAGTCAATCACGAGAAGTCCAGGCTGAATCCCTCTCAGGTGGTGGACTACATCGGAGCGAGGTTAGACTCAGTACACGCTCGGATGTTCATGCCTCCAGAACGCATCCAAAAGCTAGTAAGAGCCATAAGAAGGTTCAGGCCAAGGGCAAGAGTAAAAGCAAGCCTTGCACAACATCTGCTAGGCCTCATGGCTTCTACAACGGCGACCCTGTCCCATGCTCGCCTCAAGATGCATTCACTTCAAATTTGGATGCTGTCCCTCTTCAATCCACTCCTCGACAGTCCAAACAAGCTTCTCACTGTCACCCCGGAGTTGGCACAGCAGCTGCAATGGTGGACTTTCCGACCTCACCTCTTGGTGGGGCGCCCCTTCCGTCCGGTTCATCTGACAACTCAGGTCACTACAGACGTGAGTCCACTCGGATGGGGCGCCCATTGCGAGGGTCATCAGATCAACGCTCTGTGGTCCCCTCAGGAGAAAAACTTGCACATAAACCATCTGGAGCTGTTAGCCATCATAAAGGCCTTGAAGTCCTTCCTACCTCTCGTGAGAGGCAGGGCGATTCAGCTCGTCACAGACAACACCACAGCGATGTTCTACGTGAACAAGCAGGGGGGAACAAGGTCAAAGTCCCTTCTGTTTCTGTCAATACATCTTTGGGAGTGGTGCTACCAGGAGCACATTTACCCGGTAGCCATCCACATAGCCACCACGGACAACATTGTTGCGGACGAGCTCAGTCGCCGCTCCACTCAAAATCACGAATGGGAACTGGACTCAGAGATCTTTCAAGCACTCTGACACAGGTGGGGAACTCCGACAACCGACATGTTCGCCAAGAACTCCAACAAGAAGTGTCTCCGCTACGCGTCCAGGGCAGGACGGGGCCCGGGATCGTTGGGAGATGCTTTCATGATCCCTTGGCACAAGGGCCTTCTATACATGTTTCCTCCCATTCCATTGGTTCAGAGGTCAGTAGTCAGAGCCCTCCAGCTGCAAGCAGAAGCAATCTTGATTGCACCTTGGTGGCCCAGACAACCTTGGTTCTCTCTACTTCTGCAGACAGCAATCGACAAGGTGACACTTCCCCTCGTCCCACACCTAATAACTCAGGACTCGGGGTCGATCTTCCACCCAGACCTGGACTCCCTCCAATTGACAGCGTGGAGGATATCCCATCAATAATGGAAGTTCTTGACAAGGCAAGAAAGCCTTCTACCATGCGGCTCTATCAACACAAGTGGCAAGGTTTTCTCAAATTCACTACAGAGCGGGGTTTACAAGCATCTCCCGTCTCTTTATCTACATTGCTACTGTATCTCAGACACCTGTTTGATCTTGGTTTAACCAAGTCTACCTTAAAGGTGTACACCTCAGCCATTGTAACTTTCCAACCAAAGGGGTCTCAATCCTCCAGATGGTTTTCCCATCCGACGGTGAAAGCTTTCTTTAGAGGTCTGTCCAACATGAGACCCCCTGTGAGACGGCCATTACCTCAGTGGTCTTTACAGACAGTACTGCACTCACTGGTTCGTCCCCCCTTTGAGCCAATGGCTACCTGTGACCTGAAGTTTTTATCCCTGAAAACTTTGTTCCTTGTGGCAATCACTTCTGCCCGTAGGGCTAGTGAATTGGCGGCTCTCCGGGCTGATTCCCCTTACCTCCAATTTTTCAAGGACAAGGTGGTATTATACCCAGATGTTTCTTTCCTCCCCAAGGTGGTGTCGGACTTTCATGTCAACCAACCTCTGTTGCTACCTACTCTTTTTTCTGAACCCTCTTCAGATATTGAGCGCACGCTCCACTGTTTGGACGTTCGTCGTGCATTATCCTTTTATATCTCAAGGACCAAGGACTTCAGGAAAGTCCAGAGACTGTTCTTGTGTTATTATGGCCAACGTAAAGGGACTGCTGCTTCGACGTCGACCCTGTTCAGATGGTTGGTTTCCACCACTTCGTTGGCCTATGAGTTGCAGCACAAACCTCTCCCTGAAAACCTGCGTGCTCATTCTACACGAGCTGTTGCCACGTCCACGGCCCTGCTGCGAGGGGTAGACATCCCCGACATATGTAGAGCAGCTACCTGGTCCAGTGTATCGACCTTCATCAAACACTATAGACTGGACCTCAGGGCCAAGAATGAGACCAGATTCGGGAGGGCTATCCTTACATCACTGCTGCAGTGACGGCCCACCATCCTGTAAGTAGCTTGGTAGTCACCCATCAGTGTGGATTCATAGAGAACCACGTTAAAGAAGAACAGGTTACTTACCTGTAAACATGGTTCTTTAAGTGGATTCTCTATGAATACACACGACCCGCCCAACCTCCCCACGTGTCCGTCACTGCTGATTGAGTTCCAACTCTCTCTATGTGCGGGCACATGGAACTGGGGATTTTTGGCGGGCTGCACTTGCGCAGTGCAGGGCAACTCAAACATTGTATCTTTTCCCTCATAGCTCTGGAAAATTCCGAGAGGAACCAGCGCAGGCGCTGTTTAACCCATCAGTGTGTATTCATAGAGAATCCACTTAAAGAACCATGTTTACAGGTAAGTAACCTGTTCGTATCCAATCTGATCCATAGAAGCATATCAGCTTGGGTACTGGACAGAATATGTATGTCTAGATGTGACTATATATACACGATTCAGTGGATAAGTTCAACAACTGATGGGGGGGTGCTCACTATATACAGTAAAGAGAAACAGGAAAGCAGGTACTCATGTTCCTCGTTTTGTTTCAAGGGTTTGCCTAATATTTGTGTTTGCCAGTGTTTGTTTCCATTGGGTATGTATTAGAAAGAAAGAAAGAAAGAAAGAAAGAAAGAAAGAAAGAAAGAAAGAAAGAAAGAAAGAAAGAAAGAAAGAAAGAAAGAAAGAAAGAAAGAAAGAAAGAAAGGAAGGAAGGAAGGAAGGAAGGAAGGAAGGAAGAAAGAAAGAGAAAGTAAGAAAGAAAGAAAGAAAGAAAGAAAGAAAGAAAGAAAGAAAGAAAGAAAGAAAGAAAGAAAAAGAAAGACTCTTCACAGCATGTCACAGAAAGTTAGTCATGGAAGCATTGCATACATGCACAATGAGGAACTATCAAAGCCACAGTACAGACACTAGAAGCAAACTTCTGGAAGCATTAAGTCACGTATTATCATTAGCATGATCACTACAAACCAGTTTGGCCAGGTGGCAAAGGAAGGATTCTCATCTCCCAATGGCACCCACTATTTAATGGCCTTGCTGCCATGCCTTGTTCCTATGTATTTGTAGACAAAAGGTTCCTGTCATTCACAGTTGAAAAGTATTGTGCTTCTATTCTATAATTTTCCCTTAATATATAGAATGGAAAGAACAACAGAAAACAATGGGAACATTCAGGCGGGCTGTGGATTGGACAATACCGTGTCTGGATCACCTGTAAACTCCCATGAAAGAGGCAGTGATCAAGTGGGATCTCACTCATAAAGAGAGGCTAGGGTGCAAAATACAATCAATGGTCTTGGCAGTTATCACACACATACTGTTTAGTGGATTTCCCTTACATCTGCATATGCACGTGCACGCACACACACACACACACACACAGAACTCTAAATAGAAAACTCACAAGGAAAGTGTTGACAGGGTGAGTTGAAATTAAATTTTACACCTCATTGAATGTTGGTACAGTCTGAAAATGTCTTAGGTATGCTTCTCTTTGCTTCTTTCAATGCTTGGGAAATTGCTTTTAAGAATAATTAATACAATGATATATTCAAGTCAACCATAAAGTGCTGGATGATCAATTTGGATCTTTGTAAAGTAAGAACTTGGTAAGAATTAACATCTACCGTGCAAGATGCAGTGTTGTAAATGAAATCAGTTCAAAATTACGACAGCCACGTGGACGTGGTATTTGTTTCGCTGTTTACATTCCCAGCCGGAACTGGGAAGATTGGAGAGGAGAAAGAAGAGGCAGCAGCAGAGAGATGGGGTGGTGCGTGAAGGGGTTGGAGATAGTCCAGTCTGGCCCAAGAAAACAAGACCAGCTCCACTTCCCAGCCCTCTGGCTGCTGAAACCTAGTGCTGCTGGTTTTGTTGCTGCCACCACCACCACACTTGACTTAAACTAGAGGACGGGCTAGGCAGGCAGGCAGGCAGGCAAGTAACAGGCAGGCAGGGTCAGCCATTTGGTGTGGCACTAGGGAGCCACAAGAAGCTGCAGTGCCAGCCTCAGCAAGCAGGCTGCAATGTTGTTTTTGGTTTAATTCCTATGATCTGGTATAGTGCTATATTAGATAGCAGGAATTTAAAAAATGCAGACAGGGGTGTTCACATAGGTTGAATCGATTCCACAAGTGTGGTAAAATAAATGGACATCTGGCAGAGGACTAAAAATTTTGCTGCTGCACAGAAAAACCCAATTCCCCATAAAATTAAACTGTAGTCAAGAACATGTTATCTATTCACCCAAATCACCCAAACTTAAACAGAGTTAGAATGTGCTAAACCTAGCTAAAACAGAGCTTGTGTGTTTTTTTTCTTTTAATTAGAGGCGGAGCTCTTAGTATTCTTAAAATTAACTTTTCATTTTCTGGCTTCTTTTCTCTTGACAAACATGGACACAACAATGTCTGGTTTCCTTCTTCCTCCATGACGTTCTCCTTAGCACTAATACAGTACCGTACAAGGGATTCTGTTCTCAATCACATTCCAAGTAAGTGATCATGAGGAAGGAAAATTGCTGGACAAATATAATAACCATAATAGTATCCTAAAAGTTATACAAGAACTAAAACTGCCTGGACTGTTCATGAGGACCTTACCCCCACCCCCACCCCCAAAATAACTTTACATACAAGAAAAAGGTACCTGTTACTGGAACTGCTTGTTAGGTGAACATAATACAAGACAAAGGAAAACAAATCAAATTGTTTGATTATTTGTTTGTTTAATAGGATTTTAATTTTAAAATATGTGGCAGTTCATAATAATATAATGAAACACTTGGCAAAAACAAATTTTAAAGGAAAATTCATTAAATAATTATTTAAGGCAGGTATAGCTGATAATGCTAACCAGTCAGGAAAATGCCTGGGTGGCGGAGCTTTGGCACCTATAAAAATCTGGTCAATAATACAAATTTAATATACATTAAATATGTATTTCTTAACTTTTCAATTTTAATATTCACCCCACTTCACCAAATAGTGAGACACTTCGCAGTTTTCAGGGCATTTCTGTTGGTCTGGAGCTTTGTGGTGCTCTCTTTTTCCATTCCCTGAATACAAATACAGGCACTCCTCACTTAACGACTGAGTTCTGTTCTTACACTAGGTGACTAGATCGTTAAGCAAATTAGTCAATAAGTGAGCAGCAATAATAGTGTATGAGGAAGTAATAAATCACATGCTGTTGGGAAGAGGTATCTTGAAAGCAGCAAGCAGGTATTCACAAGAGTCGTAAAAGGTCGTAAATCCGAACAGTCATTAAACAGGCTGGTTCTTAAGTAAGGTGTGCCTGTGCTGTTTCCATAATTTCTTCACATAGACCCAAGATTACATAGTTCATGGTTATGGGGTCAAAGGAGAATGCCCCCTTTTACATATTTCCTTACCATTCAGTAGACTCAAAAAAGTAATACAGGATCAGGACAAGGAGAGACATATTTGCTGGTCCCACAAACTCTATCCTCCCCATCTGGATTTGGATTTGAATGACCAAAGCAAAGCTCACTGTGAAGAACTTGCACAACACTTTGCAGATAACATTTTCTGATCTGCTCTGACTTGGATGTTGTACTAGGCTTTGTGAATGTAGCTACGACTCCTGTTTGCCCTGTGCTGAGTGTGGCATTCGCCCTCGTGTCCCCTTGCTTGACCGCCAAGACTCAGAATACACGAAGGCAAACAATCCCCTCTTTTACACTGCTGCCACCAGGTGATCACTAAATCACCATTACTTCAGGAAGATGAAGATTCAGGTTCACACTTCAAAGTCTTTTAAATATAACTTTTGTTTATTGATTACAGAAATTGATAGTGATTCATGAATATCTTCTATAGGTAAATTTATTATTAACAACAATCTTCTATTTGATAATACACTCCTAACTAATCACCTCTCAAATTTCCCCAAATGCCACACTCTATCTCCTTCTCCACTCTCTCATGCTACTCATACTATCCCTCTGACTGACTCTCTCTCAGGCTCCACCTCTTATCACATCTCTCTCGGCTCCGCCTCTCAGCAACATGAACATGCATGAACAATTAACATAACAAACATGAACCATTGACATAATAAAGGGGAACGCTACACTGAGTTTCAATTTCTGCAGTGTGATGGTGTGGACAAAACTCTTGGAGGGTACCACATGTCTGCTGGATCCATGCCCTTCCTGGATTATAAAAGCTGTCAGAAAGAGTTGTTGAGTGGGTAGGAAGTGTGGTGAATGCTTCCTTGCAACAGGGTAGGATCTCAGCATGCTTACAGGATGCAATAGTAAGGCCATAGTTGAAAAAGTCCTCCTTAGATCCCACAATACTAAATAACTACTGAACTGTCTCTAATATTCCATTTTTAGGCAAGGTATTAGAGTGGGTCATGGTTCTCAGTTCCAGGGATTCCTGGATGGACTATCTAGATCCATTTCAATTTGGTTTCAGGACTGGTTGTTGGATGGATATTTCTCTGGTCACCTACAGCAGGAACTGAACAAGGGGAGTATGTTGCTGTTGGTTCAACTGGACCTCTCCACAGCTTTCAATACAATTGACTGTGGCATCCTTCTGGCCTGTCTCTCTGGGATGGGACTTGGAGGCACTGTTTTACAGTGGCTCAAGTCCTTCCTGGAGGGGAGAACTCAGAATGTGGTGCAGAGGGACTTGGATTCAGCAACCTGACCATTGGCCTATGGCATCCCTCAGGATTGTGCTTTGTGCCCTACGTTATTTAACATGTACATGAAACCGCTTGTCTGGGGTTTGGGGTTTGGTGCCTCCAATATGCTGGTGACAGCCAACTCTATCTCCCCTTGCTGTCTAAATCTGAGGAAGCTGTTTTGGCTCTAGATCCATGTCTAGTGTCAGTAATGACTGGGTGAGGGTGAATAAACTTAAACTTAATCCAGACAAGGCAGGTGCTCCTGGTCAGTCAAAAGGCCGATCGGGGAACAGGGATTCAGCCTGTGCTGGATGGAGCTAAATTCTCATTGAAAACCAAGGTGCACAGCTTGCAAGTATTCCTAGATGGCTCTGAGTCTGGATTACTAGGTTTTGTCAGGGGCCAGAAGCGCATTTGCAGAGTTAGAAGGAGTGTGCCAGCTCTGGACATTCTTGGGGAGGTTTGATCTGGCCATGGTGACAAATGCTTTATTTCCATCCCAGTTGGATTACTGTAATGCTCATGGGGCTGCCTATGGAACGGGTCATGTAGGTTCAGTGGGTACCAAATGCAGCAGCCAGATTGCTAACTGGAGCTGGGCACAGGCATCACATAACCCTTCTTTTACAACAGCTCCACTGGCTGCCTGGCCATATCCAAGCACAGTTCAAAGTGATGGTTCTAACCTATAAAGTCCTAAATGGCTTGGACCCAAGTTAACTCAAGGACCGCATCTCCTTTTATGAGCCTCCTTGAGCGTTCCAGAGTCTGGGAGCAGCAACAGAGAAGGCCCTCTTCTGTGTTCCCACCAAACACACCTTTAAAGACATCAGGAGAGGCCTACTCCTCGGCCCTGCAGTCTTTAGAGGTGTGTTTGGTGGGGACACAGAAGAGGGCCTTCTCTGTTGCTGCTCCCAGAATCTGGAATTCCCTTCCATAGGAGGATAGGCAGACCCATCTTTACTGTCCTTTTGCAAGCAGGTGAAGGTCTTTCTCTTCAGACAAACTTTCCCTGAGTGATTGGTTACTCAGTGGTTTTTTTTTAACTTATTGCTGTATCTTACTGCACTGAATGTGTTTTGGTGTTCCTTATGCTTTTTAGTATTGTATTAATTTTATCCTTTTATTATTGTATACTCACAGTTGTTAGCTTAAATACTGTCTTTTAATTGCTGTAAGCTGCCTTGGGTTCTTTTTGAGGGGAAAGGCAAGATAAAAATATTTTAAATAAATAAATAAGTTAACGGAAGATGAGTTGTAGAAGTCTAACAATTACTAACCCCTGCAGAGACAAACCCTCAAATACCCTGGGCTGTTAAGGACAAGATAGATATTGATCTTTGGAAACTTATAGTGATGGTCTAACATCAGAGAAGTCTGATAGAAAAATTCATTGCCCAGTTTTGTTCGCTTATTTACTACATGCATATCACTTGTCCATAGGAAAACCATGTCTAAAGTATAACATCTAAGAGACAAGCACAAACATATTTCACTGTGTGCTAAGCTTGAGTATTATGCATATGTATTACCTGTAAGTATTACGTATAAGCATGCTTACAATTGTGCATCTGTCATCATAATCCTGAACATGCCACTCATTCACAAGTCACATTAACATCAAGGTGATCTTCCCAGAAAAATAGATAAGGCCTGCTGTCTTCAGGATTGCAGTCATAATTGAACACAGAAGTTATACCTGCATAAGAAAACTGGTTTTGTTGGCCACAGAGTTGATCCCTTCAGTTTTATATAGTTGTGCTGTTTAAGAAGTACAAAGGATAGGCAAATGCTGCTACACAAAAAATATTTTCTCATATGTGGATGGACCTGCAGTTCAGCACATCAATACCTTCGGCAGACAGGAATGAAGAGTTATGTACTGAGTCAGGAAATGAACAATGTTAGAATTTAATAGGAAGGGCGTGTTTATGTTCCCAGTGGTGCGTTTCTAATATTTTGTCAGATTGCAGGCCTCAGAATTAGTCAGAGAGATCCACCTTATTCATCATTTGGTAAATTAGGTATGCCTGTCTCTTGCTTGATTAGCACATACAGCTTAGAAGCTGTTTTTTCAGAACACAAATATGTGTTTGGAAACATTTCCTTTTTCAAATGTAAACTTTATTTGCAACCTTGGGCATTAAAGGTTTTGCATTATTGGCCCTCTTAACGGATAATTCCATGCTTTAAAAAATCTCTGCTAAATTGAGTTGAGAATTAAGGCTATTTTATATTAATTCATAAAAGGAACTTGGGAGTTAAGGCTACTACCCCAAGACATGTGCTCTTTGATCAGATATGTCTGTGTGCAATGTCATTAATTGTGCTTTTTTTATTACTCATCCTCCACGAACCACACATTGCGGTGGTATTTCAGGCCCAAGTGTGCAATTCTATCTTCACTGAAGTTTGAAGGTTTTAGTATATCAAACTGAGCATTTTTCCACACTAATCCATGGTATTATCCTAATGGTTTATAAAGCATCTCAAGATCTAGGTGCTATATGTTGTTTGAATTAAAATAAATCATACAAAAACCCTGCTCATACCTTGTAATGAAAGAGAAAAAGGATAAAGCCACAGGGGCACAAAAAGTGACAGAACAGCAAGTATTAGAACTGAAAAGAACCAGAAAAGAAGATACATATGGTTGAAATGACTTCAAGGAGGGAGAGAAACAGAGGTTGGCGGGACAAAAGAAAGGACAACAAAAAAGTAGGGGCCATGAAATAAGAGAAATGTAAGGTTTAAGGGAAAGGAGACGACTGGTAGAACAAAGACAAGAAGCAGCCAATGTATGAAGAGGTTTCAAAACTAACAAAACTGATGTTCTTTTTTTTTTTTAAAGAATCCAATGAAGACAACAAAATAGTTTGGACAAACAAGCAGCAGAAGGAACGACAGAGCAGAGTGAATAAAGCAAAAATAAACAGGAAAGAACAGAAATGCTGCAAAGAAAAGGCAAAAGAAAGAGGTAGATGCTAACCACTGTTACCAATATTAAAAAGCTGGAAACCGAAGCATAGTAGCAGCTGTAGCACTAGTTTGCACAAAGGAAACAGAGAAGAATTGAAGAGCTCAGTGCAGTGATATGTGAGATTGCTGATACATTACTATTTTATTAACTGGGGTGGAGTGACTGGTTAACTCATGTTAACAATAGAGCTCAGCCGGGCTCACACTGTTTCTCACTGTATGACTAATTTCCTCCTGTTGAAGATCTTCTGGGAATTAGTCTTAAAACAACAGTAACTTATATTAAAATCAGTGGTTTGAAAAGCTGAAAAAATGTAAACAAACAGAATATTGGTAATTTTATTTAACAAGGAATGATTGCCTGAAAATAAGTGCTTTGATAGAGAGATGGCAGTACATAGAACAGAACCTGATGCGTGTCAAAATTACTACTATTAATAGCTGGGCAAACCCAGTACAGTATTAACATTTTCTGTTGGAACTATGGAAGTATAATGATCTTGATTATTTAAACCTGAATCCTATTATACAGAGCACCTTTATTTGTCAGAGGGCATGTGCAGACACTGTCATGTCCACTTCAAGAATCTCTGTAGAGGTCAAATAGTTAAACTTCAGAACTACTTGCATGGGAGCACTGTTCCACTTCTTCAGATGATAGCAGAAATGATAAAGGACTAGCTATATTGCAGCTGAGAACCATTAACAATATTGCAATGTTGCAACAATATTGTAATATTATAAATGGAAAAACAACCTACATCGATGGAAGTTCCACAGTGAAAGGATGCATGACATCATAAACCATTACTATGAGCAGCAATTACCTCCTGGATGATAATGCTAATAAGCTCTGGAAAACTTGACCATCCCAAAATAACTGGCAGGTCTTTTTAGCCCAGAAAGTATCACTGATGGATATGTACATGGCTCCCAGATTACACCTTTTGTTGTTTAGTTGTTAAATCATGTCTGACTCTTTCTGACCCCATGGACCAGAGCATGCTAGACCCTCCTGTCTTTCACTGCCTCCTGGAGTTGGGTCAAATTCATGTTGGTAGCTTTGATGACATTGTCCAACCATCTCATCCTCTGTCGTCCCCTTCTCCTCTTGCCTTTAATCTTTCCCAACATCAGGGTCTTTTCCAGGGAGACTTCCCTTCTCATGAGATGGCCAAAGTATTGGAGCCTCAGCTTCAGGATCTGTCCTGCCACAGATTACACCTAGCATTGTATAATGAGATGAGAGAGGAATGATGGCTCTCCGCTTCTGAAAGCACCAAGCTGGCTGCATCGTAGAGAGCTGCATCTTGCCTTTGGCAAAACACACAGCTGTTTAAAATAAATGAAATGAAATTAGTAAAGGTGCTAGGCTCAGCACCTTGCCTTCTCTTGCATAATGTTGCATACAATCAGAAAAGAGCAGAAGTGATGTTAAAAAACAACAACATATACTATGAGGCTACTGGACAGCTGGTAAAGGTAAAGGTTCCCCTTGACAATTTTTGTCCAGTCATGTTCGACTGTAGGGGGTGGTGCTCATCCCCCTTTCCAAGCCATAGAGCCAGTGTTTGTCCAAAGACAATCTTCCGTGGTCACATGGCCAGTGCAACTTAGACACGGAACGCTGTTACCTTCCCACCGAGGTGGTTCTTATTTATCTGCTCGCATTTGCATGCTTTTGAACTGCTAGGTTGGCGGGAGCTGGGACATGTGGATTCGATCTTACAGCTGAAGATCTACAGCATAGAGGCTTCTGTGGTTTAACCCACAGTGCCACCACTGGACAGCTACCTGGGTATAAATTGCTTCTGAATATTTACCTAGTCCTAGAGGTATCCCAGGTTTTGGGGAAAGCCTTTGCACTGGAACCAATATGGAACCAATATGGTTGCAGTGTAAAGGTTTATTGAGGAGTCAATACACTGGCTGTTACTTATGGTAGCATGGAATTTTTGTTGATGATTCAATTATATTGGCATAAAGATCATTAGTGAATACAGCTGACAAACTTTGTTGACATATTCAGTCCTAGCAACTGTCCTCTTCTGTACTTGTAGGATCTCTTTTTCTTCAGATTATCCAGTTAAGTCCTCTTCACTTGCTGACCTGCTTTTTCCACTTAATGGAGCATCATGTTCACCTCTGCTGAAGATTATTATAATTGGTGAGAATTATGCATAGGCTTTTGTCGCATGCCACTTAGGTTGAATCAAAGCTGCACATCTAATCATTGTCCAGGCATTGAGAAAGTTTACACAGCTTTCAGCCTGAAGCAAAACCCAGTTTGGTTGTTGCCCTGCATGACAGGGTGTCAATAAGGACCATTGTATAGTGAGAAAAATATATGAAGTTTGTAGAATGCGATATTGTGGGGGACAGGGACTGTCCTTGGAAAAATTACTGTTAGCAAATGCTTATTTCTGCTAAGAGCAGGATTGTCAGTAGTTCTTAAATGAAGCAATGTTGCAGTGTTATAAAGATGTAGGTCCATTCCTTCAGTGTTACTGCACCACATCTTATGGACTTCAGCAGAACATGCATTCAGCTCCTGAGTGTTCCTAATTACTTAAAAAAATTGGCAACCTGAGTTGAAAACAGAACAAAGGCTCTTTGTGCTATTGCAAAGGAGAGCCAAAAAGCTCTTGAAGCAAATCTTGTTTACAAGACAGCCAGAGGCAATTCTTCACTAAAACAAGCTGTCATTCTGTATAATGGAAGATATATATTTTTTGTACACTGCAAGGAATGCAGAAGTGCGGTGTACTAATAAAAGAAAATGTACACTAATATAAGCTGCCTGACAATTCTGACCTTACGTCAATCCAACACCACAATTTACAGGACTTGTCACAATCCGATGCCTATTTTGGGGACTTTTCTTCATAAACTAAAAGCTGATTTGTGGGTGATAACCAGCAGCCACACTGGAGGAAATATTTGGAAATATGGAAATATTTATAGATGACTCAGTGTACCTGACTCCTAAAGTCCATATGCTGAGTGCTGCTGATCCAAATCAATTAACACAATCAGTGTGGGTGGCAAAAAAATGGCTACAGTTCAACTATGTCAACAGAAATCACGCCTCTGAAATCCCTTGCTACCTACCATGTCTTCCTGGTGTTTCATCTTCTCATACATAGTGTGTGTTGCTACCAATACAAGGACAGACAGTTGTCCTTGGAAACACATGGGCTGGAGCCCAACTGCAGTTGAAGCTTATGTCCACATTTCCAAATAGTTTGATGTCTGCATATAGCACCTCACAAGAGAATAAACAAGAAACTTCCTCTGCCTCCTCCTTTTCCATTAGCCTCTATTCTACAGCCTGCTCTTTTCACAAGGCCTCCTGACCCTCTGACTTGGCCATTTAGGGAAGCCATTCTCAACCTTTTTTTGGGGGGGGGGGCAACAGCCATAAACACAATATAAAAGAAGAATTTTTCTAGACTGTGGGTCCCCTTCAAATGATCTAGGGCCACACTGAGAATGGCTGGTTAGAGGATTGGTGGGCTGACAGCAGGAAAGAAAGCAGGAAAATTCACATTCTGGCCATTACTTTCTACCAGTGTTTCTCTGGATCCAAGCCTTTATCATAGCAAAATAGCACTTCCTAAGGCATAGATTTTATTTACAAGGAAAGGACATGGCCGCACTGGCAGAATAGCTCGCAATTTAGATTGCTTTTGGTGCTGTTTGGTTTATGGTGTCCAGGTGTGTTTTGATTTAGAGTGATCCATCCCACCCCTTTTTAGACCTGTCCTGTCAGAGCAGTAGGGCTACAGGTTATTTGTCCACACCAAAATAGAGCTGTAGATGGTGTTAGAGATGCGAACCCTGTAATGCATATTGTGGGTTCTGGAACTGAAAGAGAGAGAGAGAGAGTTATAAATTTAGATGCATATGCCACTTATATTATTTTTTTTAAAGGAAAACTGCCATGGCCAGGTGAATGATGGCCACAGGAAAAGGCAGGTAAAGGGGTCGAAAGGGGAGTGTCATTGATCAGAAGGGTGACAAAATGGGGAGATCCAAAAACTTGTCTGAACCCTTATTACAAGAGGAAAAAAGTCAATCAGTGAACAGAAATATCATTCAAGTGAGAGATAAAATAGATTACACTAAAGATAAGAACCTTTTATGTCCAAACCAGACCACTTCAACTTCCCCCATATAGAAGTTGCTTTGAGTATAATAGGTCTTCCCTGCAAGTAATTACACCCCTTTAACTCAGAGTAAGCCCTAGTGAACTTTCATCCTATACATCTAGGGTAGGGCTGTACAACATTATAAAAGGAGAGACTGTTAACATATATAAAAAAGGACTATAATTATTGGGAGAAAGATGGCTTATAAATAAAATAAATACAATAAGAAATATATCAATTTTTGGCAGACTAATAGAGAAGCATGACTCATTTAAGATGAGATTATACTTTTAATTGTATTATGTCTCTGCTTTGAAAACCACTTTGTAAATAAGTTTGAAAGTTGAGATTTAAAAAATCTACAATAAAATAAAAATTATATGTTTGTTTAAAGTATTTCTATACCACCTTTTAAAGCAAAGCATCCCCAGTAAATTACATGGAGAAAATCCTATTGGATTTGTATGTTCTTTTAACACAATTGGCAGAAATCTTTCTCACCAGTCACCACAAGTTGAGAAATTAGTGTAGGCAGTTGCTGTTGAGCCTGGAGTAACACAACTTGGTGTCCAAAAGAAAATGCCTATGATAACTTCTCAACTTGCTGCCACGTTTTATGCTGATTGTGTTACACACAGAGGTGTAACTAATAGGTTTGGGCTGTGGTTTATTTTTTTATTATCTGAGTTAGAAGAGGTAAGTTTTGTCTTGCTGTATTAGATAATACATTTTTCAATATATATGAATATATATTAAATATATATATTCAGTATTAGAGATGGGCATGCACTGCTGCTTCGGTGGTTCATGCCAGTTTGTTTATTCACCAAACAGGTGTTCATTGCTTCAACCCCCCATCTCCTCTGTTAGGCACCCATTTAGAGGCAGCAGCCTGGTTTCCCTGCTCTACCTTTTCTGGGCTTTGAAGTGCCAAACACCTCACCTGTTCAGCCGATAAACAAACCAGCACAAACCACCAAAACACCCACCTTTATTCAGTATACATTTTACTTCTCCACTAAGCCCTGCTATTTACTTCCAAACTGGAAATATTTTCTAGTGTTTTTCACTGCTGCATATGGTAGGAATTGAATTAACATGAACACATCTACATTTCAAGGCTATTTTCCCAGTTATAACAAGTAATTTCTTACGTGAATGAGACAGATTTCCACTTAAAAAGAAATTTACGCAGCAGCTATTATAGAAGATTTATATACTTTGTGGTTTGCCGCAGTTTCCTCAATTCCTGATTAACTGTTTCGGGTTTCAGCTTCTAGTTATATTCTTTTGCTTTATTTTTATTTCAAAGTAAGTATTTCTCTGTTCTTTTAAAATTAGGCATTGCAGCATTAATCATAGAATCATAGAATAATTGAGTTGGAAAGGGGCCTATAAGGCTATAGAGTCCAACCTTCTGCTCCATGCAGGAATCTAAATCAAAGCAGATCGATGGCCATCCAATTTTCTCTTGAATGCCTCCAGCATTGGAGTGCCCACTACATATTAATCTAGGTAATTTATATAATCTAGATGATTAGATAGCAGTCCATCAACATTGTGTTTACACAAGGCTGTCTCATTCTCTTCTATAGGCCAAGGGCATCTAGTGGGTAATATTTATGTATGTGCACAATTCTCTCCTGTTATAGAAGAAAAGGCAAGAGGAGGGTTGGTTGAAATGCTCTAGACGAGTATGGCTTCAGAATAGGGATGGGTGATTGCACCTTTCATCCTGATTTTATGCACCCCTTTGTCAAATCTCAAAAGGCCTCTGCAAGTAAGTGATTCAGATCAGTCAATCTTTTATTTCAATCCTTCCCTGGCAATCTGATTGGTGTGGGGGAAGGGAGCCATCGGTCTCTACCCTACCTATCACATGCTTGGGGCTCAAGACAGATTTTCCCCAGGGAAAGCTGTTCAACAGTGGATAATAAGTTCATCCCGCAATTGAACATAACCTTCTCAGTTAATAAAAATCTAATAATTTCCCAAAACTCCTGATCGAAAATGGTGAAGTGGGAATGAGCCCTCAAAATGCACCTTTCTTTTTTTCGAAAAATTAATGTTTCCAAAACCATGAGGATAATCCTGACACATATGCATATATACATCCTTCCACCAATAGCTAAAGACCCATCTATCTCTTCAGGCAGAGTTTTAATAAGAGTTTCGGAAGGAGCGAACACAAAATCGGGCCTTCTCGGCGGTGGCTCCTCACCTCTGGAACAACCTTCCTCCAGCGATTCGTGCAGCCCCTACGCTGGGCACATTTAAGAACCAGCTAAAAACATGATTATATGTTCAGGCCTTCCCTCCTGTCAATACTTAATTTCCTTTCTCTTTCTATCTATTTGTTTTATTATATGTGGTGTTGTTTACTTGTAATAATTTTTATGCTTTATTGTATATTTTTTATGGAAGCCGCTCAGAGTGGTCAATCTGACCAGATGAGCGGGATAGAAATCAAATAAATAAATAAATAAATAAATAAATAAATAAATAAATAAATAAATAAATAAAATATAAATAAAAATAAAAATAATAATAATAATAATAGTAGTAGTAGTAGTAGTAGTAGTAGTCCCAATTGAATCACTGAATGCCTTCTTAGAGTCAGATAGTTTTTAATGTTTTTAATCATTCAATTGCATTTTAGTTAACATATAGTTTAATTGTTTTTTAATGTTTAATTTATTATGGTTGTTGTGGGTTTTTCGGGCTCTTTGGCCGTGTCCTGAAGGTTGTTCTTCCTAACGTTTCGCCAATCTCTGTGGCCGGCATCTTCAGAGGACAGCACTCTGTGCTCTGGTGTAGTTGGCTTTGGGAGTGCAGTATTTATGGCTCTGAGATAGGCTTTTGTCTTTTTCTGTAGATGGGTGATTAGTGTGTATTGTTGTGGCCCAGTTCAGATGGTTCTAGTTAGTGCAACTGTGATGACATCACCAGCTGTGGAACAGAAGAAGGAATACCCCAAAATTGCTGCTACTGATCCTGGTCCTACTGTTTTTCAGGCATTAAAGACCCTCCTCCATTCTGTGGGGAGCAGGAAGGACAGGAGCTTTTAAATCACCCAAAATGGCCATAGTTGATGACATCATCACAGCTGCACAATCATAATCTGTGCAGCAGTATTCCAGCCAATACATAATTATGTGTTATTCTAGTTGGACTGATGTATTTGTGTACATATTTATTGCATTAATATCTTGCCTATCCCCTGATAGTGGGACTCCAAGTAGCTCACAAATAATTACAAGAATTGGAGATAAGCTGTAATTATCTCATATGTGGGGTTCAGGGCTTTTTCAATAGAGGCTTTACAACTGCTTCCTTTAAGCATGCTGGCATCCTATCTTGCTGCAAGGTGGCATTTATTACACCTCTTATCTATTTGGCCAGTTCCCTTCTAGCAGCTTCTATAAGTGAGAAAGAGCTAAGATCCGGTACACATGGAGTGGTTTTGATCTCTCCAAAAAAGCTATTCACATGCTCATGCTGCATAGACTGAAAAGCATCCATTAATATAAGGCAAGCAGGAGCCAAAGTACACCCACCAGAACTTCATCAACTGTGGCATCCAATTCAGAGTGAATGTGAGCAACTTCATCTACAAAATACTATGTAAATTCTTCACAGCAGACTTAACCTAGAGAATTTTAACTAGTGACTCTTGCTTATCTACCAGTTCTGATATGTTAGGATCAAAAGTATAAAATTCAAACAATAACTTTGGAGATCTCTAAAACCTTATAACTATCATTTTGAGTCCGTGATGGTCTATCACAGCTGATTTTATCTCTGAAAGGGTTAATTCCACTGTGAAATCAGATAACCTTGCAAATCATATCAAAGTTAATTTGGGTATCAATGTAAAAGTTGTTTTGATCCTTCTCGCTATTTCAGCCGCCTTCGATACTGTTGACCATGGTATCCTCCTGGGGAGGCTCTCCGAGCTGGGAATCGGTGGTCTGGTGCTAGCCTGGCTCCGATCCTTCTTGGAGGACCGTCCCCAGAGAGTACAGCTTGGGGAGAGTGTATTGGCTCTGTGGAGTCTTAATTATGGGGCCCTGCAGGGCTCAGTTATCTCCCCAATGCTGTTTACTATCTATATGAGGCTGCCGGGTCAGGTAATCGGGGGGGGGGGGCTTCATGTCATCATTACGTTGAATATTGGTGTCCTTTAATAATGTTTGATCAAGAATATCAAACACTACCCTCTTAATCAGTTTACCCATTAACAGTATACTGTATTGGTGATGAGCTGGAAATTGTTTAGAATGATCATCCATCACCAAGCTGGACTTTTAAAGTCTGGGCTGGACCATCGTCTCCTTCAGACAGGAGGGCACATAACCATCCTGTAAGGAAGAGTTTATGAATGCCCTATTTTACCATTTCCTCCATGGCTGATTTCAGAAGCCAGGAGAGACATGGGTCTAACCAAAAGGTGATGGCCTTGCAGCGTGCAAGCGGCTTTCCAACGTTATCAGGAGTCACAAGCTAAAATAGATCCAATACATTCAGACAAGACCGTGCTTTAGACACATCAGTATGACCAGAACTATCTTGATAGGCATGAGCACTGGGCTGAAAACAACAGAATGAAATGTAACAGGCATAAGTGCCAAGTGCTGGTGGGGGGAACAAATGCACAATTACAAGATGGGGGATACTTGGCTCAGTAATACTACATGTGAGAAGGATCTTGGAATTGTTGTAATCACATGCTGAACATGAGCCAGCAGTGCAATGTGGCTGGAAAAAAAAGGCAAATGCTATTTTAGGATGCATTAACAGAGCCTCCAAATCGAGTGAGGTAATAGTTTCTCTCTTTTCAGCACTGATTAGGCCTCATCCTGATTCCTATGTCCAGTTTTGGACACCACATTGGATGTCAGCAAACTGGAATAAGTTCAGAGGAGGACAACAAGGGTTATCAGGGGACTGGAAACCAAGACCTATGAGGAAAGACTGAAAGAAATGGGCATATTAGTCTTGAGAAAAGAAGACTAATAGCATTTTTCAGATACTTGTGAGGCAGTCCTAGAGAAGAGAGACAGAATCTGTTCTTGATCATCCCAGAGTGCAGGACTAATGGGCTCAAACTACAGAAAACCAGATTTAGGCTGAATGTCACGAGAAACTTCTTAACTGTTAAGTAGTATCACAATGGAACAAATTACCTTGGGGAGTGGTGAGCACGCTAATGCTGGAGGCATTAAAGAGAAAATTGAACAACTGTCATTTTTGCTTTGACTTGGATTCCTGCACTGAGCAGGGGGTTGGACTGGATGGCCCTATAGGCCTCTTCTAACTCAGCAATGCTATGATTCTATGATACTGCTACATTAACAGAGCCAAGTTCCCTTTGGAGGGCTTCAGTCTTAGAATGAAAATGTTCAATCTAGGGGGAAATGATCACAGGTAATCAGTAGAGTGCCACCTGTTGAATAGGATAAGCCTGATGTTATCAGCTTTTTTCACTGATTGAATTGTGTCACGGAAGCTACTGGATATCTTTTTTATGGCAGGCCAGTTTGCTTCCAAGGGAGCTTTCCCTCAGAAATTAATTAATTAAGTTTGAATCCCAGTTCCATGAAGATCATGTGACTCTTCTAACCACCTAAGTAGGTAACAGATTTGTGTGATGAACATTTTTTAAATGTATGCTGCTACACAATGTATTGCTACAGCAATATGCTGACAATACTCAGCTCTACCTCTCATTTTCCACCAATCCAGGTGAGGCAGTTTCTGTGCTGAACTTGTGTCTGGACCTGATAATGGACTGGATGAGGGTTAATAAATTGACACTCAATCCTGACAAGACGGAAGTGCTGTTAGTGGGTGCTTCACCGGACAGGCTGGAGGGCCATTTCCCTGCCCTGAATGGGGTTACAGTCCCCCTAAGGGACAGGGTCCACAGCTTGGGGGTGCTCCTGGACCCCAGTCTAACACTGGAAGCCCAGGTGGACTCGGTGGCCAGGGGCGCCTTCCTTCAGTGCGGAAATTATACCAGCTATGGCCCTACCTGGACGAGCAGAGTCTCATGACAGTCACACATGCACTGGTAACATCCCGCATAGATTACTGCAATGCGCTTTACGTGGGGCTGCCTTTGAAGACGGTCCGGCGACTGCAACTGGTCCAGAATCGAGCTGCGCGGCTGGTGAGTGGTGCAGCCGCCAGGGAACATATCAAGCCGATTCTGTATAAGTTACATTGGCTACCATTTGCTGCCCGGGCCCAATTCATAGTGCTTGTTTTGACATATAAAGCCCTAAACGGCTTGGGCCCTGGATACCTGAAGGACTGCCTCCTTCCATATGAACCTACCGGGCAGTTAAGATCTAGCCAGGGGGCCCTTTTGAAAGAGCCGTCCCTTAAGGAGATAAGAGGGAGGGATTGTAGAGAAAGGGCCTTTTCGGCAGCTGCCCCCAGACTATGGAATGCCCTCCGGACTGAGATTCGTCTGGCGCCGACGCTGATGACATTTCGGCGCCAGGTCAAAACCTTCCTGTTCCAGAAGGCTTTTAATTGAAATAATATTAGCTGTGGGTCCAATGGCAATTTTTTATATATATTTAATTGTATTTTAATTGTTCTTTGGGTAGTGTGGGCAGCAAATAAATAAATAAATAAATAAATAAGTCCCCTAAAATCTTGAGGGCCAGCAGGGCACACAGACTTGAGGACTCACTATGGTACAGTGAGTATTGCTTCAAGTCTTGTTTCCAAGCGCAGGTAAACCATGGTTTTGCCAGTGAGATGGAGACGTCCTGACAAGCAGAGTCCTGGTCTACCAAATTTTTGCTCAAACCTCCCCCCCCCCCCGCCCCGGCGCACTTCACAAGCCACACTCTCTGTCCTCCGGTCCTGTGACTTTCCACAAGCCCGACGGGACAGCTGCGCGAAGGGATGGCGGGGTGAGGCGTGTTGTTCTTTTCTTGAGGGCGGGTGAGGTGTTGTTGGCTTTGTCTCCGCTGAACATCCCTGAGGGAAAGGAGGAGGCTGCCCTTGACGTGCGCTGCCGGCGTGGCTTGAATGGGAACATTGTTTGACCGAGGGAGATAATGAGGGCGCTCTTGGCAGTCAGCGGAGAGAAACTGGAGAAAGGAGGCAATCTGGTCGGGCCGGGGAGGAGGAAAGAGGGAGGCATTTGCGGAGGAGGAGGAGAAAAAAGGGGACCCTGCCCCCCACCCCTCTCTCCCCCACCCCACCCCGCGGCCGGCGGCGTCGGAGAGGAGGAGTCACAGGCTGCGCCAGCGGAAAGGGCGGGAAGGGAGGGGGGAAAAGCCTCGGTGGTGATGGAGTGGCAGCGGGTGGGGGGGGGAGGAGGCGGCGGGAGCGAGAGGACGCCGGAGAGCCGTGGGCTCGGGGGCGGGGCGCGGGGCGGGGCGAGTGTTCCGAACGCGCGGTTGCCTCGTCGCCTTCGTCGTCGCCGCGGCGGCGGCTTGTAAACAGATCTGGGCTCTCCACGTGACCCGCTCGCCGTACCTGTGTGTGTGTGCGCGCGGGGAGGGGGGGTTGACGGAACGCGCCTGGTCGCCGGGCGAGCGAGGAAGCCGCCGGGCCAGCCACCCAGCCCGCCCGCCCGCCAGCCACACAGGACTAAAAGCTCGGCGCCGGCTGCCCGGCTCAGGACAACAAAAGCCCGGAGAGGGAGAAGCGCGCAAGCGCGCGCCTACAGAGCGCGGAGGAGACGGGAGGCGGCCTTGGCCGCGGTGGCGCCGGGCGAGCCTGTCCCGGCATCCCATCCCATCCCGCCCGACCCATCCAGCCAGGCCGGCCGCGCATCCTGCCCTCCCTTTCCCCTCTCGCCTCTAAAATGGCTGAGGGTGGGCAGTGAGCGGAGTGCTTGCGGGCAACGGCGGCGGTGAGAGGCCCAGGAGGCCGGTGGCGGCGGCGGCGGCCACCATGAGCGCTTTCGCCTTGGAAGAGACCTTGGAGGCGGACTGGGTGGCCGTGAGGCCTCACGCCTTCCAGGAGCGCGAGAAGCACAAGTTCGTCTTCATCGTGGCCTGGAATGAGATCGAGGGCAAGTTCGCCATCACTTGTCACAACCGGACGGCGCAGAGGCAGCGTAGCGGCTCCCGGGAGCTCCGCCGCGGCGGCGGCGACGGCGGGCGTAGTACCACCGGCAGCCCCGGCGGAGCCGAACCCCGGGCCGCCTCCGTCAGAGCGGCCGGGACGAGCCCCACCTTGCGCAGGAGCCCCGCCTGGAGCGCCTCCGAGCCTAGCCATGCCCGGAGCTCCCCGGCCTCGCTGGCCCGGGCCGAGTCCTTGCCGCGGAGCCCCGGAGGCCGAGCGGCGGAGGCGTCGCCGAGGAGCCCGGCCAGGGCCAGGAGCGCTCAGGCCCGGCGGCCGCCGCCGCTGCCTCCCCCGCCGCCCCCTTCTCCTTCCAAGGCGCCGCTCAGCCCCGCGGCCTGTGCGGCCGACGACCTCGAGGTGCTGGAGCTGGGGAAGGAAGAGCCCACCGGAGGCCCCGCGGCTCTCGTCCTGCCGTCCCCGCTGGCCGGGCCTCAAGCCGCCGAGCCGCTCTCGGCGGGGGCCTCTTCGGAGACGGAGCCCTCGCCCGGGGAGGAGTGCAGCTGGGCCGGCCTCTTCTCCTTCCAGGACCTGCGAGCCGTCCATCAGCAGCTCTGCTCGGTGAATTCCGAGCTGGAACCCTGCTTGCCCGTCCTTCCCGAGGAGCCCTCGGGCATGTGGACGGTCCTCTTTGGGGCTCCGGAGCTCTCCGAAGAAGAGATGGACGCGCTGTGCTACCGGCTGCAGGTTTACCTGGGCCACTGCCTCGACACCTGCGGGTGGAAGATCCTCTCCCAGGTGCTCTTCACCGAAACGGACGATCCGGAAGAGTATTACGAGAGTCTGAGCGAGCTGCGGCAGAAGGGCTACGAGGAGGTGCTCCAGAGGGCCCGTAAGCGCATCCAGGAGGTGAGAGAGGCTCTCCGGGCAGGTGTCTTTTAAAAATCATGCTTTCCTCCCTTCACCACTACCCTCACAGCCTCATTGTGAACGATGACCTGGAAGTCAGTCATTAGGCATAGCTAGGAGGAAGAGCCTAAGTTCATATTTGAATGGGAGACCACCAGGGAAATATCGGGCGCTCTAACTCAAAGGATACTCTTAGTGGCAGAGCGCAAACGTTGCATGCAGAAAGCCCCATGTTTAATATCTGGGATCTCCAAATAGGGTTTGAAGAGAATCTTGCCTGACAGTACTAGGTTGGATGGGCCAGTTGTCTGACTCCGTATAAGGCAGCTTCCATTGTTCCCAAATTCCATTGTGTCCCTTGCAGCTTCCGCATCAGATTTCCTATTGGATTTTGGCCTTTGTGAACTTTCTTTTCTCCTTGTGTCATTCAGTAAAATTATTGACTCAGGGGAAATAAAACTTTGGATAAATGTTGGTGGATGCTAAAAATCTAGGCCACTGCAATATCAGAAATATTTCCAAAAGATTAGGCTTTCTGGATCCATGGCTCTTTTCCAATGCCACTATCCCCAAATATATCACTGACAGTGCCCCTCCACTCCAAAAGTGCTACAGGATCAGATTTTAACCGCAGAAGAAAGGTGACTAGATTTTTACATGTTTGATTTTGCACTTGGTATGTTTTTTCAGGTGTGCTGCAAAGTTCTAGTCTTAATGGTAGGAAATCAGTCAACCTAAAATGAATGTTTGAGACATTGAGTGGTCTTAATCGACCAGATAGGCGGGATATAAATAAAATAAATAAATAAATAATAGCCGTCTTCCATCCAGTGTGTTATTTGCTAGAAAATAAGGCAGAAGTATGGTTGTCAGTTTCAGCACAGAATGCATTCTTAGATCTTTCACATACTGTACATTTGAGTGAAATCTTACCTTATCTGGTATTAGTGAGAATGGTTAACAGCAAATGGTGTGAGGTGGTCTAACATAGTTGCAGAACAGAAGAGCAACATTTTATTCAAATACTTTATACACTGAGTTTGACATTTGTGTGTTTTATTTTCTGGTGATCTTTGTATGTGAATACCTCAGAGTATGGTGTCGTTCTTTTTATGAGGGTATACCCCTTTTTTGAATGGGGGTGGAGACAAACACATGCTCGGTAATTTTTCAAATATCTCCTGTTTCTATGATTTGATCAACATGGTCTTTACATGAAACTTTGCAAAACAAAATGAATGGTCATGAAATTATGTGTTCCGTGGAAGTCATGTGTGGTTTGGATTTGTTGGTACATACTGCCCTAGCTTGCTGCCTCAGTGTTTTGGAAAATGGCTCTCATCCACTCCAGACATTAGCCCCATGTGGTCAGTGGTCAGGAATGTTGGGAATTTGGCCCAGACCATCCAGAGGGAAGCAGATTGGGCATGTGTGTTCCAGAGTTCTCCTGAGAATGGTCTTCATTTACCTTACAGTAGAAAATCTTATTTATCAGCTATTTTGGATTTTTTAAAAAAAGAAAGACCAGGCAGAAATGGTTAAAATAATTTTTAAAGGATCTGCTGTTTTTTATCTATATGTCTGTATCTGTTTATAAAATAAAACAGCTTTAGAGGGCCTAAACTTAGTGAATGTCACTTGTATATGTGATTTAGTGGAGGTCAGTCAGTCAATGGAACATTTTTAAAAATGTGTTTTTATTTGTTTATTTTTTAATATAGTCATAAAACAAAAGAAAACAGAGTAAGAAGCTAACTCTCCTAAGTGGTATTGCTTTGAATAGAATTGTATCAGAATGCAAGTGTGTGTGTGTGAACAATTAGTACTGAACTTGGTCATCATAGGGTTGTCTTTTCTTGTTTTCTTTACTGCCTTCCTTGTTCCTTTTAACACAGGTGTGGGGAATGTGGCCTCAGACTTCTGTCCATTCCCATCTCACATGGGCAGTGGTAAAAGATAGAATTATGTTCCAAAACATTTATATGGAGGGACACAAGTTCCCCAACATTGTTGCTCCATCTCATCGAGTTGTTCAGCCTGCTGTTCCAACACTGATGTATGAGTATTCTCCACTTTTTTGCTTGATTGTTGGGATCATGTGCAACTATACAACTTTGTAGGATGCTTTTATCACAGAGGTTTTTTTTTTTTTTTGGTGTTGCAACTTCACTTTTTTCTTCTGACTTTGTTTTAAAAACCAGAATCTGAGATGGTACAAGAAGGAGCTGGGGGAAAGATACAGATGTTTGGTTGTACAAACTTGATACTGGCAGCTGATAAAGAGAAATTGTTGCAGCTGTTGATGATAGAAAAGCGAAGTATATCTTTCCCTGTTCAGAAAAGTTCTGTTTGGTCTAGTCTACTTATGGGATATGCAGTAATTACAAATAAAGAAAAAATATGTGTGCTTCATATTTAGGAAAGAAGATAATTTAGGTAGCTTTCTTTCTTCCCTCTAGCTCTCAGGTTTCTGTTGTTTATTACTTGCATGATAGTGGCTTTCTGTGAAACAAGAAGCTCATATCTCACTTCTCTTAGCTATTCCATGATAATGGAGCAACAGATGACAGGCATGTAATATTTATGCAGTGGTTTTCCACACTTCAGGATGGGACTGAAATACAAACCTGCCAAACTCATGTGTTTCATATGTACAGTATTTTCTTTCATGTTGCTTTCTCATCTGTATTGAAAATATCAAGAAATATTGGTTGAGATGCTGGATTGTACCAACATTGTATTTGAAACCCTTATAGAACTTCCATGGAAATGTGGTCTGAGTTTCAAGGGGGACTTGACATGGATTAAATTTTAAAATGAGACGACTTTCATTAATGTAAAACAAATTCAGTTTTAATTCTTATACTATGCCTCTTTGTAATTGACAAATTTTGCTGTATGAATCAGTCTTCTTGAGCTAGCAAGACAACAGAACTTTTTCTTCTATTGTTTCAAAGTTTTAAAACTTGAGTCAGTAGCTTTTAATGTTTGGATAAGTACCAAAGAGGAATTCTGTACTACTTTTGAATCTTTCTAAACTTCTACAATAACTCTAGGGAGATAACCAGTACTAGAATCCAGATTGCTACAAAAATTGTGATTGAAAGAAATATGAGAACTTTGTTAACAGTTCTATAAATTTCTTTTAAAAATAGTCTGGTATAAAATTGCATATGTATCTTGTTTTACAGGTGTTTCTGCTCTTAAATATTGTAATTCTAAATATTCTGCTTTCTAACATGTACCCCGGTGCACAAATAAACTGGCAGATGATTGATGGTAGGCTGTATAAGTTACACCGATGGCTGATATGGTGCCGTGACTTGTATAGAGTAAAGATGAAAGGTTGTAAAAAAAGCACAAGAAAAGATTTCTCTTAATTATTTATGTGTTTAGTTGTATAAGGAACTATATATTGATACATAATAATTGTAATTATGTGCTGTCAAGTTGATTCTAGTGGCGACCCTTCCAGGATTTTCTAGTAATAAAGTATTCAGAGGTGATTTACCAATTCCTCATTCTGGTGGCACTCAGGGACCGCACAGATGGCAAGTGCGTAAACTCATCGGCCACACACATTCTGGGTTTTCTAGGCTGGCTCCTCTCTTGGGAAGCACAGTGAGGATTTGAATTTTTGGTCCTTAACTCTGCAGTCAGGAACTCCAGCCCACTGAAGTATTGGGGAAATATATTTTGATTGACCAGCTGTCTTATGTTGACCTTGTGTTTCAGAGCATCTGGGATTGTAACTTAATGCAAGTTCTGATTTATTTTCTTGAACCTATTTGCTTATTTTGGAAGGAAATAGAAACTTCAATTCGTTTAACTGAGCAACATCATATGCATCTAAGAGGGAAAAATATCAAGCCAAAACAAAAGGAAAAGAATATTTATTTAAAATATTTATGTGCCACCTTTCTCCTAAAGGATCCAAGGCAGCTTACAGTATTAAAGGAAACAAAGTTAAAAGCTAAAATAATAAATATTACAATATTAAAACAGGATTAAACAAATATCATATGAAAACTTATAAAAAGAGCAATCTTATAAAAACCAGGTAAAACCACAAAATACAATCATACCTTTAAAAAAAATCTCCTTGGTCAACCAGTCATTTAAAGGAAAGCTTGCCTGAAGAGAAAGGTCTTCATCTGCTTGTGGAAGGACAGCAAAGATGAGGCCAGGCCAACCTCCTGTGGGAGGGAGGTCTTGAGTCTGGGAGCAGCAGCAGAGAAGGCCCTATCTGATGTCCCCACCAAATCACAGAATCATAGTATAATTGAGTTGGAAAGGGCCTAAAAGGCCATCTAATCCAACCCCCTGCTCAATGCAGGAATCCAGATCAAAGCAAATCTGACAGATGGTTTTCCAGTTTTCTCTTGAATGCCTCCAGCATTGGAGCACTCACTTTTGAGTGTGATGGGATCAAGAGAAAAGCCTTTCCTGATGATCTTAATTCCCAGGCAGGTTCATAAAGGGAGATACAGTCTTAGATTGCTTGGACCAAAGCCATTTAGGCTTTATAGGGTAGAACTAGCAGTTTAAATTGAGCCTGGAGACAGATCGGCAGCCAGTGGAGCTGCTGTAATAGGGGAGTTATATGTTCCCTGTAACTGGCCCCAGTTAACAATCTGTCTGCATTTTGGACATGCTGGAGTTTCCAAACACTTTCCAAAGGCAGCCCTGTGTAGAGAGTGTTACAGTAATCCAGATGATATGTGACTAAGGCATGTGTCCAGACCAGATCAGGGAATAGGCACAGGAGGCACACTACTGTGCAAAGGCAGTCCTGGCCACCACCAAAACCTGTGCATCCAGGCTCAGAAACAAATCTAGCTGCACACCTGTTATCAGAGGGAGTGTAACCTCATCCAGCACAGGCTGCGTCCATATTCCTTAATCTGCCTTTTGACTGACTAGGAGCACATCTGTCTTGTCTGGATTAAGTTTCAGTTTATTCACCCTCATCCAGCCCATTACTGATGCTAGAGACACTGATCTAGAACTGAAACAGTTTCCTTAGATTTAGGTGGCAAGGACAGAATAGAGTTGGATGTCATCCACGTATGGTTGACAGTGAACCCCAAGACTCCAAACAACACTTTCCAGTGATTTAATGTAGATGTTAAATAACATAGGAGACGAAACAGAAGCCTGAGGGACAGGCCAACGGCCAGCTTGTTGAATAGGGGTTCCCCAGTACCACCCTCTGAATTCTCCCTTCCAGGAAGGACCAGAGCAACAAGGCCTCCAAGTCTTATTCCAGAGAGACAGCCCAGAAAGATAATCATGGTTGATGATACTGAAAGCTGGCGAGAGGTCCATCAGAACCAATAGGGACATATTCCCCCTGTCCAGTTCCTGGTGTAGGTCCACCAAAGTGATGAAAAAAGACAAAAATATTGTGGCACCATAAAGACTAACTGCTATATTTTAATGTGAACTTTTGTGGACAAGTCCACTTCCTCAGACATCAGGGAACACTTATCCTCTGTGCATGTTGTACAATAAATAGGGCATTTATGTGTGCCTCATATATGCAGATCACTGTTATTATTATAGTATATTGACATATTTTAGCCTTCCCCAACTGGTTCGTCTCCATTTTTTTGGGGATACAACTGCTATGATCCCCTGTAAACATGTTCCTGCTTGAGAATGATGAAAGTTATAGTGTTAACACATCAAAAGGCAAAACAGGCAGTCAAGAACTCCCTGCTGGGATTCCTGAGCATACACGAAATTAAAGAGCATGCAACCCAACCCCAAAGGGACTTGTTAATTGCTGGCTAGGAATGACACTTATGCTTTTTTGCCTTTTGTATGCATAACAAAGCAACAGGATTTCAACCATTATTTTACTAATGGTCCATCTGCTTAGATTATTTTTATCTTTAAAAATAAAACATGGTTAGGGTGTTGCTCTCATTTCACCTTATACGTGCCTAAGAACCTGATACTGTATAGGCAGCTCAGTAATTGCACTGTTGACTCCACCTTGTATCTTCTTTTTTTAATTTTGTCTGATCTTCAGCACATTATTCTTAGTCAGCAGTGCTGCCCATTAGGGAACAGTTATTTTAATTTAAACAATAACATTTGGGTATGTATTTTATTAACATATTTTATTGAAGAACCAGTGTTTTGAATATCAATGATTGAGTTCAAACCTCAGGAAAAATACAGTACTGCTTTTGCTCAGCTGAGCCAGAGAAAATGTTGAATCTGTTCTAATAGAAACAGAGATGTTTGAAGCCTTAACATATTTTTCACATAATTTGTGACTATCACAAATACTCAAAATAGTGTTAGATTGTGATAGTGTTATTTAATTTAAAAGTATGCAAAGCGTTATTTAATTTTAAATTCCAGATATTGTCTGAAATCCTGTTGCTTAGCATAGTAAATTATACTAGAATAAGAGTTGACTTATCAGTGGTGATCTGGTGAGGCAACTCCTCTATAAGTTCCATTCATTAAAATGGGCCTACTCTAGTTGTAACTTAGTCACAACTGGAGTAGGCCCATTTTAATCAATTGAATTTAAAGAGGAGTTGACTCACCAGATCCCCACTGATTTAGTGGACCTACTCTAGTACGACTTACTACACTAAGTAACAGGACTTCAGCCAGTGTTTGCATCTTAATACGTATTAGTGTATGTTGTTAGATTTAGATGTAAATAATTTGGATGATGAATTAACAATAGCCATTTTCAGAAGGATTAAAAGGTAGTGGTCTAGCGTCGCTGTCATGATAACAGATGTCAGTTGGTTAGACAGGACATTCGTTCCTTCTCCCCTGTTGCCCCTTGTGTTTCTGAGCCATCTGGAGCATATTTTGAGAGTGCAAAGAGAGGGACTTCAGGAGGAAAACCAGAACAATGTTCCACTGTTTGGTTGATGTATCAGCAAAATGACCTTGCTGGATATCTGACAACTCATCTGCAGTGTGGTTTGCTCCCACCTAGAAAATCTCTGTGTCACCTTCTCATGTTGTATTTGCTTTTATAGTAGATTTGGCATTTCAGTATGATGGTAGCATTTAATTCAATGCACACTTTTAAATTTTACCCCAGGGAAGATGTGGTTTAGATGGGGATGACGTTTTGTGTGTTGTCTCCATCGTAACCTGTGTGCCAGCCTTTAGATGGCTTACAAAGTTAATGGCAGATTCCTCTTGCCAGTGGTGAAATAAGAAAGAGTTGGAGAACACCTTTAAGACCAGTAGATGTAACATGAACTTTCATGGACATATAGTCTACCTTATCAAGTACATGAGGTAACACCTAAGTGGAACAACAGCATTCAGAGGGAAAATGCCTAATTACTGTATACTAAGGAAAAACGGCTTGGAAACAGGGATGAGCACTGCCCCCCTAGAGTCAGACACGACTGGACAAATTGTCAAGGGGAAACTTTACCTTACCTAAGGAAAAACAAAAGTAATAGGCTATTGCTGTTATACCATGTTAGTTTTTAGCTTCCTAGATGCCTACTTTGGAAGGTTGTGATGGATCCAAGAGGCCCTGATCCTTATGCTCTGACAAATAACCTTTGTGTTCTGAAGCAACATTTCTCTTTCCTTTCTTGGGTATTTTTAGAATTTTGTGTCTCTACCAGATATCAGTCTCTTGACATAGCCTAAAGCTGTTAATGCAAAGTTAAGCTCATAAATGCAAAGTTGTGCAAACCTATAGTAGCTGTAATTAGCATTTTAAAAATCTAAACAAAGGTCTTATATTGTGTGGCCTGTTTCTGGTTATTTATGGAATTTATTTGTTTAGCCTTTTTTTTATTGGGCTTACCATAGCTAAGCCTTTTAGTTGCTTCCCATAATTCACCACTGCAGTGATATTTATCATTACTAGTGTTTTGACAAGATGTCATCAACCGCTGATGATTCACCAAGCACAGGAATATGTGTTTCTTTGCTGTGGGTCTGAGGAAGGTTAGAACCCTTTATCCTTTCTGTGCATGCATGAGGAACATGAATAATGATGGAACTGTGTGTTGTAACTTGGACCTAGTGACAACTGTAGTGGTGCTCTCTTCATGGATGCAAAAAAAAGAGAGGAAGATTCACTTGATACTGTCTATCTGTACAGGTTTCTGAAAAGTTTTCACAAACATTGAAATGGCCTGTTTTTTTAGGTGAAGCAAATTATAAAACTGTACCTATTGTCATTTGCGTTGCATTTATTAGTCCTCTAATAAAGGGTCTTTTCATTCCTAGTTTATATCTGTTTACAAGGAATGAAGAGTCTTGTGCCATCTTAAAGACTAACATATTTTATTTGGCATGTGTTTCCACGTACCATAGCTCCTCTCCTCTCTAATCTCCCATTTCTGAGAGCTGCACATTTTGATGTAGGAAACTGTTCATTGCCTTCTAAAAGTTATCAAATGCTACTAAAAAACACTAGTAAGGTATACTACTGAGATACACACTCAGGGAGATTCAGATTTATTGGGTGATCTTTGGTCTCTCTTTGACAGCATAACTGTACATCTTAGGGCTGCCGTGAAGAGAAAGAACCTTTTTATCTTGCTTGAAATTCATTGAAGGAAAAGTATACTTTTGTATACAGTATATTGGTAAATTGATTGATATGTAAAAGATGGGCATAAACCACTGGTTTGGCAGTTTGTCCTGGTTTGTTTACCTCTGCAACAGGTATTCCACCCTGCCCCTTCTGGCGGGCACCCACTTGGAGGCAGCAGACAGACTTCCCTGTTCTGCCTCCTCCAGGTGCTGCTTCTGAGTGAGCACCCGCTGGAGGAAGCGGGGCGCTGAACAGCAGAACACTAAAAATAAATCAGGCTGAACTGCCGAACTAGTGGTTCATGCCCATCTTGAATATATATCAGTCACTGTACAATGCTGATACATTTATCTATCACTCAGTTATGAAAGTCTTTCATTCTTCATTACTTTGCTTTGACTACTGCTTGAATTGCAGTTACCAAGGTATGAACATAGAATTTTGAGTGCACAAAACATGTAGACAAGAGTAGACTTGTGTCTCGATGGGCGGGGTATAAATTTAATAAATAAATAAAAAATACCTGTGCTCTTTGATTCTTTTCTCAGTACTGGATATAGTACTTCAAATGTGGCCTTACCAGTGTTAAGCAAAGCAATTCAGTTTTCTTTTCCTGGGGTTAGAAAGAATGGATATTCTTATACAGCCCTAAATAATACTGATCTTCTTTATGTGCCACACATTAATGTTTTGTTTCTTATCCATGTTAATCCTTAAAAGGTACTCAGAAGTGCTATCGTAATCTTACACATCTGGTTCTTCTACCAACTGTTAAACTTTTGTAATCACTGCAAGCAAGACTGTTGAATTGAAACACTTTGTTTGGAATTGCAAGTTGTAAGTGGGAGGATGTTTGTGTTCAAAAAAGGATATTTAAGCAATGGTCATCTCATATATCTCACATGAACAATGTTTGCAATTCCGAATCATCCTTAGATCACAAATTAAAAAGAAAAAATGGACCTTTTAAAATGTTATTGTTTAATCAAAAACATGGATTTTTCAGAATAAAAATACACTTAATGTAACCACTGTCACAAAAGATTAAGGAATACTGTACTAGCAGTTTCAGCAAGATTTGATTATAAAGATCAAAATAAACATTTTAGTTTCAGCTACAATTACTAATAATTTACAGGAAATTACATGACCCGTACTAATTAATTTCCTATAAGTTATTAGTAATTATTTATGCTTGGTTCACATGCAGTAGCCATACCATATTGTGGGTACTTTTCAGCAGGTTTTATGTGTACTTCTTTTATTCTCTAATTCCAGCCCCAGCTTTCTGTTCAGTAATTTACTTTTGTTCCCAAACAAGAATGAGAATACCCATTCAAACGGTACAGCTTGTGCAGTCCGAGGAGAATGCTTGATGGCTGTTGGCAGTCACAGTAAATACGTATCTTTTTCAGTTATACAAAGCAGGAGTATGTTCTGGGATGTTGCCTCATTGTACGTAACTCCATTGGCTTTCTACATGTGTGATCAAGCACATGGGTATTGTTACTGGCAGGCTTTGGCATGATTTCCTAGCATAAAGCAGGCTTGTCTGCCATTATTATGCCATTTGAAAATTTTAACCTGTTTATCTCTGTAGACAGTGTATCTGTGTATCTCTGCAGACAGACAGACAGACACACATGCATGCATGCATGCACACGCACACACACATGCCTTGGTACACCTGGGTTGTAAGGAGTTCTGCCAACCTGTTTTTCAGTTCTTCTACCAAATGTTAGTATTTAATAGTATACGTATCTATTTCCACTCTTTCTCATTTTGCCCATGTAACAAAGCACTTATTCCATGGCCTGCAAGTAAATCATTTTGTTTTGTTTTCATTGAACCTTTGACAACAAAGAGACACTTTCTAAAACTGAACTCCCTGTCTGATTTTCTTGGAGATGGATCCATGCTAATGCTCTTGAACTGTAGTGATAATTCCTTTTTCTGTAGTATCATGTTCTGAACAAGGAATATTTCAGCAGCAATATTTTACTGGGATAGAAATGTTTATGTTTACTAGAATATGTAGATGAAGTTTGCATGTAGAAAGTATTGTGTAATAAGAGGCAGGGAAAGCTTCAGAGGGATGTTTGAAGTCAAAGAAAGAACGTTGATGTCAAACATGTCTGGGTTTCAATGACAATAAAGTCTTCGTTAGTGGTGGATAATAATGGATATTTTATTGATAATAATGAAGATGATGTGGGGGCATGATATAATTTGTCAATAAATGAAAGTGGGGCCATGTTGCTACAAAAAGAAATGTGAATCTGATGATTGCCATATTAAATTAAAGTACATGCTGGTCTGGTAAGTTTGTTTGACATGTTCTAGAGATCTTACCTCACTGCATGTGGTTAATTGGCATACCTAGTGTTGAGATGTTAATGTTGTCAGCAAAGGTTCTGTGAATGGCTAAAGTAATGTACTGTATTTTTCGCTCCATAAGACGCACCGGACATTAAGACACACTTAATTTTTAAATACCGAAAATTAAAATAAAATAAAAATATATAAACAGAGCAAGTCCCACACTGGGACTGCAAAAAAAAAAATCACCAAAAAACAAAGCAACATAGAAACATACCCCCCAGCCCAAACCTACCCTCCAAAACCCACCCAGAACATTTTTAAAAAGTAAAAAGCAGCAACCAATATTTAAATACCAAAAAATAAAGTAAAAATAAATAAACAGAGCAAGTCCCATGCTGGGACTGCAAAAAAATTACCAAAACACAAAGCAACATAGAAACATACCCCCAGCCCCAATCTACCCTACAAAACCCACCCAGAACATTTTTTAAAAAAGTAAAAAGCAGCACCTTACCAGTGGAAAGCCTCTTGGAGGTCCTCAGAAGCCAGCGATGGTGGTGGTGGTGGACCCCCACGGGCCCTGCTGAGGCCTCCGGAGGCCTCGGAAGCCAGCGATGGTGCCTGGGGGAGGCCCCCACGGGGCCTGCTGAGGCCTCCGGAGGCCTCGGAAGCCAGCGATGGTGCCTGGGGGAGGCCCCCACGGGGCCTGCTGAGGCCTCCCGAGGCCTCGGAAGCCAGCGATGGTGCCTGGGGGAGGCCCCCACGGGGCCTGCTGAGGCCTGCCGAGGCCTCGGAAGCGAGCGATGGTGGTAGGGGGAGGCCCCCACGGGGACTGCTGAGGCCTCCGGAGGCCTCGGAAGCGAGCGATGGTGGCAGGGGGAGGCCCCCACGTTGCCTGCTGAGGCCTCCGGAGGCCTCGGAAGCGAGCGATGGTGGCAGGGGGAGGCCTGCTGAGGCCTCCGGAGGCCTCGGAAGCCAGCGATGGTGGCGTGGAGGGGACAGTATTTGCTCCATAAGACATATACACTTCTCCCCCCACTTGTTTTGGGAGAAAAAGTGTGTCTTATGGTGCAAAAAATATGGTAGTTCTCAGTGTCAGTATTTCGGCACCAGATTTCCATCTGACCTCAGTCCCATTCCCAACAGTGTGCCATATTTACACTTCAGATTCTGGATAACATTTTGAAATGCTCTATAATCGCAAATGCTCATGCTGTAATAAATCCATTAGTCTTTCAGGTGCCATCTGACTCTGTTGTTTTTGCTGCAACAGGCAAGCATTTCTGTATAATTCTGCAAATTGTCATTTTTATTCATGCCTTTGTTTTATCATCCAATCTTGTAGTTTATAACAGTTTATGAATATAACTTCACATCTTGTCAAATTACTCTGCTCAGTGGGTGCATCTGTGTGCTGTACATGTGTGTATGTGCACATTTGTAACAGTAAGACAGGGTAAAAATATTCTAAATAAATAAATAAAAATAATTAAAACTGCTTCAACCCTTGTTCTGCCATGATTTGTTCTTCTGACCAGAAGAACATTGCAGACTGGTCATTACTTTCTACTGAAATGCACATGTAGTTTATCTTGAGATGTAGGGTGCTGTGTTTCGAGGAGCAGACAAAAAAATAAAAAGCCCTGCTGTGTGGTAGAGGGGTTAGTCAGACAGGTGCAGCCTTAATACTTATGAGATTTTTATAAAATATGGAATATTTTAAAAAGCTATGAACATAATATAAAGAAAAAACATTTTTATCTATGAACAGATGTATTACTGCTCAGCCAAATGCTTGTCTAGAAGTTATTTGTATCTGTCCACAAGAGATTTCCACTATAAACATTTATGAAATATAGTGAATATAGAGTGCTTTAAAAAAAAAGGCGAATCCAGGCTTTACAAAAAATATTCATTTAAAAATTAACTCCAGGTTGCAGCCTTTGAGATGAATTATTGAAATATATTAAGTATTGTAGCGAAATGCCAACAGGTGACGTCATTCCTGCCTGTCCATGACAGAGGCTAAAGGGGGAGGAGCCAGGAATAGAGCAGGAGGGGCGGAGTTAGAGAGACAGAGGGAGATGTGAAATGGCAGTTAAGGTTGAGAAGAAGAAGAGGGTTAGTGAATTGAGCTGAGAGTGTTAGGAGAGGGAATTGAGAAAGTTAAACAATATTGAACAAGCAGGAATGAAGTTATAAGTACTACAAGAGAGATATTGATTGAAAGTATATAGTATTTTGGAATAAAAGTGATTGAATACATAATCCTATCCTTGTTAATACCTGATACAGTTCATATGTGATTTACCTTTATGATTTACTTGACAAAAAAAGAATATTTGTTAATTAAATCTCTGATTCCTAAGTTCAATAACCCTTAGTTTTGGCAGCACCCGTGTATAACCTAATTGGTATTAGGAGAATACCTGGTGGCAGCGTGAAGGAAAAAGGGTGTGATCCCTTGTGAGGGCCAAATAAATAGGGGCCACAAGTATCATGTATATTTTTCTTCTAGCACTATTAATTTTTTGTTACAGACGATTAAATTAATCAGATCTTTCCTATTCAGAAATTTAAAATTTGATATGCTTTATTCATTGTTATTTGAATCAGTTGAATGAAAGATAAAAGGACCAACAGTTAACAGTGTTTGTTCCATATTCCTTAAACATTCTTTTAAGCAGAACTACTAAATGTTACCCAAGTTTTTCAATTTTATATTATTTTTGGATTTCTTTTTTAAATTAAAAGAGAGGGGAAAAATCCAGAAACTTTTTCTTAGTGGGCACTGGCGGAAAGAGAGATCAGCATGAGGCTCAGTGGAGGCCTATCCCATTCTACCTCACTTCTTCCATTCAGCACACATATTACAATGTATTGGGCCATTAATTGGAAAGAAGAGCTTCTGCATACTGTGTCTCCATTCAGTCTTCCATCTTGCTTTGTGCACCATGCCAAGATCCTTGGTACTATATGGAGACTCTTGTGTATTAAGCCCTGTGCCTGTCCTCCTGTCCCTTTTCAAAGTATTAGAGACAAACTTTAGTCTTTAGTCTGTGGCCAGTTAAAAAAATGTACTTCTTCATTTTTAATTCTTTAATTTTTTTTTCCTCTCAGTGTTAGCAAAAAAACATTTTAAAAGAAAAACCTTAACATCTTCCTATAGGAATTTCATAACAAAATGGCAAATAAACAAAGTGATGATTTAGAATTAGTATTACTTCAAATCAATTTGCAGAGATTTCTAAAATAAGAATTATTATTCTCACTATTTTTAAAAGAAAGAACATATGTCATAATGTCGAATAATGGAATAGCTTTTGGTAAATCATAAACAATTCATCTTAAAACGTAACAAGATCTGTACTACGTTAAAACTATTTACTTTATTCATAGCGTACAGAAAGCTAGAGATTGTATGTTGTCCTTGCTTTTGTTTAGTTGTATAAACTTTATGTGAAAATCGAAGGTGGGTTTAAGTAATCCCTGTAGTATTAACTATTCAAGATGTGAAAATGGCAGTTGTTAGTTACAAATAAGCACTTCTGATGTTAGGCTGAGAACATGAATGTTTGATTATATTATGATATATTATTTTTCTCCACTTCTTACATAGCTCCTGGAAAAACACAAGAATACAGAAAGCATGGTAGAGCTGCTTGAATTATATCAGATGGAAGATGAAGCGTATAGTAGTCTTGCTGAAGCTACAACAGAACTCTATCAGTACTTGCTCCAGCCATTCCGAGATATGAGAGAGCTTGCAATGCTCAGAAGACAGCAAATAAAGGTAAAAATAGTATAAATCTAAAGGATAGAACATTGTATGTGATAATACATCTTTGTTAATCTTATGTGGAGTTTTGGGTTAGGGAAAGATCTTATGGGCAGTTCTGTCTGAAAGACTTAAACGTTTCTGTCTTATCGGGTGTATACATAGCCTTTGTCTGTTTGTCAAGTGTAGGACATGACGTAATACCTGCTGAATTCTCCCTTCCTGCATTTACTGCTTTTTTGTGTAGAATTTCCTCCTGTCAACCCTTATACATATGGAGAGCTGTGTACACCCAAACCTCAGTCTTCTATCTGTTAATCTTTTAGAGCTCACCAAAAACAATTGTGTTGCTATGAACTCAACACTAAAATCTCTTAAGTCTCTAAGTAGAAAATTCAGACTCTAAAGTTAGAATAAATGACACAAAGCTAGCACGGCTTCTTAATTGACTCGACATGCTTTTTAGATGATTATGAATTGAGGCATGTATTTGGAGACTCTGGAATTTCTGTTGCATATGCATATTATTTACTAATTGAAAATAATTGCTGGTTTTATATTTAAATATTCAGTGTAGCTTACAAGGAATTTTTTTCTAGTTAAAATAGTAGACACACACGAGTGAAATAAATTTGGCAGCAGCAGCTATAAGCATAGGTGCAGTGTGTGGCCTGTATGGGTAGGAGCGCCTCATTTTAAAACCATAGAATCATGTAACTGTAGACCTGAAAGGGTTATTGACCAGGGGTCCTCAAGTTCAACCCTCTACTAAAGCAGAAAATCCACAGCTAAAGTATCCCTGACAGATGGGCATCCAACTTCTGTTTTAAAAAGCCTCTAATGATAGAAAGATTACCGTATTTTTTGCACCATAAGACGCACTTTCCCCCCTCCAAAATGTGGGTGGGGAAGTCAGTGCGTCTAATGGTGTGAATGCAGCAATTTCGTCGCTGCTGGCCCCGTGGGGGGGGAGCGCCGCAAGGGTCCGGGTGAGCCTTCCAGGACCCTTGCGAGGCTCCCCCACCCCCCCACGGGGCCAGCACCGGCGAAATCGCCAGCTTCCAGGTGGGGGGAACGTCGCAAGGGTCCTGGAAGCTCACTCAGATCCTTGCGACGCTCCTCCCACCCACGCACGGGCCAGCACTGGCAAAATCGCCAGGTTCTGGGGGTGTTTGGAGGCTTCCCAAGCCTCAAAACACTCCCAGAAGCTGGCGATTTTACCCCCCCTGGTCCCATGGGGGGGGGGTGGGTGGAGGGTGGCAAGGGTCCAAGGGAGCCTTCCAGGACCCTTGCCACCTTCCCCCCACCCCCCCCGCGGGGCCAGCCCTGGCGAAATCGCCAGGTTCTGGGAGTGTTTGGAAGCTTGATAAGCCTCCAAACACTCTCAGAAGCTGGCGATTTTAACCCCCCCCCCGCTCTGTGGGGGGTGGGGGGAGGGTGGCAAGGGTCCAAGGGAGCCTCCCTTGGACCCTTGCCACCCTCCCCCCACCCCCCGCGGGGCCAGCACTGGCAAAATCGCCAGGTTCTGGGGGTGTTTGGAGGCTTCCCAAGCCTCAAAACACTCCCAGAAGCTGGCGATTTTACCCCCCCTGGCCCCATAGGGGGGTGGGGGAATGTGGCAAGGGTCCAAGGGAGCCTCCCAGGACCCTTGCCAGGCTCCCCCCACCCCACCCCCCACGAGGACAGCAGGGGCAAAATCGGGAGCTTCCAGGACCTTTTCTGAGCCTGGAAAGGCTCAGAAAAGGTCCTGGAAGCTGCCTATTTTGCCCCCTCTGTCGCCTGGGGGAGGCAGGGTGAGTCTCCAAAGGGTCCTAGGGTGTGTTCTAGGACCCTTTGGAGACTCACCCTGCCTCCCCCGGGGGCCAGAAGGGGCAAAATCGCCACCTTCTGGGGCTCTTTTGAGGCTTGGGAAGCCTCAGAAGAGCCCCAGAAGGTGGCGATTTTGCCCCCTCTGGCCCCTGAGGGAGGCAGGGTGAGTCTCCAAAGGGTCCTAGAACACACCCTAGGACTCTTTGGAGACTGACCCTGCCTCCCCTGGGGGCCAGAGGGGATGAAACCGCCACCTTTGGGGGCTCTTCTGAGGCTTGGGAAACTTCAGAAGAGCCCCAGAAGCTGGCGATTTCACCCCCTCTGGCCCCCGAGGGAGCCAGGGGGAGGCTCCAAAGGGTCCTGGAACACACCCTAGGACCCTAGGGTGTGTTCCATAAGATGGACCTCTCCATAAGGCTCACCAAGTTTTAGGAGAAGAAAGCAGATAATTTTTTTCCTGTTTTCTTCTCCTAAAAATTTGGTGCGTCTTATGGAAAGGTGCGTCTTATGGAGCGAAAAATACGGTACTTACCTTCTGAGGTTGCTGATTCTGCTAACCATCAGCACTTACTTTCAGTAAGTTCATCCTAATGTTGTAATTCCTTGTAATTTGAATCAGTTTCTTTGGATCCTATCCTTGGGAGCTTCAGTAAGCAAGTTTGCTTCATTTTCATATAGCAGACCATCTTTCCAGTTGTAGTTCTTTAGGAGGCACCTTGTATAGACAATAAAAAATAGCAAGACTACAACACCCAAGAAGTACTGCAGTGCCATTCTCCCAGGAAGCATTGCAGCAGGAAATGAAGCCTAGAGGTAGGCTATGCTCCAGGTGAGGGAAACATAGGTGTCTCCATATGTGGTTCTGTGAATTAGAACTCCCACAATTCTGCCCAGGCAATTCTTTGGGGAATTCTGGGAGTTGGGGTCCAAAAAAAAATCAGAATGACACATTTCTAATCTTTATATACTGTATTTTCCATATGTAAGACTATACTTTTGTCTAAAATCTTTAGAAGAAAAATTGAGGGTCGTCTTATACACGGAAGTAAGCTGAGGAGAGAACAAAAACAAGTGGAAGGGAAAGCAGGGATCAAAGTGATCCTGCAGGTATTTGATCCCTTTCCCCCTACACTTGCTAAGACCCACTTAGATTTCTTACTTTTGGGTTAGAAAAGTGGGGGGGTATCTTATACATCGGGGTGTCTTATACACGAAAAAATACGGGTAAGACATTTCCCTAACTGAATATCCAGTCAAGCTTTCTGTAACCAGAATGGGGACAATTGTTTTTCTGGTAAGCTGCCAAGTGTGGTTCAACTTGTTAAGACAAAAGAGGCAGGCTTAAATTGATGTAGTCACATTATGTTTTTAGCTTTAAATTGTATCATTTTGCTACCCAGGTTTCTTGAAGAATACTGTTCAAAATGTAAACACAGTATACCATATTAACAAATATGTACAGATGGATAAATACTGAGTGTAAGTGTGTGTAATGGGCTAAGTTTATGTTCATGTTGCTTTCCTAGTTTAGCATTTTATGTATTTCTTCACATCAGTTAGGGAATCATATGGGATGTGGGGAAAGGTAGAGATACCAAAAATAACATGTTATTCATAATATCATATCCATGTATGTTTGCGTATTTGTGTGTGATTTTGGAATGACAGACAGGCTTAATAGAAAGAGTCTCACACAGATTGGCATCCCAGACTGATATAGCAGCTTGTTAAAAAGGAGGAGGACAGTTACGTTTGACTAGTCATTATGTGCTATTTGGCATTCAGAATGTCTTCCTATTCCAAATTACGAGTTCAGAAGTGGCATACTTTGGGACTTCTAATTGCTGAGGAATTGTAAATTAGGATCAGAACTGCTCACCCTTCCAAACCTTAATCTGAAAGATAAGTACAGTGGTGCCTCGCTTAGCGATGTTAATTTGTTCAGAAAAATCGCTGCTAAGTGATTTCATCACAAAGCGAAATAAAAAAGCCCATACACGCTTAATGCGTTCCTATGGGCTTAAAACTCAACGTTGAGCGAAGATCCTCCATAGCGCCGCCATTTTCGGTGCCTCTAAAGCGAGGAATCCGTCCCAAAAAACAGCGGGCGGCCATGTTTTTTCCCCGGTGGCCATTTTGAAACCGCCAGTCAGCTGTGCGAAAATGGGGGCTTTGTGACGATCGCTTCCCTGCGATCATCGCAAAGCAAAAATACCCCATAGGGAATATCGCAAAGCGATCGCTTTTGCGATTGCAAAAAGTCCATCACAAAGCGATTTCATCGCTGAACGGAGTGATCGCTATGCGAGGCACCACTGTAATAGAATAGTGCATCCTACTGTCTGTTGTCTAGTCGCTTTTTGCATTAATAGGAAGCAACTAGCAAAGTAAACATGTGAATGAGAAAGTTGTAACTTTCGCAGAGCAGTCCTAAATTATGTACATGTGTTTGGTGGCAGTGGAGTAGCTTCATCAAAATCCACTTGCCAACTGACCTGTGGTATGGAAGTCTTTAATCCTGGCTGTGGCATCCACCCTCGTGCCCCTTTTGCTTGACCTTCAAGCCTCAGAGCACACGAAGGTAAACACTCTCTTCTTTTCACTGCTGCCACCAGGCAATCTCTAAATCTGTACTTCAGAAAGATTCAGGTCCACACTTCAAGTTCCTTTAAATAAAACTTTGGTTTATTGATTACAGTGATTGTTTCATTAATATCTTCAGTAGCTAATCACACCTCAGAATTTCCCAAACTACACACACTATTACTTTCTCTGACTTTTCTCTACTGCCTGACCTTTACATTTGTCTTACTTATTCAGTCTCCCCTTGACTCTCTGACTCTGCCTCTTATAGCATCTCTCTTGGCTCCGCCTCTCAGCAACATTAATATGCATGAACCATTTCCATTACATAACAAACATGAACCATTACATAATATAACATGAACCATAGGCCTAATATATAGAGAACACTACACTGGCAAACAAGAAATAAGGGTGCCAGAAAAATCTGTAGCATATTTTCAGGAGTCTGTCTCATTCAAATCTGAATGAGGCCAGCGAAAACATCTTCTTTTTCTCCTCCTTTCCCTTTCCTGGAATGATACAGATCTTATAGATAGGCATGGGTAGGGGCCCCATCCAGTGTTGTTCACTAGTGCATTTGGGTTTTTTCTCTCTCACTCTTTGCTTCCTCATGAAGTCAGTTTTGGTTTATTTTGTTCTTCTTACAACTTTGCAGCTTAGCCTGCATGTCATCTTGAAAATATATTCTCTTTAAGTACCTCTCACATACAAATTCTTCCACTTTCCTCTAATTGCATGTAAATTTTAATGGAAAGGTTGCTTTCTAAATGAAGGAGCAGATTGGGTGGGACCAAGATGAAGGACAAATTCCAATCTCCCCTGACCTTTTTTTTTTTTTGTCTTCTATGTGTCTCTGTGTATGCTTGCCACCTTTGTCCTTTAGTGAGTTTTTCTTCCAGCTGTACTCACTCTTCTCCCTCTGGCTAGTGCTTTCCATACAAGAATGTAGGGGGAGGAGGCAAACTCCCTTTGTTCTGTGCTGTAAAAAAGACATTTAAAATAAGACAAAAATATTTGACTGTGGAGGGAAGCTGCTTCAGGGAAAGGAAACAACAATAGCATTTGAACTGTGGAGCGGGAGGGGACCCTAAGGATCATCAGGTCCAGCCCCTGTCAAGGAGGCACAGTGGGAGATTGAACTCCCAATCTCTGGCTCCATAGTCAGAGACCTAAAATCTGGAGCAGGTGACTAGGAGAGAGGAGAGGTTGGATTACTAAGGAAGCAAGAGCAGTGTTTAGTTTTCAGAAAGTGACGTGTAGGGGACATTTATTTCTAAGGAACAATGCTGTCTTTGCTGTTGGACCTTCTCTTTACCTCTATGTGAGGGTCAGGCAGCCACTTGTTGGTTGGAAAGGTAAAGCTACTCTGCATGTTCTGTGGCTGGCCAGTGCATATAATTTATAATTACTATTCAGGTGATGGGTTTTTTAAATGATTATTATTTTGCAAAAGAATCACTGCTTCCTAAATTCTCTTGACTCCTATAGCAGCCTGACTGGTTAAAAACAACAATAAATACAGCTCATTTTGATACCAATGGGAAAGAAAAGGGTTATACCAAGTGCAAGCTGATGTTCCCTGGGTATGTTAGGGAAATGGGAGACCTTCAAGTCCTGAAGTGTTTGTGAAACACTGTATTGTAGGAAACACCACCAGCAGTACTCCTGTGCCCACAGAGATTTTCACAAGCTTCCTGGTGACCATAGTGGTGAAAATGTCTCTCTGCCAGCCAGCGAGCTGTCCTCTCGTAGGTTAGCACTCTGTTCCATCTGGCATTCTCTATACCAGCTTTCGGTGGCAGATTCGATTGCTTTGCCAAAGACTTTTTTAATGTCATGGGGAAATTCTTTTCTCATCACTGGAGTATTCAAAGTTCTCTCATTCCTGTAATGTTCCTGTGAATTGTAATCTGAAGTACACTGGCCTGGATAGGGCATAGTTATTTCCCTTCCCATTGGTATCAGTAGGAGATGTGCATTTAAAAAAACAACACCAACAAGGGAGCAATGCTTGCTTAGCAGCTAGAAACAAATCATTTAAAAATGTTTGTAGTTTGGCTGCCCTAGTATTCTGCTAAATACTCAGTCCTGGTTTGAAAAAGCAGAAGTAAAATGTTCCCAGAATCAAACAGAAATTCTCCCCCTTTACTTCCATTTCTAAGACCTCCTCTCTCCCTTGTAATAACCTACTATTCAGGAAAGTGCAGTATCATCCAGCTTTCCTTCCTGATTATATTCTTCTTCTATTTTTACTACATTTGTTATATTATTTATTGTTTGTGTTTTAACTGTTGCATTTTTCTCATCTCTTATTTGCTAAACAGAGAAGTTTACAGCAGGATTGATTAAACTTAGCCCATTGTATAATATTTAAAGAAATTTGATTTTTATGCCTTAAACACCTTTCCCTAAAGTTTTAATGCATCTTTTATGGTGGATTTAGTGGATTTTTGTATTTTCAGATTTCCATAGAGAATGATTACTTAGGACCTAGAAGAATTGAAAGTCTGCTAAAAGAAGATGCAGACTGGCAGAGGAAGGCCCACATGGCTGTGCTTTCTATTCAAGACCTTACTGTGAAATACTTTGAAATAACAGCAAAAGCACAGAAAGGTAATAAACTCTTAATATTTCACATTTTCCAGCCCTAAGTCTTTTAATCTGAAGTCTAGTTAACACAATCCATGGCTCCTATGATCACATCTTATTGTATCTCAAACCATTTCCATTGCCTTTTGTGAATCACTTTGCATGCTACAGCCTTATCCACTCAAGAAAGCAAGAGAAAGGGCCATTAGATCGAGGATACCAGTATTACTAATACTGTTCATTTTTACATTTCATATGAAAAGTATAGACCATTCCATGAAGTGAGATACATTTCAATTGCACTCAGGGAAATGGATGAGAGAAATTTCTATTTTGTAAGTTTAATTGCTGAAATCCAGTGTTATAGATCTTTGGTGCTTCAGATTCACTACCGATATGATTTACTGGGTGGTCGGTTCTGGATTGCGGTTTTTTGCTTCTTGTTTAAATGGGAATCATATATTTTTCCTTTGTTCACACTTTAAAGAAAACATGTTAAAACATTTAAAAACATAAGCAGGCTTCATGTGGAAGGGCTGGCATGGGCCTCAGTAGACGTTTTCCCCTTCTCTCATCTTTCTGGCCCATGTACATCATAATGCAGTAACCAATATTCAGAATATTGATCATGTCTTATGTCCAGTCTGACTGGTGAAGTGTAGAGTGGGGTCATCATGGTGAAGAAATCTTTTGAACTTCTACCAGCCCCACAGCTCAGGAGGGAGAAGCAGAGGCAATGAACAGTTGAGATTCAGTGCAAAACAAAGCAGATATCCACAGAGCCACACGAGTGCTTGTTATGACCTCCTGTTTCACCAGGATATCCCATCGTACAAAATATCTAAATGACATGGGTGAACAGCCACGCAATACAATAAGAGTAATAATCCATTACAGATGAGGATAGAGAGAGTATGCATGCATTCATAAGCAAAATTGGATTACTCAGAAGTAAATATACGTAGGAAGTTCTGAGGTTAACCAAAATATACTTCTTGTGTGTTCCCATTATATATCTATCCAACTCCACAGGAACACAAAACCATACCCATCCAACCACTTGCTCTCAATCCCATATACATCTTGTCCACTTGTATGGTCACCTTTTCAATATCTGTCCATCCATCCATACTCAGACAAATTATAAAATCATAGAAAAGTGAAGTTGGAAGGTGCCTACATCAAGTCCAATCCCCTTCTCAGTGCAGGAATACAATCAAAGCATATCTGCCAGGTGATTATCTAAGTTTTTCTTGAATGCCTCCTGTGTTGGAGCACTCACCAACCCCCGAGGTAACTGGTTCCACTGTCATACCGGTCTAACAGTTAGGAAGTTTTTCCTGATATTCAATGGAAATCTGGCTTCCTTGAACTTGAGCCGATTGTTGCGTGTCCTGTACTCTGGGATAATAGAGAACAGATCTTGCCCCTTCTCTGTGCTATCATATCACCCCTCAGTCTTCTTTTCTCAAGGCTAAACATGCCCAATTCTTTCAGCCTTTTCTCATAAGGCTTTGTTTCCAGCCCCCTGATCATCCTTTTCACCCTCCTCTGAAGTTGTCCCAATTTTTAGCATCCTTCTTGAAGTGTGGTGTCCAGAACAGGACACAATACTCAAGGTGAGACCTAACCAGTGCTGAATAGAGGGGCACTAGCCCCTTGCGGGATTTGGAAACTATACTTCTATTAATGCAGCCTAAAATAGCATTTGCCTTTTTTGTAGTCACGTCACATTGTTGGCTTATATTTACCTTGTGATCTACAAAAATTCCAAGATCCTTCTCGCTTGTAGTTTTGCTGAGCCAGGTATCCTCCATGCTGTAACTGTGCAGTTGGTTTCTTTTTCTGAGGTGCAGTACTTTGCACTTATCCTTATTGAATTTCATTCTATTGCTTTTGGCCCTGTGTTCCATCCTATCAAGGTCATTTTGAATTTTGTTTCTGTCTTCTGCGGTATTAGCTATTCCACCCAATTTTGTATGATCCACAAATATGACAATTTGCACTCCCTCATCCAAGTCTTTAATAAAAAACATTGAAGAGCACCGGGCCCAGGACTGAGCCTTGGGGTACCCCACTAGTTACTTCCTCCCAGTTAGAGAAGGACCCATTAATCACCACCTTCTCAGTACAGTTCTGTAGCCAACTGTGTATCCATCTGACACTTGATCTATCCAGCTCAGACCTAGTTAGCTTGCTAATCATGGAGCACTTTGTCAAAAGCTTTGCTGAAGTCAAGATATACTACGTCTATAGCAGTCCTTCTGTCTATCAGGGAGGTGACCTGATCAAATAGCAGCAACAAATTTTGTACCTGCAGAGGTGGAAGCTTGAGATGTTACATGGATTTATCTGTCTCTGACCTTGGAAGATTTACTTTTGGAGATGGCAGCTAACAGAATCCACCCACAACAGTAATTATTTCTAAAAATAGCATTTCCAGGCTCTGAATTATTCTGTCCTCTTCTGAGAGTCATGGCCAGCAAGTCACCCAATACTTTCCCAGTCTTGGGGTAAACCCAGATTTCACAAGGACAGTCAAGCCCTAACTTAAGAGTATTCCAGCTTTCAGGCATTAGGTTCAAAATAAGCTGGTAGAAATTTTCTTCTGTTGGCTAGTGTGAGAAACCTGTTGATGGAGCAGTCTGCTGACAGAACTGTTCTGGTGGCAAATACAGGGTAGAAGAGCTGTGCAGGCAGAGAAGATGGGAACAAGAGAGGAACTGAGTTGCATAAGATGCAAACTCCTCCAGTCTAGACACAGCAGCAGTGACAGCAGAATATTAGAATGGAGGAAGGGTGGCCCGAGACAATTTCTTACACCTCTAGTCTGGAAGGGATTTGGATTTAGAACAGCTTAGTTAGACTAATGTCAGTCTCAGATGGCCATTGGCAATTTGACTGGGTGGGATTGTGCTCTGCATGGCCAAGGAGGCCTTAGTTGTTTTATAAAAGCATAGTATGTTTAATTTGTGATTTAAACATAGGTATTTGTAAACTAGAAAGTCACAAGTGAAAGTGTTGTTGATGTTAATGTCAGAAGGCTTTGCATTTATCAATGCTCCAGATCTCAGCAAAGTGAACAGGGAGTCTGCTGGCTTGTTAGTAAGTTCATTGTCAATCTATTAAATTAGAAATTGTGCCTGTGAATTAATTCACTTAAAGAATGATGCAACATAATAAACTATGCATCTTATTCATACATAAGACTTGTATAGAATAAATAAAAGCTCTTAAGATCTTTCGCTAGACAAGAAAACATGTTATCTGAGAACATTTCATGGAAATTTGCTGAACATTTAAAGGTTTCAAGAGAGAAGATAAATTGTTAATATAAAGCTGCTTGTGTATTTGTTCTATGTACTTAAACTTTATAATGAAACATTAAACATTTCCATATAGGATAGGATTAATTTATATGTATACATTTTTGTTCTAGCTGTATGCGATCGGATGCGAGCAGACCAGAAAAAGTTTGGAAAAGCAACTTGGGCAGTAGCAGTGGAAAGAATGGAAAAACTTCAATATGCAGTTTCTAAGGAGACTTTGCAACTCATGAGAGCAAAAGAAATATGTTTGGAACAGAAGAAGCATGCATTGAAAGAAGAGGTACTTTCTCAGAGTAATTAAAACATGGAAATTACATTTTTGCAGCATTGTACAACACTATAGGTGAAATTTCAGGGTAGTATCTTGTTCCAGTTTATTTTTAGAGACATTACAATAAAAATGGACTTATTAATGATAATGTGCTTTAAAACATAGCAGAAAATTATCAGTATTTAGTGTTTGATCTATTGGAGTGAGCATTAAAAATGGTTCAGCTGTGAAGTCACCTTGGTCTCTCCATGAAAGCTCACATTAAAATATAGCAGTTAATTTTTTAAGTGCCACAACATTTTTGTCTTCACAATTTGTAAGGTTACTGTTTATTGACATAATTGTATTCATACACTGTTACATAATTTACTGCACATAAGGCTGATGATTTTATCAGCTGCTGTGATTTTTCAGAAATATATTTTTTAACATCATCTGATTCACGTACCTGTCTTAGAGAGGCAAAATAAAATGTTTAAAGAAACAAATGTAACTGTCAAGTGTACAGATTTAAGTGTGACATAGTTTCTATGGCAGTTCAGTCTTTGCTTTCATTTTCTATTAAAGTTTGAATAGAATAGCAATGCAAACTTTTAGTACATGTGTTTCTATCTTTGGAATTATCCTTGTGTAGGAAAAATGCAGTTACAAGACATGAAGTGCAATCTGTGTATTTAGATTATCATGACAATCATTACAGGTTGGTTAGTGTTTTGTTTTCCTTTGTTTTGTTTTGCTTTGCACTGAAAACATTTGGGACAAATGTATGCCTGACTGGGACACTTAGTTTCTCTAGTCATGTCATGGATCACAGTACTTTCACTGGTAAAACTGCATAATGCATTGTGAACAACATTCTGGGTCCTTGTGGAGAAAGTAGTAAAACTGGTGTAAACATTAATACAGTGGTGCCTCGCTTGACGATGTTAATCAATTCCAGCGAAATCGCTGTAGAGTGAAATCGTCATCAAGTGAAAGTAAAAAGCCCATTAGAATGCATTAGAAACTGGTTAATGCGTTCTAATGGGCGAAATACCTTATCGTAAAGCGAAGATCCTCCATAGAGTGGCCATTTTCTGCTCCCTGTAGAGTGAAGAATCTGTCCCTAACACAGCAGGGAGCCATTTTGCACAGTGGGCGGCCATTTTGGAAACCCGACAATCAGCTGTTTATATCCTCGTTAAGCGAAAAATCAGTTCCGAAGCAGGGAACTGATCATCGTAAATGGGATTTTCCCCATAGACACATCGTTTTGCGATCTCAATAGCGATTGCAAAAACCTCATCGTACAGCGGATTCGTCGTACAACGAGGTAATAGTCAAATGGGGCACCACTGTATAATTTTTGTAGGGGAGACCCCTAGTTTTTGAGATGTTTTGACCTGTCATTCCCATAAGCCCCACACAGTACAGTGGTGCCCCGCAAGACGGGCACTCCGTTTAATGACAAATCCGCTTGACATCGATGTTTTTGCGATTGCAAAATGATGTTCCCTATGGGGGAATTTTGCATTGCGATGATCGGTTCCCTGGTTCGGGAACCAATTCTCGCAAAGCGATGATTTTTTAACAGCTGATCGGCGGTTTCAAAATGGCCGCCGGGTAAACAAAATGGCCGCCCGCTGTTTTCTAGGACGGATTCCTCACTGCACAGGCAGCGAAAATGGCCGCACTATGGAGGATCTTCGCTGGACGGTGAGTTTCCAGCCCATAGGAACGCACTAACTGGGTTTTAATGCGTTTCTATGGGCTTTTAAAAATCGTTTTATGACATTTTTGTTCTACAGCGATTTTGCTGGAATGAATTAACGTCGTAATGCGAGGCACCACTGTATGGTCAATAGGAGATTGTGGGAAATGTAGACCAGAATATGTGGAGAGCTAAAGGTTCCCTATCCCTGCCTTAGGAATAATTTGTGGTCGATACAGTCATATTTTCTCCTCTTCCCCCTTTCTTTATTTGCTGCTGACTCAGTAGCTATGCTTGCTTGTATGATAGCACCTTTCTATTGGAAAAAGTGAGGAGTGAGCATTAGAAACGGTTCAGCTGTGGAGTCACCTTGGTCTCTCACATATTTTCTTTCCTCCTCAGTTTCAGAATCTAGTTTTTGAGCCAGGAATTATTTTATAACATAAGTAACTCTGTAAAATGATGGTACATAGTGGCGGCGCTATTTACTGTATTTTTCCATGTATAAGACTACACTTTTGTCTAAAATCTTTAGACTAAAATTGAGGGTCGTCTTATACTGTACACGGAAGTAAGCTGAAGAGAGAACAAAAACAAGTGCAGGGGAAAGCAGCACTTTGATCCCTTTTCCCCTGCACTTGCTAAGACTCACTTAGATTTCTTAATTTTGGATTAGAAAAGTGGGGGGCGTCTTATACACGGGAAAATGCGGTATATATTTCAGGAGCACTGAAATCTCCTTTTGAAGCTGGTGTACATATATGCAGAGATTTCTGTATCTTTTAGAGCACAGTTGCAAAATATAATATAAGCCAGTTGCTGTGGTGAACACCTGGTTTGTTATATAATCTGACTGCAACCTTAATTTTAATTGATACTGATTTTCATGAACATTTGAAAGACATCTGCAAAGGTTCATTCAGATTGGATTTTTTTGGAGATACACGCAGTGCAGCAAAATCTAGTACATAAGTAAATATTACTGCAATGCTTGAAGTGAATGATTTGTTGCAGCATGTTAGTAGAAAGCTGCTTTATGTAGGGAATTTTAAAATTTGTATACTAATATGCTGCTTCATTATTTATTTTGTTGCACTAATTGACATTCTAGTCATCAGTTTACGGCATGTGCACTTTTGCAGCATGTTCGAATATTCTTTGCCTAGTGTAAGTGGCTTATACAGTGGGGTCTTGACTTGAGAACTTAATCCGTATTGGAAGGCGGTTCTCAAGTCAAAAAGTTCTCAAGTCAAATCTGCATTTCCCATAGGAATGCATTGAAAACCATTTGATCCGTATCTGCTCTTTTCCGTCCATAGAAACTAATGGGAAGCTGCTATTCTGCCTTCGACCACTAGAGGGGGATATTTTGTTTCTTTTTTTCTTAGGTCAAGAAAGGTTCAGGGAAGGCAGGGAAAATACAGTCCAGGCAGTACCAGGCAGTCTGAAGACTCCCAATCCACTCTCGAAACGCTGGGATGAGTGAGGAAGCAGACAGGCACCCTTTTCACTGGCCAACAGTTAACTGAAAGTTCAAATTTTGCACTTTCCCCGCCTCCCACATGGTTTTTTTGCAGTTCTTAACTCAAATCTAAGTACTTAAGTCAAGTCAATATTTTCCTATGAGAGCGGTTCTTAAGTCAAAATGTTCTTAACTCAAGCCGTTCTTAAGTCACGACCCCACTGTAACTGGAAGAGGCAGCGACCCACTCTGAAAAAGTGGAGTAAACCACTCTGTCCTTCAGACCATAAGGCTTACTGAATTAGTACAGTTGTGCCTCGCTAGACAGTTACCCCGCATGACAGTTTTTTCACTAGACATTGACTTTTTGTGATCGCTATAGCGATTCGCAAAACAGTGATTCCTATGGGGGAATTTCGCTGGACGATGTTTGTTCCCTGCTTCACGAACCAATGTTTGCTAGACAACAATTTTGACAGCTCCCTCCGTGCTCGCCAAATGGGTGTTTTTGGGACCTAAGCTTCGCAAGACAGCTGTTTAAACAGCTGATCAGTGGTTCGCAAAGTGGCTTTCCTATGGCCGATCTTTGCTAGACAACGACGATTCTTCCCCATTGGAACACATTAAAGAGGTTTCAGTGCATTCCAATGGGGAAATGCTTTTCACTAGATGATGATTTCACTAAACAGCGATTTCAGTGGAACGGATTATCGTCTAGCGAGGCACCACTGTATACTGTACTTTAGCTACTTGTATTTGAAAGCTGGAGCTGCACTTTAATAATAAAATGTTGAAATCATGTTGCCAATCACTCATGACATTTGTACCATAATTAAGGCTTTTTAAAATCACCTGCCTCACATTGTTTCTTTGCAATCAGTGATAGATTATGCCTCCTACCAGTGTGTGAATTAATTTCTGATACATAAGAAGCCTGTTGTTGTTATGTACTGTCAAGTGAGAACTGGCTTACAATGACTCGAAATAGGGCTTTCAAGTTAAGTGAGATATTTAAGGAGTAGTTTTATCAGTTCCACAATGCCAGGAAGCTTCCATGGTTGAGCAGAGATCTCAACCCAGGGCCTATTGAGTCCTAATCCTTCATTCTATCCTGTGCACCATACTTGGTATCCCATAGAAAGGCTACTGTACTGAATTTCTGTTCTATTTGGTACCAGAGATCTTTAAATGTTTCTCTTTGTTCATCCTTGTAGTAGATTCATGTGGTGTTTTTAAAAGTTTCTTTCTTTTTAGCACTTATGCATAAATATGTAAAAGATGAGTATTTATACAGTGAGGAGAACAGCACAAAGTTTGCTTGGAGACAGACCAGAAGCTATATTGTACCTCAGTTGTCAAGCAGGTAGATGAGAACCAGAAACACTTAACTCATGAGCACTGTTTGTAGTTCTTCAAATATATAAAATACCCAGGATGTGTAGAATGAGGTGTTTTGATATCACTTTTTAAGGGCAATATTGAATGTTTGAGACAAACATTTTAAACCTGAAAAGGAGGCATTTGGAGGCCCTAAATTGTTTCCCCAAAGAACGCAAACCAACCCTTTCCTTATTGTTTTCTGCTCTACTTATATGTAGCTTTGAAGTAGCTTATTAATTCATTGCTTTAAAAATAATTTGTTTTCCTTATTGTCATGTATTTATTCAGATGTGGCTGTGACAACACGAGTGAGAGCAAACAGAACTACTGTAATCTGGTTAGCTATGTGCGGATGTCATTATGAGGAAACAAATCTGATTTTTAAACAAGAAATCATTACAGAACTGTAGCTTGTTGGTATTGCAACAAGCTCATTTTGTACTATTATCACCAGTAGTCAAGAATCAAAAGAAAATGGTATATAACAGGGCACCTGGATGCATGTTGGAAGTCTTACCTCGGCACAAACACTATTGCCCCTTTTTGTGTCTCCTGAAAAATTCATGTAGCATCTCCCCTCTGTTGCTCAACCATTGTCTTTTAGTGGTAGTATCTGTTTGATCCTTTTTAGCATTTGTCTACTTTTAGCTTTTAATGTTGCCTTTTAGTATTTTAGTAATGTAAGTGGCCTTCTTAAGGAGAAAGGTGGGGTAAAATATTTTAAATAAACAAACAGTTTTTTCGAGTAAGTTCTTCATTGTATGAATACAATGTAGCTTTCCAAAAAAGTATGCCTATTACTTGTGTGGCCCCATGTAGCCTAAGGGACAAGAGGAGGAAGTCTTTAGTTATCAAAAATCACTACCATCAGTAAAGTCATTAGTAATATAGTGGAGCCAGGAAGCAGACTGAAAGAAATCTTCCATACGTATTGCTGAATTCCTGCCCCAAAGAAGTCCCACAGATCACTTGGGCTGAAAAGTTTTGGGCATTTTTTAAATTGTAATAAACCTACTTTACTTAACGTTCTGAGAATTTGTCTTTCCTTCATATTTTGGTCCTGTGGATGCTTTTGGTTTCTTTAGTTTTTGATGATGTCATTAGTCATCCGCCACATGAACAATCTCTCTCTCTCTCTCTCTCTCTCTCTCTCTCTCTCTCTCTCTCTCTCTCTCTCTCTCTCTCTCTGTGTGTGTGTGTGTGTGTGTGTGTTTGCTTGCCATCTCCCTCCCCCAAGTGCTTAAGACCTTAAGCTTGTACACATTTCAACTGTTTGAAGGCTCACTGAATGAAATAAATTAAATCTGTTTTTCAGTCTCAACTAGTATAAACCCAGTGGGTGAACAGCACTTGTTAAATCAACACATGTAAATCCCATTGATTCAGTGCATTTGTTGTGGTTGGGACTAGCCCATTGTGTCTTTTTTTCTTTGTCAACATACTTACTTTTAGGTGGTTACATGATGAAAAGAATGTAAGCAGATATTGTTTCCCTGGGTCTCTGTTTTGTGGGGAAAGGAAGTGTATAAAGAAATAATTTAAACAAGCAGGCAGGCAAACATTGAAAACTTCTATTGAAATTTTTTAGTGCCTAAACCAATTAAAGCTAGCCTTTTCTTTGCGTTATTGGGTTTATCAGTATTTGTCAGTTCATGGAATGGTCTTTGATCTAAGAAAGGATTCCATTAATGAAAGTGTTTGGAGAGGGAGCTGACCATTTTCATAGCTTGGGAGATAGCATGAGTGGCTGCAAGAGAAAGGGGGAATTGGTGAAAATAACTTCCCTTCTCATATTCTTGAAAGCCTCTGTTGGACCAGGAGCTTTTTGTAAATGGGAACCTCTCAGTTGGATACCACCCACACAGTGTAAATATTCTGTATACAGTATATCCTCTCTCTTTTTTTATTCAGATATTTTTCTGTACAATACTTTTTGTCATGACACATGCTTGTATAGTAAGGCAAGGGCTTCTAGCAAATGCATTCGAAGTTAAAAATGAAGGCAACAGATTTTTTTAAAAAAGCAATGTATAGTTTAATTACTCATGAGGTTCAATGATTCCCACTTGTTGGCCGAGTGATGATCTCAAAATTATTTGTGTAACAGTTTGTTCTGACAGTTTCCATTTGCTGCATCTGTCTTTGCAGAGAACCTCTCCAATTTTATATTGTTCAAGTTGTGCAGTAGCAGCTGCTTGATACCAGTGCTTAGTATTTACTAGATGATGGTAAAAATTATCACTAAATGATGTACGAGATATTAACAATGCAGTCCTCTGTATATCTGCTCAAAGGCAGGCCTCACAAAGTGCAGTAGATGTTACTTTAACTTGAGTGTTTATATAATTGTGCCCAAAGTATTGTAGTAAAACTCTACTCCCATATATTTAATGTGAAATGTTTTCCCTGTTTTCTGCTTCTTGACATGATGCTTCACAATTTTTGTGTGACTGATACATTAGTTCTTCTTGTCATAAATGTCAGTCGTCTTTCTTGTTCAGATGCAGAGCTTACAAGGTGGCACAGAAGCCATTGCCCATTTGGACCAACTTGAAGCTGATTATTATGACCTGCAACTTCAGTTGTATGAAGTGCAGTTTGAAATTTTGAAGTGTGAAGAACTACTGCTGACAGCCCAACTTGAAAGCATCAAAAGACTTATTTCAGGTGATATACATTCACTGTACATTTAACAGATTGTTGTAGGCTGATATAGTACAGCTTGGTTATTGAGATTAACCTCAATAGCCCAAAATGATTGTTTGGGTCTGCAGCTTTTTCACTCTATTTCTAGAAAACAATGTGCAGTGCAATCATGTGTCTATTCATTATTGTTATATGCTGTCAAGTCATTTCTTACTTATGGCAAGACAAGTAGGGTTTTCAGGGCATGAGAAGTGGTTTATGGTTTACCACTACCACCCATCAATGGAGTTTCTTGGCTGAACAGGGATTGGAACCCAGGTCTCCTAAGTCCTAGTCCCTCACTCTGTCCATTACATCACACTGGATATCATGCATGTTTACTTAGAAGTATGTCACACACTGTTTTGCAGCAGTTTTCCTTTTGGCTTCTTTTCTCTTCTGGGGTGGAAGAGATGGAATCAAATTGTTGAGCAAAGTGAATATCTGCTTGAGAGCTAAGAGGCTTAACTTAGTTGATGGAGTTTTTCATACTTAAGGTCTGCTTAATCACCACAGTTCCCTTATTTGAACAGAAGAGAGTCTGTCCTCCAGTCAAGTCTAGTGATTGACATGCCTGAGATGCTTCTGTTTTTTATTAAGGTTGCATTGCGTTGAACACCTTACGTTTTACTGGATCACAGTAATGTGGGGAATTTTTTTTATTGGGGCAGGGCTATAGTTAGGTAGTTTTGGGGCTTCTTCTGATGCTGTGGTTAGACTTCCAATATCTGCTACCGTGTTTCCCCGAAAATAAGACAGGGTCTTACATTAATTTTTGTTCCAAAAATGCTTATTTTCAGGGGATTTTTTTCCATGTGCAACAATCTACATTTATTCAAATACAGTCATGTCATCTTCTTCGGGTTGCTGCAGAATGGTGGAGGACAGGGTTTTTAAACTAGGGCTTATTTGTGGGGAGGGCTTATATTACGAGCATCCTGAAAAATCACACTAGGGCTTATTTTCAGGTTAGGTCTTATTTTTGGGGAAACGGTACAACTGGGGGTGGCTGAAGATTTTATTTAATGTTGTTGCTTGAGTGTTTATATGTTTAAAATTATTAAAATTGTTAATATTTCTCAATAGAGAAAAAAGATGAAGTGGTGTATTACGATACCTATGAAAGTATGGAAGCCATGCTTGAAAAAGAAGACATGGCAACATCTATACACTTGCAAAAAGAAGAGTTACAGAAATTACAGCTGAAAGTTCGTCAGCTAGAAGCAAGGCGTGGACGTATTTCAGCCAAGAAAGCCTACCTCAGAAATAAAAAGGTAACACTTTGACACTTTTATTCTTCCACTTGTCAACAGATTTGTTCTGGTAGATTACAAATACCAATATAAAGAAACCTAGTAACAATAAAATAATGATATATTTTATGCATTTCGTTTGTGTCTCACCTTTCCCTTTTTAATTTTTTTTAAATTTTATTTTTATTGTTAGTTTTTCATTTTAATCCTGACTTTCTACTAAAAACCTTATGGTCAGGTTTCAGTAACAAACATCAATGAAAGAGATTGGGCTGTAAAACTATTAAAATTACTCTATAATTAATAAACATAAGGATAGTGTTAAAGGCTAGCCTGAAACAGTGTAAAAGGCTAGAGCAGAGGGAAGTGAAACCAACGAGAATATATCAGGGATCTCCTACTGATTCTCCTCAGACTGAAGAAGCTACTTGGACGAGTAGAGAAACGTTTCAACCTAATAAGAAAGAAGTCCAATTGCTATGACTCAGCTTCCAGATATGTACTTACACTATTAAAAGCAATGAGGGTGAACTATGAAATGTTCAGCTACAAGGAAGGGGGGGTAGGTCAAGGAGGTTGTAATTCTTCCCTGAGAGAAAGGAGATCCTTTTAAAGATGTAGTGAGATTCTTGATGAAGTCACTGCTCCAGTTACAGCTGCCACATGAGACTCAGCAAGGCCAGGCCTAGGACTAACACCTGTTCTCTGCAAATTGTGAACCTACTCTTTCAGGAGGGAGCAACCTTATTCAGAGTAGATGTGTACCAAATCCTAATTGAAAGGTTTTGCAATCAAAATCTTTGCATTCGTTAGCTTGAATTTTGGTTTACTGACCACTATGCACCCTTTTATTGTACCAGATCTCTGAGTCAAGATTAGCATTGTTACCAAGACAAAGGAGGCAAATGGGGAAATCTTATTTTTTTTATTTATTTATTTATTTATTTATTTATTTATTTATTTATTTATTTATTTATTTATTTATTTATTTATTTATTTATTTATTTATTTATTTATTTATTTAACTTATATGCTGACCACACTACCCAAAGGCCTCTTGGCGGCTTACAACAATTAAAATACAATTAAAAAGATAAAACCATTAAAATACAATTCAAATATATACTCTAAAAATTGCCATCAGGACCCACAGTTGATATTATTTCAATTAAAAACCTTCTGGAACTGGGAGGTTTTGACCTGGGGCCGAAATGTCATCAGCGTCGGCACCAGCCGAATCTCAATTGGGATGGCGTTCCATAGTCTGGGGGCAGCTGCCCAAAAGGCCCTTTGTCTACAAGCTGTCTCTCTTACCTCCTTGAGGGATGACTCTTTCAAAAGGGCCTCCTGGCTAGATCTTAACTGCAGGTACGTTCATAAAGAAGATACTTGGAGATATATTGATGAGTATACACGGAAAAATTTGCCAAATGTCTTCCAGCAGAAATATGTAGATATTAAACAATATATTATGGCACATTGCAGGGTTGTCCCAATGTATTGGAGCAGGCATCCCTCGGTACCACCTTCTGATATGTGATATATAGGGAGGGAGGAATGGAACCATTGCAAGACAATGCCTTAGAGTTTGTTTTGCCAGATAGTCCAGAAGGTTATCACTGTCAGTGGTAGCAGAAGTTACTAAAAGTTCTAAGATAACAAAAGGCAAAAGCTTGCCTTACCTGGGAAACATTATCCACTAGCATAATCAAGTAATTTCTGGCCTAGACCGTTATACCATAAAAAGACTGATGTTATTCCTTGTTGGGTTACATTTGTAATGCAATTTATATATAATCTTAGTTATAATACAATTGTAGAGTAGTGTCCTGGCCACTAAATGGGCAGGGTAAAAATTTAAATAAGCAAAAAAAAAATTCTAAAAGGGCTATTTACAAATAAACTAGCTGCTTCAAAGTTCTGAGGTTACATATGGTAACTCTTGTCTAATAGCTACTGGCATGTCATGATCCTCACAGTGTCTTGATAACAGCTTGATATAGGATTGGTTCGCAAAGATCATTTATTGCAGTACTACCACCTACTGGCTATACAGTAGTATTTTTGTTTGATTTACACCAAACTATTCTTATTAAGGCTTTGAACAAAGGCATTGCTGAGAAGAGGAAGGGAATGTTTAGAATGCAAATTGTTTGTTTTGGCAGAGTCTTTCAATGTTATGTTGGAGCTTTCTAAGATGTTGGTATAGTGAAGAGGAATAAATAATCTAGGAATTATTGAATTCACATGCTGTGAATTTTTACTTTTTAAAAAATGAACTGTGAATTAGTCTTACATTTGCACATTTAATATAGAATTCATAATAACTTTCAAGTGATCTAGTTTAGGCTAAGGTCATAAACTTTTTGACATAGACCATTTTTGACATAGACCCTCCCCCAACAAAAAGACATAAAAGATTTTTAAAACAGTCAGTTGTTGGCCAGTTGTTCTCAGTTGAGAACATTTCTGTGCTTCACTGAACTACAGTGGTGCCTCACACAACGGGCGCCTCGTAGAGCGATGAATTCGCTCTACGAGGCCGTTTTTGCGATCGCAAATGCGATCGCAAAACGATGCCCGTATAGGCTGTGATTCACAGAGCGAAGGTCGGTAAGCTGCTCGCTTACCGACCTTCGCTTTGCGACCCGCCGATCAGCTGTCCGGCGGGTCCAAAATGGCTGCCGGAACAGCCGGAAGGGGCCGGGGCGCAGCGTTTTTGCGCCCTTGGTAAGCAAGGGGAGCGCGCGAAAACGCTGCGGAAGCCCCGAAATGGCTGCGCGCAACCATTTCGGGGCTTCCGGCAGCGTTTTCGCGCGCTCCCCTTGCTTACCAAGGGCGCGAAAACGCTGCACCCCAGCCCCTTTCGGCTGTTCCGGCGGCCATTTTGGACCCGCCGGACAGCTGATGGCAGCCATTTTGGCGCCCTCGTTGTGTGAGGGGAGGGCGCGAAAATGGCTGCCGGCCCCTGGGAAACATCGCACTACGGTGAGTATTCTATGGCATTGGAACGCATTAAACGCTGTTTAATGCGTTCCAATGTCTTTTGGTGTTCCGTAGTGCGATGTTTCCCACAGCGAAGGTGGTGGGCACCACTGTACTTCATTACAACAAATTCACTAATGTGTTAGCTTGGAGTAGAGGACAAGTTTTCTCACTCAACTTTAGAGCAGGCGTTTAAGTACTCAATTGTTATGTGTTCCGTACATAATACCTGTCTTATTCCTTTTACCATTGCTCAGGTGCATTACCTTCTGGACATTTTGTTATTTCTTCCTTCTGGACACAGTGTTCCTTGCTATCATTTTAAAATAAAGCACCCAAAACAGGAGTTGGTGCCTTAACAACAATCACGTGGTCTTAAGTGGTTCAGTTTTCCCCAGGGATCATGCAGAATCTACACATGTGAGGGTTTTCTGTAGAGTTTTCATTAGCAAAAATTCCCATGTGTGTTGATAATTGTTTCTCTATTGTGCTTATATAAGAAATAAGCAAACAAATAACTAATATTTTTAACTGCTCAGAGCCTCTATTCATGTGCAGATCTTCTATGTGGCCCTCTTATATGTTTCCCAGTTGAATCCCAAATATAAACAGTCCTTTATGGTGCTGATTGTTACAACCAGGTGAGATTGCCATATAAAAAATGGCCAAAATGGCTTGTTGCTTAGTTGTGCCTGTGGCAAGGTAATAATGTCACCAACAAGGGAGATTTTTTGGTGATTAAAGGCTTCCTACTTCTGTCCTATGGCTTGTCAGACTTGTTTGTAATCATTTTCATTGTGTATTAAACCTGGGATGAAAGAAATCTTTAGTTACTGAAAATCACACACAAACCCCACACCCCTTTGTGATGTCATGTCCCTTCATCAGGTATAGCATACATAACAAGAATTTGGCCAGTGTTTAGAAGTACATATTTTCTTCACATTCTGATTTTATTGAAATAAATGTCATTTCAGGATGTACACCAATTTAGCACACAACTACTAATAGATAAGTAGATGTGCATTTGGTAACAGCCATTCTGAACAGAACTTTGTAAGAAGTAGATGGCATTTTCCATTCCTAAAGTGGGAGTCTGGGGAACTTTTTGATATTTTTAATGTTTTTAATGACTGTGCCACCCCTAGATCTGGTGCAGTTTGGTCAGTTGGGTGGGCATGGTGGAAACAAGAAGCTTGTGGATCAGTGGCATCCCTACAGTACCCAACTTAGTCCCCTAACACTAGCAGCACACAAGCAGTGGGGCATTTATGTTTGGTGACCTTTCAGTTGCATATTGGAAATCATGAGCATCATCCTGCTGACAGACACACACTCACCTCATCCCTGTTAGTAAAATGGCATTTATTTCACTCCTTTATGGCCCCTTAGCTGGGCTTCTGGTAAAGGTAGGATTAATTTTTGAATTGATTTTGAAATTTATCCTATAAAAGTTTATCTTTCTACAGGAAATCTGCATTGCAAAACATAATGAAAAATTCATGCAGCACTTTCAGACTGAGGAAGAGTCACAGCACACTGCAAAGTTTGTGAGTATGGATTCTGTTAGAATAAAAACAGCCTTCCGTTATGCCAGCCCAAGTATTTTCTGCTAAACTAAGGAAACTTTAGCTACACCTCTCCTTTATGAATATTTTGAATATTCTTTTTGAATATTGAACAGCATAATGGTAGCACATTAAATGGTCCAAAGTTGACCAGGGGGCAAAGTCTTCTTCTCCTCATATTCTACTTTCACGATTTAACCGGTCTGTTTTACTTTAATTAAGCTTACCCTCAGGTTCATGGGCACTGCTGCTAACATAAATTAGAAACTTCCCTTCATCTTTTAGCATTTAAAAACATGGATAAATCTAAGAATGGATGGCACAGGTGCTCTCTGTCTCTTTCCTTTTTTCTTTTGTCCCCCACAATGACAGCATGGAAGGAATTTCAGCTCCTCGGGTGATGGTTTTTCACCCAAACTTTGCCCTTGTTCCAAAATAATCAGAGCAGTATCTGATATTTGTCAACCCATTTTAAAGGTAAAATTCTACATGTCCAAGGTGCTCTATAATGTGATTGCAGCCACTGGGAGTCTGCCACTGGGATGGTCTGTGCCTTTACAATTTCACTTCTGATCTGTGAAGACAGTGTCAATTTTTTTTAGTGATTAACTTTTAAAGAGTCTCTTGGAAATGGATCAGGTATTAATACAGCATTACATCTCCCATTACTACAACTGATAACAATGTCTTTAAATAAACATGTTTGCTTTATACTTATTTGATAGGATTGCAAAACTACACATGAAATACAGTGCAGACAAGAACCAGAATTAAGGGTGAAACAAGATACCATGTTTTTGATGTTACTATATAGTTTAAAAAGCAGTTTCTATTCTACCTTTACCTTTTTCTTATTCTCAGAAGAGAGAACAGTTGCAAGATGAAGAAGAACGAAAAAGTTCATGGGTTAGTCAGGAGCGGCAGAAAACACTGGACAGACTTAGAACATTTAAACAGGTAACTTGAAGATAAACAGTCTAAAGATGCTTCAAAACTTGTTGTCCCTCCGTAATTGCACTTTTTAATACCTCTGAATTAGCTGTGATTCCTCATTGCCTGTGCACATTGTGGCAAATGCACCCTTGTTGCTGCCATCCTATGCAGCAACTCTTAATTAGTTATGAATGTACATGTTCACTGAAAAGTGATAAATAAGGTTGCAGCAGGTTTTAAGAGAATGTTTGCTTCATCATTCTGCAGAAAGGCAGGATTCATTATGCCTAAAACTTTTAACAACAACAACAACAACAACAACAACAACAACAACAACAACAACAACAACAACAACAACAACAACAACAACAACAACAACAACAACAACAACCCATATTTGAACTACAGAGCTGGAAGTAAATAATTGTTTGCTTAATTATGTACTTCACATAGCCTCTGAAGTTCCTTGGTATACATTGTTCTTTTGTAAAGACATGAATGAATCTGACCTGCCTTTTAAAAAAAATAACTTTCATAACTCTCATGGTTTCTTAAAACTAAAGTTTAAAACATGAGGGCAGCGCTGAAGCTTAGTGTCTCATATTTGTTACCCTTTTTGAATTCCAAATTATTGTAGAATTGAATTGCAGGGGGCTTTGTGAACAGGTGATGCCCTCATTGTGATCAACAGGATAGTTGGAAGATAGTAGTTCACAATGCTAATGTCCATCAAGATTTCAATTCCAGTAGACCAGATTGAGATGTCCAGTGCACTGTCTAGTAAGGGTTTATTGCATCAGTTTCAGTTTGTAAGGCCTGAGGATGTAAACAAGGCATTTGCATGTGGTAAAGCTGCTACTGTTTTAATCCTTGCCCGTCTTCGCTACTAAAATCTGCCAAGAAGACAGCAGTAGAATGTGCCACACGTGTTATCAGTGCATAGCTCCAGGAAGATCATATACTCTGCTGTTTAAATGAACAACCAACCAACCTGGCCTTGATGGGGATTAAAGTCCCCCTTGGGGGTTTTCCTGGACCCTGCACTCTCTGTGGAGGCTTAAATATCAGCTGTGGTCAGGAGTGCCTTTTGTCAACTCTGGTTGATTGCCCAGTTGCACTCCTACCTGGATAAGAAATGAGACAATGTTTGGTTTCTGGTGGAAGTCTTTCTAGCCTTCCTCGGTATGGCAACTGTAGGAGTATGGCCTGTGAGGATCTAGTGGTGTGGATTGATGTTCTTTGGGAAACTCCAAGTGGTGCAGAATGCGGCGGCCAGACTCCTTAGCGGAGCGAGAAAATTCAATCATATTTCTCCTATTTTAGCTGCACTGCATTGGCTGCCCATTCGGTTCTGTCTTGACTTTAAAGTTCTGATGCTTATGTATAAAGCCCTAAACGGTTTAGGACCTCGATACCTGGCAGAACGCTTACTCCCACCTATTTTTACCCGTGTCACCCGCACGAGCCAGGAGGTGAGGCTGAGGAGCCTGACGCCGAGGGAGGCCCGGAAGGAAAAAACAAGGAACCAGGCCTTCTCGGCGGTGGCTCCTCACCTTTGGAATAGCCTCCCTCCGGAGATTCGAGCTGCACCCTCGCTGGGTATTTTTAAAAACCAATTAAAAACGTGGATGTATAGGCAGGCCTTCCGCTCCAGGTAATTCCTGACCTTCCTTCCTTTTTCTCTTTATTTGATTTATTTTGTATTTTTCCCATCTTGCAGAATCATTTAATTAATTAATTGTTAGAAATCCCTCTTAAACTTGTTATGTTTTTATGTTGTAAGCCTCCTAGAGTGGTCGAAATGACTAGATAGGCGGGGTAAAAATATAATATAATATAATATAATATAATATAATATAATATAATATAATATTAATTAATTAATTAATTAATTAATTAATTAATTAATTAATTAATTAATTAATTAATTAATGTGCTCTGAAAGAGTGAGGGCCAAACTGTGGAGGACTTTATAGGTAAGAATCAAAACCTTGAACTTGAGTGTGATGCATATAAATGCTTTAGTACTGTATTGTAATTATGAAAACAAAATATTGAACTGAAATTTCCAGATCCTACTGCTTATGCTTATATGACCTTAATCCATTATTTTCTTTCGAAGCGATACCCTGGGCAGGTAATACTCAAATCGACCAGACTTCGACTGGCACATGCAAGAAGAAAAAGTGCAGCCAGTTCAGCATCGTCTGCAGATCAACCTCTGCCTTCACCAGTAACTATGCAGACAGACAAAGTGGCTCAAGAGAAAGCGATCCATTCTTTATCAGTCCAGGAGCCCAGAAGCTTAGGACAACTTGAAGATACTTTTTTACCTCCCTGTGGTGATACCCCGGAATTTTCACAGACTCCTTCTCTACCACCTCTTGTCTGTAATGAACATCCCTCTGATATAGTCTGCGAGGCACCGCTTCCTCCTCCTATTCCTCCTCCTCCACCACCACCTCTGCCCGCCAAGGAAGAATCCACTCAGTTCTCTGAAAAAAGCACTAGCCCTATGAAAGAAGACAGCGTGGAGAAGATTTCTCTGCTGACCACCATTGCACCATCAGCTCACTTCTTTGACAGCAGCCAGTTAGTCAGTGCCAAGAAGAAGCTAAAGAAGACCGGAGATATGGAAGGGATGCAGAGGAGAAGAGGTGATTCCTCATTTATGTTGAAGTTCAGTCATGTAAAAAGTAACAATCAGTTTGCTTTCTTTCCCTGATCACCCTTGTTTCCAATAATAATAGTTATAATTAAAATACTAGCCAGGGTCCAAACGCTACATTAGTTTAGCACACCAAAGAGAGCTCAATGAACAGTGCTTTACTAGGCCAGGTGCCAAAGCACAATGGAAAGTGGAGTGAGGGTGGTCATTCAAAAGCATTTTGCAAAATAGCCTGGAGGACTTCTGTTTTAATAATAAAATACACTTGAAATAGATTTTTGGATCCCAGCTAACAGGACACGAGCAGTTTGAGGGTTTTGGAATGAACCTCACCCTGGTCAATGCATAAGGACTATGGGGCAGTATATCAGTTGAAACAACAACCTAAGTTGCTCCTGATCCTACTGCTATTTGTACCGTTCTATGCTTATAAAATGAATAAACTACATGAAACGAATATAGTATGCTAGTTTATATAGCCTCTCCAGGCTTTTAATACATAACATTCATTTTTAGAATAAGGTGTCCATGTCTCTGCCAGTAGAGAGTTGTGGTTTTGCAGATATGTCATTTCAACAGAATAAACTTTCAAAACATAATCCAATCCCTTCCCTTCATATAGAATTGGGTGTGTTAGAAGGGAGCTCAGAGGGTATGAACATATAGTAATTTCTCTTGGTCCTAAGAGGGGCTGGATATGGAGAGAGGGTAGATTGCACATCAAGGTGCATATAATGATCAGATAATTCTAAGAGTTCTTTTTTCCTTCCAGCTTTTTTGCCCTAACATAGAAAGTTGTGCTAGATACTTATAAGAGAGTTGTTGAGAAGAAATAGAGGCTTAAATCCTGTGGAATAGTTTCCTGTAACCACTTGAACTGCTTCCTCCTCCAGACTTCATGGGTCTTTTAGGCTAGAAGATTGTGATCATTGAAGCATGTTGTAGATGTGTCACTTGAATTTTAAAATCACATTATGTAGCTGGTTCATTATATTAGAGGATATACTTAGACAATGTTTGTAATTTGAAGATTAAAACTTATTAGAAACTGAAGACCAGTTTTCTTTTCAAACTTACAATAACAGAATTAACATTAGAAATTGTGTAAGGTATTTATTCATCTTGGAGTATGCCCTATTAAATTCTGTAGTGTAGAATATAAAAAAATTGGAAGCTGCAGCATGTGGAATTATGCTCAATGAATCTTCTGATTTACTGCAGTAAGCTCTCCAATGGATGAAGTCCTGGCTTCCTTGAAACGAGGCAGCTTCCACCTGAGGAAAGTCGAGCAGAGAAACCTCCCGCCTTTCCCTGATGAAGATGACAGCAATAACATCTTGGCACAGATACGAAAGGGTGTAAAACTGAAGAAAGTGCAAAAGGATGTAATGAGAGAGTCATTCACAATTTTACCTGATGATGATCCTCTGACCCGCAGCATCCATGAAGCATTACGACGAATTAAGGAGGCATCACCAGAGTCTGAAGATGAAGAGGAGAGTCTGCCTTGCACAGACTGGGAAAATTAAGGTGCAGTGCTTCTACTATGCATATTTGTTTCGTTTCTTTGAATATTTGTGGCATGTCCAACCTCTGCAGGAAAATGTTTAAGTTCTCTTTCACATATGCAACAAGGGGGCAATTGACAGGTTTAATAGACTAGAAGTGTCCATTGTTTTTTTCCTAGCTGTAGAGCTCAGTCCATATTTACATGTGTGCAAGTGAGCTGGTGCAATCAGACGTCTGTTCCCTTGCCAGCTATAGTCCATTCAGACTTCTGGAATACTACCCAGAGGGCTGAAAGATCCAGCTGCAGCAGTTGAGCTGCAGTGTGTGGAAGTCAAAGGGATTCCTGGAAAGCAGAAGCACCTTTCACAAGTTGGGAGCCTTTTTGTCAATGAAAGGCAGACTTTGACTCAAACCTCATAATGCCCTCAAAGTAAGAACAAATGTTCTGTCTTACACAGGGAAAAAATCGCATTAGCAGAAGTAACATCCTTGGCCCTCCATTCCACTTGAGAATTATTTACATGTAGTCTGATTTTTAAAAAAGTGTTTGCTTTTATACCATCTAAGCTTCAAAAAGAGTTCTGGCCAACTCCAAACCTTCCCACATTTTAAAAGTTTTTTTTCATAATGATCCAGTAAAAATATTATTCAATTCAGAATTTTATTTTCACTCTTGGACCACACAGCATTTCCCCGCATCTACATATAGTGTTATTACGAATACTCAGAGTGGTGTAGCAGATGTACTAGGACTCAGGCATGGAAACTTATTGGAGAGGGGAAGGTACAACTAGTAAAACCACTCCTTAAATATTTCACTTACCTTGAAATCCCTGTTAGAGTTGATTCTGACTTGATGGCACTTAACAACAATAACATAGTGTTGTTACTTTTAATGTCTTGCTTCCAAGGTTTCTTCTAAAGCGTGTGACTCCACCTCCCTCCGCACAGCCTTCTGCCTCCTCCGCAAAGCAGTTGTTTTCAGCCTCTTTGCTTCCTGTTGTGATGGAGCCCCACATGAGGAGGGCGGAGTCACATGTGTACGCAGGGTGTTGCTCATGTGAGAGGTGGAGCCGTGCCCAGTGGGGCTGAAAATCAGAGGATACGTTGCTTACTCTAATTGTTGGTTAGGTACTTTTGTTTTAATCGGAGTTCTTAGCTGACTCTTATAAAACTTGCAAATTAGTTTTAATGATAAGGAATTTTGAAGTATGGTGATGCTAGTTTTTTTATCAAAAGTTTTTGGTATATATTTTATAAAAATAGATTTTTGGTCAGTATATTTGTATTACTGTTTCCTATTAACAGTGTCTATGAATGGTAGTGCATTTTCAGTACATGGAAAACTTCCTGAAAAGGGATATTTATAAATGTAGCTTTACGTTAGAAGAAAAAGAGGATAGGGAAAGACAATGGTTACTGATGCATTTAGTCACAGTGAAAAATTGTGTGAAACTCTTTAATCTGATCTCTGACTTGCAGGTTGAAACATATGTTGCATTAGTATAATATAAGATTTGTGCTTCTCATGGTTATTACCAATTTGACAGAGATGGCACTACTTAAATTAAAGTATGAATTGGCATGTCAGTAACTAATTGCAAATAAATTTAATCAAAATGAAGGTCATTTCCCATATCTGTAAGGCAAGTGTTCCTGTGAAGAGAAAATCAATTTATATTGTAGCTTATTCAAAGGATGAAATTACTGATTTATCATGTAAATCAATCAGCAGTGAAAAATATGTGTATATCTTCCCTTATTCATTAACGTGAAATTGTTTGCATATACTGGTCTGTATTGTTGGTATGTGCCATCAGGTTGCTTCTAACTTATAATGAATCAGTGTCCTCTAAGAAGTCCTATTATAAGCAGCCATCAGAGCTGCCATGTTAAATAATTGGTGTATCTAACCCTGATTGTCTAGTCAAGTTGGCAGGGGTCTCCCATGATCTCAGGCAGCAGGGGAACCTTTTGAGCCCTATCACTTGTTTAACTGGAGATGCTGAGGAACCTGGAATGAGAAATTAAGACTTTTTGGTTGTGGCCCCGTCCTTGTAGAATGGACTCCCAGGCCCTCTTGCTCTCAACTTTCAAGAGGATGTTGAAGACCATACTTTTTAGAGAAGGTTTTAAGGACATCCTCACCTGCCGTCATTTAGATTTTAATCAGGTTTGGTTTCTGGTTTAATTTTATTGTGTTGTCAAGGAATGATGATTTTGTATTGGGTTTGATGGGTTATTTTCCTTTTTATTGTCAACCGCTCAGAGCAGTGCTTATTACGAAGTTGTGTGGCATGTAAATATTCAACTAAAATAAATAAAATCTTTCAGCACAAAACCAGATGCTGTACCAATGAATTGTGGCCCTTATCCATGTTTTTTATGCACACATGTGAAGTTGATTGCCAGCACTGTAATTCCTCACGCTGGTCTCTTGTTGAAGGCAGGGCACGGTGGATATTCATTGGGTCAAGCAGATGATTGGGAACCTCAAAGTTTATCATGCTAAAGCTTTCAGGATTTACAACTAAATTTCTTTCTCGTCTGCTGATTTCTCTGCTATCCTACCTTTGCTAGGCCAGATCTAGTTTAATTTACAGAAAATGTGAATTATTTGACCGATTTTTGTTTTTGAATCTTTAATATAGGTATAACAGGATTCATGCTCTCTTTTCAAAACATGTAAGGGGGAGTAGGAATATTTCTGCTAAGATGATGTCTTTTATGGCAGTCGTACCTCATCAAAAACAAATCTTGCTGTAGAACAATTGTTTTGAACTGTATGCAAATTTAGGCGATTGATTAATTGATTAATTGAAACATTATAGAATTAATTATGTTTAAGACTTCTTTAATCTCCCAGCACCCTAGATATCATGAATGTAGTTTTCGTAGGAACATGTTTTCCATCTGGTATGAAGTTTTATTTTAACTTAAGAATGACAGTATTTCATTTAGTTGTACCACGAATGCTTGAACCATCAGTTCCTCTAACATAAGCTGATGGAGTTTTTCCACTTTGTGTTTCATTCAAATATTGAATAATCTCTGTTTAAATAACAGCATTGTGTAACTTCTGTTGTTACCTGAAATAAGTTCTGTAAAATGCCAATTTTTCATTGAAATAAAGTTTAGGAAAATTCAATACAGCTGGGGGTGGGGGCAAAATTCTCTTCTGTAGCATGGCCCTAGTTTCCTGATTTTTAGCTGTGTGTCTGTGACTCTAGTGTCCTAAAGAGCAGCATAAAAAGAATACACTGCTAGTATAGATTCAAGATGCCTAGGGCACCTGTTCTAAAAGAACTTATAATGAACAGACATGTAAACATTAGCAAATTTTAACGTAGCCCATAAAGAATACAAGTTAAGTTAAAAAAACAACTTTTGCAATTTGTCTTTCATTTGTTTTTATTTTTCCTTTTTCAAACAGGTCTGAATTCCACAAAAAATGATTAACTTCTCAACATTCAGACAGCAGTTGGATCCCTACCTTCTGTCTGGGAGATGCTTTCTCTAAAAAAACATATTTAATATGTGCATAAGAGTTTGGATACCTTTTTTCAATTCATGGTAGAAGATTCTGGTTGGACTAAAAGGCACCCTATTTAGATTTACATTTTGCATGACTCTGAAGAGAGTGAACCTTTCATATATTTTCTGATTCTTCACTCATTTTTTATATTTGTGTAGAACACTTCATCAGCAGCTATTGCCATGAAGCTTCTTCCCAAATTAAGTTCATAAAACTGTTATGAAATTTGGCTTTTTGTTCACTAAAGAATTCACCACTGATAAAACCAATTGCTACTCTCACATCAGCTACTTACTCAGCAGTAGGAATTCACATAAAATGTTTTGTTTCTAACCATATTTTTCATACATGGTGGACATCAGTAATTAAATGCATTTCTAAACTATTCCTAGTACAAAGTACAAATGAATTTGAAAATCAGAACAAATTGCTATAAAAAATAATGGAAAAGAATGGAAAACATATATTTAAGAATGTATTTGTTTACAGTCTAGTACATTTAAAAATATATATAGCAGATCCATTTAGAAGGCCATGTATACTGTGTACATCTTATATTTTTAAATTAGATTTTTCCGTGCTCTTATTAATTGTAACATTTTAATTGCAGGGCTGGGTTATAATAAAATTACATAAATTTTTATTTATAGAAGCAATATTTTGTATTGAGAATACTTAAAATTATTTTTGTCTGTTATGTTGACTGTTCTTAGAAGATTCTAAGGAACCTTATTTAAGGAGAATGCAAAATTGAAATAAGATTTTGCTTTTAATCGCCCCCCCCCCAAGTTTTCATTATTTCCCTTCATTGTTAGACATATTGGAATTATGTAACACACTGCTTATTTGAAAATATGCTTCCTTTTCACCCTGGTTGTATAATGGTCTTAAAGGAGGCACAGCCTTCAGTATGGAGAATATCTAAAGCTACGTAATCCCAAACAGCATGACTAATAGCTGCAGGCAGCTCGTTTTATAATAACAGTACTGAACAGTATTTCTGCATCAGGGCTAATGTTGCTCTTATTAAAACTGATGAAAATCTCTGCTTGTAGGAAAACCTTGAGCTTGGCCACCTTCTTATTTTAAATACAGTTTAATGTGTACGCTTTAAAAGCCATGATATTTTATCATCGGAAACAATCTGGTTTAAAACAATTTACTATACTCGTTCACTGCCCTTTTGCAAGCAGAAGCTGTGAGATTTGTATATTAGAAGGAATGCATTGTGTAATCCCACTTACCTCTTAGAACAAGAGGCTAAACATCTTGCCCTTTATGCTTTTTAAAATAGTTGGAGTACCAAGAACACTGCACAATATATTTGTAACTCCTTAACTCTTGTGTATGCAACAGTGATCATATTGACCAGTGATGATAATAATATCAAATATTCTAATGGGGCACCTGTCATTCTGTACTTGGCAGACACCCTTTTTCTTAAGCTTTTGCCTTATGTAGTCTGAAATGCTGTCCGTTCCCCAAAAGTGTGAGAAAAACATATGTTTCGCTGAGTTCTTTCTGTTGGGGAGAAAAGGCACATCGTTAGTATTATGCATCAAACATTAACTTTTTGAAGACTAGACGACACACATTCCTTTCCAACTTGCTGTATATTGAACAAAATTGCATTATAGTGTGTGGTTATAATCCCAAATAATGCAGGGTATGGTGGCAATAATGAAAATAGCTACAACACGTATTTGTTAACCTTTTAGTGTAAACTGTAATGTACGTAGTCAGTGTGCCTTTGCTGTTCAGCCACCTAAACGTCAGACATCCACTATGTATTACATTATGTTGAAATTTCTAGGCACGGCACAGAACACGGACTTCTAAAATTAGGACAACTGTGGATCATGTAAGCTTTGTACAATCTGTTGTAGCAGAAGCTTCAAGCAGCACATGTCATTGGACAGTTCACTTATGATATTCAGTGAACTTCTGAGCAAGGAAATACTGAAAACCAAGATTAATAATCCTTGCCTTTGCACTGTTTTGCATCCACAGATTTTTAAGTTTATGAAACTCTCAGTATGATTGTACAGTGTTCAGGTTTTATATATCTTTGCCTTGGAAACTGCATGATTTTTTTAAAAAAACTAGCAGTTGAATCATTGCAAGAATCTAAAAGTGATTTGAATCTGTAAAAAAAGGCTTATTCATAGGAACATATTTTGTATATACTGGCTGCTATATGTTGGTTGATCTCATGTCCAGAACTTTTTTTTTGGAATACATTTTTTTCATAACTATTAGAGAAAAGAGATTAACCTGGCTGCCAGTTGTAACTGGACAGCGTTTTTCATAAATCTGCCAGAGAGGACCTTGCTAATCTTTCCATGTACAATTATTTATAATTATGTTCCCAAGTTCTTTGAATAATGGTGAATCCTAGATTTATTGTTTCAAGCCACTATGTGTGAAAGCTCCCAGCTGAGGAGTTAGGGCTCTCAAGTCTGGGAATTTCCCAAAACAAGCTTAGAAAATAATGTAGGCATTTAAAGAGAGATCTTCAAAGAATGCTGATTGGAATGGGTCAAGATGAAATCTATGCAGCTGACATCTCTGCATGAAAACTCCATGTTAGTATTTTTATCTTGCAGGTTGCCGTACATGATGGCAAACTGATAGTCACCATTTTAGTTAATTTCTAACCCACAAAGGAATGCATTCTTTGTATCAAATTGTTCAAGTTATTTCCAGATCCAGCTGGATGTTCCTGGAATTGGGGATAAAATTTCTCAAGCAGCAATACATTCCAGTTGATAAGGGGTTTGAGATGGGACTTGTGTAGCAGAAATCCTAAACTGAAAGGCAAACAGCATCGTTTATAAAGGTGGTTATATCATCTGCGGATTGATCCCATGAGTCGTTGATTTTAGTTGCTTAGTTTGCTGAATCTATTATAGTTAGTTTTGCTTCTTATTTTCACAAATTGCTTTCAGAGCTCTTCAAAGCAGAATAGCTTAGATCATAAAATAGATAAGTACAAAAACAAATTCACAGCATTAAGTCGTGTTTTTCCTGGGATATAGCAAGTTAATCTATGCCACCATAAAGAGCTTTTGCTCTTGAGCTTTGTCTTGTGCAAACAGTCTTTGGAATATGGTTGCATTTTTGTAATGCAGTCTTGTAAAAATAGGAAACTCTCACTAATTGTTATTTTTTTTATTTGCACTGACTTTAAAGAGTGAATTGTAAATTAAAGTTATTTGGATTTATGAGCATACTTTATTTTTCAATTTAAGTCTTTTGTAATTCGGTCACTTACGTTAGTCATAATAATCTCAGAAGCAAGAAACAAGGTTTGTCTAGTGTGGAATTGTCAAGCAAATAGGATTATTGCAAAGGTGTGTAGGAGTTGCTTCTTGTAAGACATGGAAGCAGCTTATTAATAACATGACGTATTTAAATACTATTAAGAGTCAACAGATAATGGTTTGCTGTCAGCACTATCATAATTCTGGGAGGTAAGAATCTTAATGGAAACACACAAGAAGTATCAAAACCTAATATGGTATCTTGTTTACCTGACCGCTGTGGCATGCTTAGAGCAGCTTGATGCTTTCTGCTCCTGGTTCTCTGGATCCAGGCATTTGCTATAAGCATTTTTTAGAAGAGAAATACACATTGTTTTAGTTAGTACCATGTAATGGTTTGGAAAACACAGCACTGGGTTATCTTCTAAATGTATCTTACTGTAAAATTTTCCAACAAGATTGATTTGTTAATTTGCTATATAAATTCTTATATAATTAAAAACTTGTTTTTAAGGCCATTACACAAGTATCTTTTTATGAACCAGTTTTCTGATGTTTTACATAGTCTTGTCTCTGTGTTGAAGACAATTTATGTGGAATTTCTGGGTTTAAACTTCAAAAACAAACAGCAGGCAAACCACCTTTTTACTATCTACCATGTAAAAGGACCATTGGCTCTCCGTGCATGCATGCATGCATGCCAAAAATGTATTTATTCTGTGTTCTCATAGAGGTTCACACAGTTTCTCATGATGATTAAGAATCTAATTCAGGGAACACTTTGCTGCCAGTCTTGTACTCAGAGTGACACGGACCATGGACTGCAGACGCAAATGGTCCTTCAGCAACATTAAGTACAGCAAGTTTGTTGATTCTGACTTCCAAAACCAAAGAGCTCACATGTTCAAATCAACGTAGAATTCCCCATTCACTTATTACCAACTCTGCACACATGCTGGTACAGTGGACCCTTGACTTACAGATGGCTTGACTTACAGACTTTTTGAGTTACAGACTTCTCTGGCCGCAAAATTTAGGTTTGACTTGCAGACTGAGATTTGACTTAGAGACCAGAAAAAAACCAAAATGGAACAAAAACGGCCTGTTACGGGATTAATCGGTTTTCAATGCACTGTAGGTCAATGGAGACTTGACTTACAGACTTTTTGACTTGAGAACCGCCTTCCAATACGGATTAAGTTCTCAAGTCAAGACCCCACTGTACCTTGTAACTATAGCTGACTATAGAGGGAGTCTCCAGTTGATTTAACCAAAGGAGCAATTTTCTTAGATTGTCAGCAACACAAAGGACTCATGGTCTGGTTCAGCCACAAGGCTAAGCCATTATTTAGCATTATAGGAATAGGTTGTGCAAGCATGCTCTCCTCTTCCCTCTCTTTCTAACATAACTGAGGAAAAGAGGAAACATCCACAGCTGTCTTAAACTAGTTTGTTATTTTGGAAACAGCAAATTCCTGTTCATTTAAGGCACTATCAAAACATGATCTTTGCATGCTTGTTTTTTAAACCAGTTGCAGCCCTCTTTAGACTCTAATGCTAAACTATACTTCAGATCAAATCTCACTGGTATGGTTTAGTGCTGTGGCAGCACTAGGTACACATGGCTTTTTTTAGGGGGAAAAACATGCTGCTTATATACCACCCCATAGCACTTAAAGCACTTTCTGTGTGGGTTACAGTTTAATTATGCAGGCTACATATTGCCGTGCCCTCTGCAAGCCGGGTAATCCATTTACTGACCTCAGAAGGATGGAAGGCTGCATGAACCTCAAGCTGCCAACTTGGGATTGAATCCAGGTTGTGAGCAGAGTTTTGGCTGCAGTACTGCAGTTTAACCGCCACAAGGGTCCTCAAAGAAGATGCCAGGGTTGCAGCTTGTGCTTGGATGTAGCCCACCGTTTCTTCTCTAAAAACCTCTTACCTGCCAAGTGCAAACATTGTCCCACTTACTTTTGCCTTTATTGAGTCAGGAGGAAAGACCTCACTGGCTGGTAGAAACACTGATCGACTAGGAAGCCAGCCAAAAGGTCTGTACACTTGCTCAGTGACATGGGCTTACAGTGAGCAGTCAAAAGAGATGCTTGTTAACATGATCTCACTTTGGGTACAATCTTGGCAGCTTTAACACTGCTTAACCAGCTTCTAATGCACTTTCCTGGCTTTGAAAACTTTAGTGTTATAGATAACACAGCTGAATTGGCACGATCATTTCTTAATTGCCCCTTCTATTGCCTCTGTTCTCCACAACCACACTGTGTCCCTTTTAGGTAATTTGGCCCAAATTAAAATGGAGACAGTAGTAATTAAGTTTTACACTAAACCACATCTTTATGCAGAAACACATTCTTAAATTTGCTAAATTAGTACAAAGTCATGGTAGCAAGAATTCCCCTTATAGATGTCCTCTTAGATTATTGATCACATATTCTACTTTAAACCAGTGATAATAAAATTTACAGTTTTGAGGATTTGTAAAGTAGGTCATGTGTTTATTAGACTTTACCATTGTCTACCCCCATAAATGTCAAAGGCAAATGTGGCATTGAGTTTTAACTATTTTGCTGTGGTTCCTTAGTATCTTGGACTACTTTTTTGGGGGGACGGACTTAACTTAATAAGGTGTCTGTCATAAGAATGTAGAAGAAACAGTTTTATTTTACTCCGTCCAAATTATTTTTCCTTCTCCTTTTTAGTGGTATATTGCAGTATATACTGTATGTCACTCAGTGCTAACTAATAATAATGTGTGTCATGTCGATCCTGACTTATGCTGACCCTTTTTTCAGGGCTCTCCAGGTAGCGAATACTCAGAAGTTGTTTACCATTCCCTTCTGGAGGCGCCCTGGGACTGCAGCTTGCACAAGGCTGGCTTTTCTCCTGGGATGCACTGTGAGCATTGGAATTCCCAACCTCTCTAGCTCTGCAGCCAGATACCTAAACCACTGTGCTATCTAGCCAGCCAACGTTAACTAAATTGAGTTGAAATACTACATAATGCAGTCCATTTGGGGCTATTCTGTTTCAGAATGCAGGTGGGAATTTTGTTCTTTTTGTAGGTGGAAAGCCGGTAGATTACGGAGGTAGCTAGGTTAAAGCCCATGCTACTGTAGGAAATGTGTTAAGAAAAATCTTCATGGGAGGAGCTTTCAGAATGTGCTATCTACTAAATGCAGTACTGAGTGGTACAGTTCAGGAATGGATGTCACAGGTTATCTGTGTCTGTAGGATCTTAAAAGCAAAGCAGAACAGACTATTGGGAGGAACAGAATCTCTCCAATGTTTTTTAAGGCAAAAGAAGCCACAAAGTTCTCCAAATTGAATTGGGGCCATGTTGCAGATTTGGTAATCTTCTACACCCTCAACTCTATTTCCTTTATTAAAATCATCCCTTGAAATGGTTACTTCCTGCAAAGGAGAGCTACAGGTATCCAAAGGGGCAAGCAATGCTTGAATGCGTGGAGAAAGGATGAAAGCCAATTCCCACACCCTATTGTCTGCTTTTACCTTTTTTTGTTTTAGAAATGCAGATTAATTATTTCATTTCTAGCATCACCTTAATCTTACATTTTTGTGACTGTAGCCTACTTGATATTTATGTCAAAAGCGGAGCTGTCTTGACATGTTTGCTGACATGCTGAAAGCTGTTGAGTATGTTGCATGGATAAAGCTTGTTAAATGTTAATGGAACATTCTGTTTTCTGAAAGAAAAATAAAAGGAAAGCAATTTGACCATTCGCTAAGTGCAAAGAGAAGAATAAAAACTGGCACATTGTGATACACCTCTTCAGCACGGTTGTACTTAATGAAGACTGTAAATGGACATCACATTTCTAAAAGGCTCCAAGAAACTTGCAATACCTTTATAATGCTCAATATTTTCAAGTACTGAACAGGAAAGAAAAACTTAACGAGCATTCTTAGCAATATTTTGAAAACAGTTTGCCTTGTTTAGCTTCCCCTGCTCCCCAGTGAGGCGTCTCTGCAACTTCATTGTCTTGCTTCCAACGTTATGCTTTTTTAAAAACTATCATGGCTACAATATTCAAAATCTGTACCCAGAATCCTGAATGACTTGTCTCTTGTACATGCAATGTAACAACATACTTTAAAGTTTTTGGTGCTTAAAAACATTCCTTTGTTTTCTTTAATAAAGGATATTTATTTGAATACAATTTTTAACTTGTAATTTACTAGACCTGTCGTTTTTGTTTAAAGGAGTTTGTCAGCTCACTTTTCCAGATGACACTGACGGGGATATTTGTATGGGTTCTTTATTTTTAATCTGCATGAACAATCGTTTCCTACCTTCTCTTTGCTCATGTATTGAATTTTGGCAATCTATTCATTAGAGTCAACGGATCTCTTGAAATCCTTATGTCTCTTTACTTTGCTAGATTAGGACTGTGCCAAGCTGCCCATAGAATGCGGCTGAGAGTTAAGATGTAAGACACCTCTGCAATGATAGACTTCCATTTTCTTGAGATGTCAAGAGCTGGTTTTTGATTAGGCATGCACATGTGAGCTGAAAAATGCTTAGTAAGCTTGTACATGCAGAAAAGCAAGCGAAGGTACAGTACTTGTTTTCAAAAATTGTGCAAAATCTTTGAAGAAAAATTCTGTTGTTCTATACCTGGGCAAGCAGTACTTCAAACGTAATGAATATTCTAAAAAAAATTGTAGAGTACAAAAGAAGGCTTTTAAGTCGGAGCTGCTTCTGGGGCCCTTTCAGACCAGCAATCCTGCACTCGGGGGAGCCGAATTTCATCTGCCTTCCGCAGCTCACCGAGTGAGAGACGGTGGGTTTGTGGTTGGCCGGCTGCCAGCCTTTTGACAAGGGAACTGGCTAAGTCACCCTTTGCTCTGCAGGATTGGGCCCTGTCGCTTCTTGGCTGCCTCCTCCCCTCCCTACATCAGCCACCTGGCTCAAGGGGAAAAGAAGGCTTTTAAGTCGGAGCTGCTTCTGGGGCCCTTTCAGACCAGCATTCCTGCACTCGGGGGAGCCGAATTTCATCTGCCTTCCGCAGCTCACCGAGTGAGAGATGGTGGGACTATGGCTGGGCTCTCACCGGCTGCCAGATTCCCTGAAGGAACCGGCTGGGGAACAAGCTGGGAAACAGGGGGGTCTGAGGGGTCTCTGGGGCAACCAATAGAGACAATATACGGCAGGGGAAGATATGGCGGTGGGAGTAGAGCATGCCTGAGTAGGAGAAAGGAGGTTAGATACCTTACACCTATCCCCCTTTCTAGCTCTACTCCTAGCCAAATGGTACCAGGTGACCATATCAGCCACCCCCCGGGCCACATGGTATTGTTGGTACATGCCAGGTCGGCAAAAAACAAGACTGCCCTCATCCATGACTTAATTTTGGATGAGGGGGCCAACCTGGCATGCATTACTGAGACCTGGGTGGGAGAAGAAGGAGGAGTTCCTCTATCTCAGTTATGTCCCCCTGGGTACTTGGTCCAACACCAGGGTCGCCCGGAGGGGCGGGGAGGAGGTGTGGCAATAGTCTACAAGGATTCCTTCCATTTTTCCAGGCTCCCTGTCCCCTTGGGAAATGGTCTAGAGGGCCTGTATTGTGTGTTGGGCTTGCGAGACAGACTAGGGATTCTGCTGGTGTACCACCCACCCTGCTGCTTACCAACAGTCTCCCTACCTGAGCTGACGGAGGTGATCTCGGATCTGGTGTTGAGGACCCCCAGACTTTTGGTACTGGGGGACCTCAATCTCCATGCCGAGGCCACTTTATCAGGGGCAGCTCAGGACTCCATGGCCGCCATGACAACCATGGGGCTGTCTCAACATGTCATCGGCCCGACTCATGAGAAAGGCCATACACTTGACCTAGTATTCTCTACGGGACAGGGGGATGGTGGTCCGGATGTGATGGATTTATCTTTGACTCCGTTGTCATGGTCGGACCATTTCCTGGTAAAATTTAGACTCTCAGCCACTACTACCCTCTGCAGGGGTGGGGGATCAATTAAAATGATCCGCCCCCGGAGACTTATGGATCCTGAAGGATTCCTGAATGCTCTAGGGGAGTTTCCAGCTGATATGGTCGGCGCTCCTGTCGAAGCCCAGGTCGCCTTGTGGTACAAGGAGATGGCCCGGGCGGTTGACACGATCGCACCTAGGCGCCCTCTCCCTGCCCGCAGAGCCTATAGGGCTCCATGGTACACAGAGGAGCTTTTGGCCATGAAACGGTTGGGGAGACGGCTTGAGCGCAGATGGAGGAAATATCGCTGCGACTATGACCAAACACAGCTTAGAGCCCATTATTGGGCCTACTCTGTGGCAATACGGCTGGCGAAACGCCAGTATTTCTCCAGCCGTATCGCTTCCTCGGAGTGTCGTCCAGCAGAGCTATTTTGAGTGGTCCGGGACCTTCTTCAACCTAATGGTTCGGTGGAGGTCCTGGACTCCTCAGTGGCTCACTGTAACGAATTTGTTACACACTTTGAGGGAAAAATTGCTCAGATTCGCAAAGATTTGGACTCCACTGTTGATGCAGAGCCCATGGTTGTGTCCAGTGCTCCGGACTTATGTCATAATTTATTGGATGAGTTTCAGTTGTTGCGACCTGAGGATGTGGACAGGGTGCTTGGATCAGTTCGTGCCACCACTACACAACTCGACCCTTGCCCATCATGGCTAATAAAGAAATCTGCCAGGGGAGTTTGCACCTGGATCCTGGAGGTCATCAACTCCTCATTAAGAGAGGGAGTGGTTCCTGCCCCATTAAAGGAGGCAGTGATTCGCCCACTCCTAAAAAAACCTAATCTGGATCCAGGTCTAGTGAACAACTATCGTCCAATAGCAAACCTCCCTTTTCTGGGCAAGGTGTTGGAACGTGTGGTGGCTGAGCAGCTCCAGGCTCTCCTGGATGAAACGGATTATCTAGATCCATTTCAATCGGGTTTCAGGCCAGGTTATGGGACGGAAACTGCCTTGGTCGCCCTGTATGATGACCTTTGCCGGGAGAAAGACAGGGGTAATGCATCCCTGTTGATTCTCCTGGACCTCTCAGCGGCTTTCGACACCATCGACCATGGTGTCCTTCTGGACAGACTGGCTGGGATGGGAATTGGAGGCACTGTTTTACAGTGGTTCCGTTCCTACCTGGCTGATCGAGTCCAGAAGGTGGTGCTGGGGGACAGTAGCTCTGACCCATGGCGGTTGCGTCATGGGGTTCCTCAGGGCTCTATACTGTCCCCCATGCTGTTCAATATCTACATGAAACCGCTGGGGGAGGTCGTTAGGAGGTTTGGGCTGAGGAGTCAGCAATATGCTGACGACACCCAGCTCTACCTCTCATTTTCTACCAATCCAGGTGTGGCAGTCACCGTTCTGAACTCGTGCCTGGACTCGATAATGGTCTGGATGAGGGTCAATAAACTGAGGCTCAATCCAGACAAGTCTGAAGTGCTGCTGGTAGGTGCCCCGCCAGATAGGTTAAAGGGCCATCTCCCTACCTTAGACGGGATCACACTCCCCCTAAAGGATAGGGTCCGCAGCTTGGGGGTGCTCCTTGACCCCAGTCTGACCTTGGAAGCCCAGGTGGACTCGGTGTCCAGGGGTGCCTTCTTACAGCTGCGGAGAATATATCAACTTCGCCCTTACCTAGATGAGCGGAGCCTGGCAGCAGTCACTCATGCACTGGTAACAACCAGACTGGATTACTGCAATGCGCTATACGTGGGGCAGCCTTTGAAGACGGTCCGACGACTGCAACTGGCACAGAACCGGGCTGCGCGGCTGGTAAGTGGTGCCGCCGCACGGACTCATATCACACCGGTTCTGAAAAATTTACACTGGCTGCCGGTTGCTGCTCGGGCCCAATTCAAAGTGCTTACTTTGACATATAAAGCCCTAAACGGCTTAGGACCTGGTTACCTAAAGGACCGCCTTCTTCCATATGTGCCTGCCCGTCCTCTAAGATCAGGCCAGGAGGCCCTTCTGAAGGTGCCATCCCTGAAAGAGGTGAAGGGGATGGCATGTCGGAATAGGGCCTTCTCGGTTGTTGCCCCCCAACTTTGGAACACCCTCCCTAGAGAGATCCGCCTGGCTCTGACACTCTTGGCCTTTCGGCGCCAGGCAAAGACCTTTCTGTTCACCCAGCATTTTAATTAATTAATTTTAATGTTTTAATTGTTTTAAGAAATATTTTAATATATGGTATTTTATACTGTTTCTTAAAATGTTTTTAATGTTTTTAGGTTTTAATGTTGTACGCCGCCCAGAAGCCACTGGCAATGGTGCGGCTAAAAAATACTGTAAGTAAGTAAGTAAGTAAGTAAGTAAGTAAGTAAGTAAGTAAGTAAGTAAGTAAATAAATAAATAAATAAATAAATAAATAAATAAATAAATAAAAGCAAGCAAGCACTTTACAGTGAGAGATGCTTACAATGCACTTTGTATAGATGTAATAATAATTTAATCCCATGGTGTTCACCAGGGTTTACTTTCAAATAAATATAGGACTGCAAGTATACTATCATATACTATGGCATCCTCTAGATTTGGAAGCAATGCAATAAGCAGTCATGATCATACTTATCATTACAGAATGATAAAAGTACTGTAACTGACATACATTTTCTTGGCAGTGCAATTTGTATATGCTTGGGTTCAATATGTGAATGCTGGTTTTAGCAACTGTCTGCATACTACCCTGGTACTGCCAGCAGTACAGTTGCTTCCATGGGATACTTAAGAAGGAACAAAATGGTTGAGAAAGCAGCAGGAAGAGGCCATTCAAGGCAAGCTCCAAGTAGGGTTGCATCATGTAAATCAAACACAATGATTCTAAATCTGGTAGAAATACACAGGAGTCTCATTCTGAAAAGAGATCTCTTTTTCAGTCATTTACTAGCAAGCTAATTCTCTAAGTATGGAATTAATGTAGGCAAAACAAAAATAAACCAAAATAAAAAACACAAACCCAGTATGATCCACACACAGTAAGAAGGTATAGATAAACCTTTAAAGAAATAAAAATTTCCTTTGGACGGAGGGATCCTGATGGTGAAAACAATGAATAGAACCTATGCCTAAGAATAGATGAAACAAGGAGCATGACTGCACAATAAAAGCCTCACCTGGATGTGCCTCTGGAAGAGAGCTTGGCTGACAGCCTGCCTGGAAGTCTGAACATAGATCCTGCTTGTACACTTGCAACATACACAGATGTGTATAGCTTTTGATGCACCCATTTATCTTAGAACAAGACAAGACATGCTAATTTGTGCAAGTGCTCCCAGACCCTTTCTAGTTATTTTTCTATTTTCTGAAAATAGTTACACAGTAATACATCTTTTGTTTCTGGACTATTCCTTTAGTTCTTCAGACATCTGCTTTGACAGGAAGGCTCAACCAGATACAGGCGTTTCTCTGTAGTCCTTTTTTTCCAGCATCAAGACCAAATTTCAAGGTTTTCTTACGATGTTGGAACAACAACATGGCCGAAAGCCTGCTGCTTAGTGTAGTGTTGCAAAAGACCCACAGAACAGGTAGGAAGTTGCTGAGTCAACTCCTCTGTAAGTTCCATTGATTTAAATGGGCCAATTCTAGTTGTGACTTATGACACTAAGCAACAGGCTTTCAGCGGTTGAGACCCAACTCAGAGCTGAGTGGTAGCTCTGCCATTTTGATATAGCTATTAATCTAATTCTGCCCTGTCAACCAACTGACTAAATACAGTTTTCCAGGAAATTGCTATCAAATTCTAGTAATATTTTGATTCAAGATATTTTTATAGAACTCAAAGAACATTACCTTTTTTTTTTGAAAATACCTAGTAATATCACCATTTGGGGGGGGGGAATCTAAGGACTAGCATGAAAGTAGCCATTCTTATTTATATTTTCTAAAAGGAACTTGGCTTTTTTTATGGAGCTAACTTCCAATAAGGAAGAAAGAGGGGGGAAAGGCTAATTGCCAGTCCAATCCTATGTAATGCATGCTTACTTGGAAATAATTTCCCCAAAGTTCTGGAGCTATATAATAGTAAGCCTCAACAAAGAATAGTTTTCTTGTATTTCTTGTATTTTTGTATTTTCTTTGTATAAGAAGCTTTAAAACATGATTGGCTGGGATCCAGAGTTTCCGTTAAGTCAAACTCCACTCATGGATGTTCCCAATGGAAGTTAGGGAGCTATTTTCACTGATTCATCTTTCCTCCTGCAACTCCTCTTAGAATGTGCTATTCTGGATCCTCTGGAATAGTGTGGGAAATACAGAAGCCACAGAAGAAAGGCCAAGTAGCAAATTCAACTCCCTCTTTCTCCTTCAGTCGGCGCACCCACTGGACTGCAGTTATTTCTGCAAAACAAAGGAACTTTTCTCTTGATAGAAGGGCAACTGTGAACACTTGTGAAATGGCCAAGTGACAGAGATACAGGCAGAAAAATGGAACTACTATACAGATTTTAAATTATTTTTGTGGGGGAGTCCAGCCCAACTATTTTTAAATTCTTCCTTGCTAATGAACACTGCAGTTCTAAACCTACCTGTTAGGGAGCAATCTTCAGCTGGCACAGTGTGTTGGGCTAGGGCTTCAGCACCAACCGGGCACAACTTCCTTCTTTGCACTCTACAACCCTTGGAATTGCTTAGCAGCAGGGCGAAAGAGTGTCTCTGTCTGACAAGGCAGGTTTTTCAAAAGAACAGAGAGCTGCAGTGGGAAGGATAAATCACCCCCTACCATTTCTTTTGGATTCCACTAACTTGCCAGCAGGAGAGTAGCATAAGGTCATGCCCATTGTGGCTTCATTGAACATAAACATGGATGGGGTTGAGCTACAGTTGAAGATTTACTGCCTAGTCATTTAAACTTGTTGAATTTTGTGTTTTGGGAGCAAGTAATTTATCTGCTAGATCTTCAGGGAATAAAGTTGTTGGAACATTCTGGAGCAGAGAAGCTTCAATAAGCAGCTTCCAGACAGGGATATACTTAGAAAACCTTTTTATGTCAAAGTCAGAATTTCACAACATGACATTGATTGAAAATCCAGTAGCACCGGAAGGATTAAGGTAAATGCTGAAATCTATTGAACAGTTTGTAATATTTAAAAAGAGTTCAAGAAAAAAAGGAGTAAAATACATTATCCAGAACAGCAATTGTATTTCAAAATAAAAATTATATTTTGTTGGGTTTTAAAAGGTGTTTTTTTTTAAACAAGTCTCCATTATCATCATATAACAAGTTATACATAATGTGATTGTTTTCCTATGTAAGTTCTTGCTTACTTTTTGTTTTGCTTTATGTTTATGATACCCAACATTCTTTTCTGGCATATATAACCCACAGTTTCTCTTTAAGATAGATACAACATGTAATACCTGCCTCTGGAAACCCCTTCCCCCCCATATGCCAATTTTTATGAATACAGAGGTTTTCAAGGTTACAGTAGGTATGTCCACCTAATCAGAAATTTCAGCGTACAGTTTCCAACATAACAGTTTCTAAAAACCCACCTTCTGCAAATGAACATTAAAATATTCTTAACGATAGGATTTTATTTATATGTGCACTTAAATCTACCTTATCCCATAAACACATCAGATGACTTTTGGGGAATTCAATGGTACAGCCCTCATAGATTTTATTTTTACAAACAAAAGAACCCAAAAGTCAAGCTTCTTAATATACATGAGAAAAAAAATTCTCAAATATTGATTTCCAATTTTAAATTTAATTTCAATAGGAAAATATTAAAAATGTGCACATTTAAATTTTTCCACATACTGTATATATACATATGTGTGTGTACTTATACAAAGAAATTTTTGTACCACACATATACACTGCATTTAAGTGGAAATATTTTGTAAACTATTTTCCCACATGTAAATGTCATTGTATTAAAAATTTGATCTCATTAAAAATAATATTACATTTTTTGCCAACAGATTTCTTTTCTAACTTGTTATTATTTAAGAACACCCAGCATGAACATACTTCATTCTCTCACAATTACACCAATTTTATACTTTGCTGAAGATGTTTCCAGTTGACACTCATAAAGCAAGAGAATCAGGTACAAACGTCTCCAGGTAAATTAAAACCAGGTAATCACTACTCTCCTGGACCTGATAAAGTTACACATCATCAACATCTAGCTATTAAGTTAAAAGAAAAACTCACCATAGAAAGATTTTATCTATGAATCCAATGAGTGAATATTTTCCCAAATAATAAATAAGTGACAAAATACTGTAAAATATGGATTAAACTTAAACAATGTGTACAGTACATACAGTATAATACATGATAATTTAGTGTTGTGTTAAACAGTAATCCTGACATTTCAGGAGACACCTGTTAAATTACAGATAAAGAAAATGGTTTTTTTTATAAATTAAATCATGTATTTTCTCTCACTTCAAATACAAATTAGAATGTGTGTATTATACAGTATATACATACAGTACACACATAAAAAACCCGACTTATATTACCTAGTTTTGAATAGCAGTCCTTAAATGGAAAAAAAGTCTACTGAGTTTAGGGTTGGATTTTGCGTTAGATATTTAAATTAATTTGGGTATAAATAGAAGGTCAGTGCATCTTTGTGGCTGATTCTTTTTCGTTCATATTTTAAAATCCTCTTCAATATTAGACAATTTACAGACTGTCCCACAATGCAGTTTCCACTCAGTAAGCAGACATGTAACACTTGGCTTACTTTTCATTTTTTTTCTTTAAAATAAAAAAATATTATATAAAGAAATACATGTTTGGCAAAAGTCTTTTGTAAATTACATCAAAACAATTTTAAAACATGTTCACTGAGGACAACTGAATTCAATTCCTGTTTTGAAGTTCAGAATATTGCCTGGTGTGGTTTTTGATCAGATGTGATGTGAAAATTCAACATACATAAATTTTAAAAAAAACCCTAAATTTCAATTTTCTATCTTTAAACTATGTCTTAGGGGGGAAAACTGAAAGGAGAAGGTTAACATAATGAGAATGCCCTGGCTATTATTTTCAGAATATGAGGTTTCTTGCTAAATAAACTATTGGAACATATTTAGTAACAGCAAACTGATATTTAATAAGACTAGATTGCCCCCCCCCATATTTTTCTGTATAAAGCAAATTTCAATATATTTTGAGGGACTCATCTGTCTTAATATAAGGGCTTCAAAATGTGTAACAAAATGGAATACAGAATTTCTACATACATGGACAAATAGGGAAAAGTAAACCATACACTGGACAATATTATAGAACACCAGAGTGAACTTAATAAATAAATACAGTATCTTCCAGTATAAAAAAGGGAAGAACTCTATACAAGCAGTTATTCACTAGGTTTTAATTAAAGATGCAACTCTCTCTCACTCCTGGCAAGAATTAATTGGTAATGCATTGCTACTCAGCAGTGCAAAATATCCTGAGAAATTATTAAGATTATAACAAAAGACAGGGCTGTCATCATAAAGTTCTTGCACAAAACACAGCAGTTAGGTTCCTTAACCAATAAAGTAAAATAAAACAGGTAATCTATATTGTGTCTGACACTAGAATGGATGTCATCTGGGGCATTTTGCATTATTTAACTGGCTAATATTTAGAAAAGGATTGCATTCAATTACTGTTAATATCTTTCGAGTTATCTATGGCCAATTATATACAAGGAGGTAATTTGTAGTTCAAGTTATTTTTCCCCAACTACCTACAAGCTGAATTCTAACATTTTACACTCAAATATACTGTTGAAAATTTAAAACAGGCCCTCCTGGAGGAGCACTTTCCTAATTTTGTGCAACTTTGATGCAGAGCCCAACAAAGTCCTGTGAAGAGAGACAGTGCATCTTTAAGAAGGTTGGCACTGAGATCCCATTTCCTTTAGCTGCACTCTATGAGCTTGGCCAGGTTATCTCGTAGTTCTGTTAGTTCAAAGATTTTGCCATCAAGAATTTCTAAAAGTGTTTTCAAGTTATTGCGAAAAGCTTCTTGTTCACTCTGACTTTTCTCCAGACGCTGCTCTAGATCAGACAGTTGTCCTTCTAGGTCTTTGTTTCGAATTTCCACTTCCTTTAAGGAAAAAAAAATTACAGTATGTTGTTAATGTGGTGTTCAAGTAATCATTATGCAAAGTATGCTGCAGGGTGGTACCAAAACAGAGGTTTCTTGACACGGCCCTCTAACTACTATTGGGCTGTATCTCTCATTATCTATCACAATGGGCTGTGCCAGCCAGGGCTATTGGTAGTTGTGCCTCAACAGTATCTGGAGGGCTGTGTGCTCTACCCCTCTAGCTGAGGATGGTCTAGTCTCAAAATTAGGAGCAAAATCTAACATTTGAAGAAAGCCACATTTTGAATGAAGTTTTTCTACCAAAAAAAAAAAAGTTCAAGGCATCTTACAGAAAATATGTATATATGAACGTTTCAAACAATAAACACAAATTGAAGAGAAAACCCATTAAATACCAGGCAGTAGAGAAATATTTCACTTTTCACCTAGCCCCCAAAAGGCAATAATGTTGGGGCCACACAGGTCTCCTGGGCATGTCACTCCACAGGCCTTGGACCAAAACCGAAAAGGCCTTCTTGTCACCACCTGTTGAGCTGCTGTTGTATGGAGGCCTTAAATTGTAGTAGGGAAGGGTTCAGGCGGGAGACACATTCTATAAAGTACTGGAGTCTTGGACTTGATTACATTAAAATTTGCACTTTGCACTGGGCACCCACTCGAGGACCTATCCCAGAAAAGAGGACATTTGCCAGTGGCCTGAAGTTATTAAGATTACTCTGGGAGGGAACGGTCTTACCACCACTTCCTAAAGGCAACTAGAAGTTGCCAGTCTTGAAAGGAGGAATTAATCACTTCCTTGGCCCAGCTGGATTTTTCCTCCCTCCTGATTTTAATGAGCCACAAGGAGCAAGATGTTGCACACATGTGAAAAAACACCTAGTCCATGACCTAGGACCTCACCAACAAAAATTAATTCAACAAAACTGGGCAGGACAGCATAGGAAGAGTCATGAATGTTATATTGTGGCTAGTATAACTAGAGGTGTACCTTTGTCACCATTTCTAATATATTTAAGAAAGCTAGAGGTGTTCTGGGCATCCTACGTGATAGGAGTAGCATGCATTTTAATGATTCTAAAATTATTCTGTTTCAGAAGCAAGACTGCTTTGGGCAGGAATTGGATTCTGGTCATGTTTAAGTCAAATTTTAGCATACTGAACGGTACTCCACTTAATAGCATTGGTTTTTTAAATTAAAAATGTCTCACTACATTAAATAGTTTTGTAAAGGATTATTCAGTTTCACTTATTTATGAATCTGTTCTATGAGTTCCCCAAGGGTGTATGTCACACTGAATGGTATCACATGTCAAGAGTAAACGCATGCTACAGCACCTTGCTAAGAATAGACATCATTCGTACACGACCACAAATACAGCACCAAGTAACTTTACCAGGCAACTGTAAACACTCAGCTGTGAGTGTCTAAGGTCAATAAAGCTCACACTCATGTTCCTTTGGAAAGATAAAGAGCATACATTCCTACAACAATTTGCTAAATAATGCAGTCAGAAAGCTATGAACATCTAATCTCTTGCCACATGTTTCAACAGATATGTATAAGACAGGGACTGTTCACATGATGTTTGTATTTCAGCAAGAATTAATCCTAACCACCTGTTTCAATCTGGTTTCCTATCATGGAGGAAAAATCCAAAATTAAATCCAGAGGTTGGGGTAATAATTTCATCACTCTGGCAGTTCTCAAGCCATGAACTTCAGCCGACTCTGAGCATGCTAGCACAGGTGGTTTCTCAATGCTCTTCTGCCTCACTCCTGACTGGAGTGCTATTGTTTTGTGTTATACTCAATCAGCACTGGCTGGAATATGTCTGGGTTTTGTTTGGTTCAGATGGGATTCATATAAAGTTTTCTTTAAAATACATTGTCTCACAGTCCTTTTTCCATGCTACTGCAGTAACCAGAGGCCAGAATCTATTCCCATGTGGGTACTGATGCCTGCCCAAGGAAGTGTCATTGTTGAGTCTTGATCATTCCCCCCCCTCCCATGCATGCACAAGTGCACCTGGTTGTCTCCTCTCTGCCCCCCTCTTCCTCACACATGGACAAGTTATTCAAATTGCCAGTAGTCTGCCCTTAAGTGCGAGACAAGGCAGATGAGGCGAAATCTCCATGCTGACTGGGAGATTCTGGGAATTGTTATCCTCCAAAGTAATGCTTCCAAGCCCCGGAGAAAGTCAGAGTCATCTGGAGCCTGGACTGGTAAGCCCCAAAGAAAGAATGGCAAGCCCTAATCAGCTGAGCTGTCCACACAAGGGTGGCCTTGGCTTCTGTTGATGGGTTGCAGCCCAAGATCTGTAATTTTCTCCTTGTCTCCGGGCAAATGGCACGTTCGACATTTTTGCACAATCAGTTTATTTTTCAGGACGCACAATAATAGTTTTGCATTTTTTCCATAGAATCACAGAACTGTAGAGCTAGAAGGGACCCATGGACTCACTGAATCCAACCCAATGCCAAAGCAGGTGGTAATCTAACTTCCATTTTGAGAAGCTCCAAAGAAGGAGAGGTCACCTGTCTCTGAGGCACTCCACTCCATTGTCTAGAAAGTTTTCCTAATGTTCAGGCAAAAATCTCCCTTTTTTGTGTGGTCAAACACCCTGCACAATGTTTTCTGTTGCACTATCATCAGTAGCTATTTTGGTTTTTCAAGGTTTTCAAAACCTTCAAGAGGTATTTGATAATAACCCCAAACCTATCTTAAGAAGTGTAACTAGTACACCTATGACAGGGATGGCCTGTTGTGTAGTGCCTATGGCATCACTGATAGAAGGATACCATTTTCTACCAGCAGTCCTTCCCTTATTATAATTTCAGAACTTATTTTAAGGTAGTTTTTTAACAACTGAAACAGGACCAAAGTAGATGAAATATAATTCAGATAATTAACAAATTTGGTTCACTCTGTTTTTTCAAAATGGCAATAGCTACCATGGGAGCCTGATACAGGCCAGTAGCCTGTCAGGAGGGCTGGGGTCTAAATCTCTCACCCCATGCTGTGATCCCAGTCTGCAACCACCACCAAACCCAGTATGTGCATTGGAAGAAAATCTTCCACTAATGTGAATGGGGTCTTCTAATACAAGCAAAAGGTTTCTGTGTGTATGTGGGGGTGGTGGGGGTGTTGCAATCTGAATGGAGATCAGGCACCCTTCCTACCCCCCAGCCAGTCTCTCTGCACCTGATGTTAACATGATTGAAGCTATTTTACATGATTGCTGATTGTACAAATTGTGTTTCAGCTAGTCTTGCTGTCAGTTTGGTGCAGACTGAGTACTTACCTGTTTGGCTCTGGAATAACCCACATTGTCTTTTAAGAATAGAATAACACTTTATTGTCATTGCATGTGCAACGAAATCACCAGAGTGCTATCCAGACAGCACATCACTCATTCAGCTAAAACTCCATGTAATATGAAGAAATAAGGATCCAGGGCCATTCCCCCTCCCAACCGGTGCCCTATCAGTGCTGAACCTTTTTCAGGGATTGGTACTTGTCCTTTATCTTAAAACATTAAGAGGCTTTCTCTTGCACTAGGATGAAGCTTCCCTCCTCCTTCACAACATCAAGATACAACGACCACACTGCTGCTGCAGGAAAAAAAGAGCTGGTACCATCAAAGCTATCAGATAGCACCCCAAGAGGCTGTCTTCACAGTTCTTCACCTTTCTTCTGTTTTCAGGTGTATGTACAAAGAGCCCCTCCCTGACCAGTTACAGTACTTACTTGTAGCTTCTGGGTCAAGGAGTCCCTCTGCGCCTGAAGCTCTCTAGCATTGTCGATTTCTTCTCTCAATTTTTCTATTTCCTAAGGGGAATAAGAAAGTGCATTACCCAAATTGACCTTAACTTGTTTATGGATTTTCACCCTGAACAAACCAACGTTATTGTATCTGAACCAACAATGAATGGCTTAGATTCACCTGTCAACCATGAGCGGTACATGTTGCACAGCTCAACTTCAGCAGTGAATTTACATCATTGTCTGTGATGCTGCATAAATGCAAGAGAGGAATGTCCTTGTGGCTTTAGTTTCATTATACTCAAACATACCAGATTTGATGATTACCTTGAAGAAATATTCTTCCCATGTAAGAGCATAATCCTATGGCAGCACACACAAGCTACAGCCTGGCAATGCTAATGCTGCAGCAAGTACATATGTAGTATGAGAGGGAGGTAGCTGCAGGCCAGATTGCAGCAGTCTTTTTTCAAACATCATCCTGGGAGCTACCATCACCCTAAGGGCCACCTGAGCTGTCTGATGGTCTTAAATTCCAGTAGACAAACACGCTTGCACTCACACACATAGTTCTCAGTAGGGAGCGTGCTCCAGGACCATAGGTATACAGTATGTGTGGGATTTGCTATTGATTTTGCAGCAACATCAGGAAGAACTGATTCATAAGAGTTTAGATGTCAGAGAGCTAGTTCTTCTGTTAGTGATTAAGAGACCTGGGAAGGAAAGATGCTAAGGACAAAGCCTGATTCCGGATTGCCAGGGATAGGGAACGTCTGTTTCCCAGAAGAGATTTTTTTAAAAATTGGACTACAAATCTCAGAATCCTCCAGCTAACAGGGCCAATGGCTATACTAGCTGCCAATGCTATGCTAGGTGAAAGATTCCGAGACTTGTCATTTGTGGGGGGGAAAGCAATATTAACATATTCCGGTCTATTTTATGACATGAGCAAGCCCTGGGGGAGCATACACTGTTGTGGGCATTTTTTTTACAAGGTTGTTCGATTCTAAAAAACAAACAAACAAAAAACACAACAACAACAAAAAACACAACAACAACATAGCAGCCTTTATCAGCTGACTGGTTCTTCTCTTGCATACCTAATTTCATCTCCATCTTTTCTAACATGAGAAATGTTGTGTATTTGTAGTTTCCACCTTGAAATTTTAACTGCAGATCCTGAAGCCTCAACATCTAGGCAGGATGGCTTTCAGACCTGACT